>NC_141990.1:331470836-331775391 GCF_049901715.1 Pseudonaja textilis
TTACAATCCCCTTGGGGGACTTGGTCTGTCAAAATGTATTAGCCACCAATGACAGTATCACCTGGTGGTCAGGAACTAATGGAAGTCGCCCTGAGAACCCATTTTCTACTTATAAGCAGTTGTCCTTTGTCTGGGACCGCCTACATGCATCCTTGTCCTGGCCAGCCCCAGATGGATTATTTTGGATTTGTGGGGAAAAGGCCTACGTATCCCTCCCAGAGAAATGGAGTGGGACTTGTGCCTTGGGCATTGTAAAGCCCAGCTTCTTCCTTTTACCCATTGCTCAGGGAGAGAGACTTGGTGTCCAAATTTGTGATGGACAGAAAAGGTCCTTACAAATTACCAGCAGAAGACTTGGGGAAGTGATGACTGGCCTCCAGAGAGAATTATTCAGGCATATGGCCCAGCAAATTGGAAAGAGGATGGCATGTATGGCTATAGAACCCCAATCTATCTTCCAAACCACTTGATTCGTCTTCAAGCTGATGTTGAAACCGTCACCAATGCTATGAGCACAGCCCCTGAACTGCTTGCTAACACCCAAGTCCCTGCTGCCGCCTACCAGAAACGTTTCACCTTAGACTATTTGCTTGCTCAAGAAGGTGGAGTTTGCGGAAAATGCAGCCTTAGCAACTGCTGCCTAAAAATTGATAACATTAAAAAAACCATAAAGGAGATCGCTGACCAAATGAGGAACATAGTACATGTCCCAGTGCAGACTTGGAATGAGGCAGTTGACTTCAACTCGTTTGGCAGTATCTTCTCTGGTTGGAAAAGGATTGGGCTTCTAGTGCTGTTAGTTTTGGAGGTCTCCTCTTCCTCCCCTGTTCCATTGCACTGATTCAGTGTGTGGTCCAGTGCACCATCACAGTGCACCATCACAGTCTCATCAGTTCACTCTCCTGAGAAACCGGCAAAGGTCATGGTCCTCCAGACCATCCTCAAAGAGTTCACCCCCCTGATCAATCATTGACAGGAAGCATCATCCTGTCCTGAAGTAAAGGGCGGAATGAAGTTATTATAAATTAGTCTTAGTTTAACTCCTAGTATCTTGCTCCTTGCTTTCTCGCTTCTTCACTGACACCAGGCAAACCCTTGCTCAATAGATAAGAAGGGCGAGCACAGAGCTGCCCAGGGTTGACTCAAAATAGATGAGGACGCATCTCACACAAGCCTACAAGGAATGCTCTATAGATAAGAAGGGCATGGACAAGGAATGCTGTATGGATGGGGAACAAACTTGGCTCTGGCTACATAAATGTATAAGATGTTTCCCACACTCTCCTCAGGAGGGGCTCTTTCTTGCTGTCCACCCAGCTATTTTGTTTGATCAAATAAAAACTGTTACTTTTTCCAAGCCTCTACTTAAGTCTCTTTTTGGAACTTTGATGACTTGAGTGCATTTTGGACCTTACAATGTACACCAATAATATATTCCTCTGTTTATGATCATGAAGCTTGCCTATGCCATTTTGGAGCAGATTCTTAGATCAGTTTTTAGCATTCTGTTTAAGAATATTTTTTTCACCTAGAGCAGACATTTCAAACTCAAGGCCCGCAGGTCAGATCTGGCCTGTGATGTGTTTAGATCTGGCCTGTAAGCAGACTAGTAATAGGTGAGTGACAGCAAAGAGGCTCCCAAACACACATGGGGTGAACACTGTTTTTGGTTGTTCCTCTGTCTATGATTCTCTTAAAAGGGGCTGATTGGCTTCCAGAGCTGTGGGGTCCTGAGATGTCATTTACGACGAAGGTGCTTCACGGCCGGGAATGCAGTCTCCGGGTAGCCCTTCTTTCTTTCTGGACCCAAGGTCACAACAGATCAGTGCTGGGTACTTGCCGAGAAAGCACCACAGTTCTCCCAAGAGCAGAGGGAGGGGACTTCCTGGAGGGTCAGGCCAGAGGTGAAGCGTGCCTCCCCTTGGATCTTGTGTTGGGCAAGTAGGGCGATTGGGGTAGGGAAGGCTTCTAGTGTTCCTGGGACATCAGACCCTTCAGAGCAGTTCTGGGCCTCAATCCTTTCCTCTGCTCCTCCCTTTACCATGGATTCCTTGGGTGCTTCCTGGCCATCCTTCGGTAGCCCTTCCTTTCCTGACAGCCCTGCTTGTCTCAAAGCAGTTTGGCCTGAGCTGGTGCCTAATGGACTTGGTGTCAACTCAAAATATTTCTATGGTCTTTTTAGAGTTGCCAACAGAAAGGGAGGGGGAAGCAGTGCAGCAGTTTGCAAAACCGAAACTGCATTCCATAAATGTTTTCAAAGATAGTAACTAGGTGACTGAAGTTTCTGCCACACAAAATTCTAACTGGAGAGCATGATGACTCTAAGCTATGGATGTGTCCCACTGGAGAATATGAATTACGATACACTCAGGGGTGGGGGGAAAACCAGGATCAGGGGTGACAAAGAATTATGTGTCTCAGAGTTGGCTACACCCAGGCAGTGCCGGCATGTTAACTCCCAATAAATCCTTTAAGTTTTTTTGGGGAAAAACCACACATGCTGATGCTCCATCTCCCCATCCCATATGGTCTAGTAGTTAGGATTCCTGGTTTTCACCCAGGCAGTGCCTGCATGTTAACTCCCAATAAATCCTTTTTAAGTTTTGGAAGTTTGGCTGGAGACTCATGATTTAAATGGAGGGGACTGCTGGAATCCTGACACTTGGTGGTTTTAAAATCTCACAGGAACCAACCGAGGCACCCTAGAGAGTGAGGCTGACCTGTATTTGCAGGGTGGGAGACATTAATGTATTACTTAATGCCCTGCATCACAGGCCTTAAGAGGCATACAAAGGCATGAGCCCCGCATCCTATTCCCACCCTTGTCAACCAGATAGGCTGATAAATCCACACTCTGCTTTGTGTGGCTCAGAAGCAGGTATTGAAAGGCAAATGTCTCTAAAGATGCTAGGCAGCCATTATGACTAGTACCCAGTGATATATACTTATTTCAACTTATATAGCTGCTAATTTCAAATACATGATTGTGGAGCTGATGGCAATTAGAAATACAGCAACAAAATTGTTTACACATAGGGTGTATATTCCATGAGTTTGAAATCATACTTATATTTACATATATTACTTCATCCCCTTTGAGATCTCTAGATTCAAACTCCATCATTTTTCCATGAACTAAGTTCTGAATCTCGTGTAAACTCCATTCTTATCAAATAGAGGACTTTGTTTGAACAGAGGAAAAGCACTCTCTTCTCTATCATGTCTCAAAGGTCCATGGGAAGAACCACAGCACACACATCAGGTAAGAAAGAGCACAACAACATAGCAGTGACCAGTCTTCAGTCCAAAGCCTTGGTGCATAGCGGGTGGGAACATCAAAGTCCCTTGCAAAGTCAGCACTGGAAGCTTCAGCCACCCAATGCACTTTATAGGCTAACCACACCCATACCCTCATGCTGTCCGGTTACACCCCAGTCACCCAACATCCGATACCAGCCTTCCCTGTTGTCTAGCGATCGTGGTTCGTTTTCCCCCTTTCTGGAGCTATGTTCTGTCTGCATCCTTAGCAGCAACAGGAGTCTAGTTCTGTCCATTCAAGCAGCCAACTAACGAGTGATCAGCCGGCTGGCCCAGCCCAGCCCAGCCACCCCAGCCTTCCCACAACAGCTGCAGCACCTTTTCCTCCCAACCGGAGGCTTGGCCCAAAAGCCATCAGCTGTTGAGCTGCCAGCGGTGAAGCGCAGCATCCGGAAGTCCTGCTGCTGCAGCCGCGATCACACCCAACTGTCCCGTGGCTCCCGCAAGTTTGTGTGGCTGCCTGGTTCATGTTTGGGCCCCACGCACCCCCAGGTGTGGCAAGCCCCAGATCGGGACTTGGCATCATGCTTAAGTGAAATCTTCACAGTTTTAACCAAGCTTGAGCACAGAAATATGAAATTTTGTACTATTTTTTTACCTAAGAATTTCATGTATATGTTCTCTAGTTTTTGTTCTGGTTGTTGAAGGGAAGGCCATATCTATTTACTGTCAACTAATTGGAGATTTAGTGGAGGCAGGGGAGAGCCGGAGATTAAAATCAGATGGGGTATTATCTGGGGGCAAGGGGCAGAAAGAGAAATGTAAATAAGGCAAGTAAACAAATAAGTTCATTCATACATAGAACTTATTGAACTTTATCTTGTACCAAACCATAATGTCAGGCCTGAGAAGATTGCAGAAGCAGAACAGACATATTTTAACTGAGGTCTCCCGGGTTAAAACCTGTCCCTCTATTTAAAGAATAGCATTCAGTTTACCTTTTGTAGCTTTCTACATAACATAGCAAAAAGGCCATATAGTCTCCCACCTCAGTATTAAATATTAGAAGTGCTGCTATAGAGCAAAAAAATCTGTTCCCCTTCTTATCCAGCCCTTAGCAACTTTCTTCTGGGTTCTTTTTAACGCATTATACTAGATTCTGTTTCAGCACACTCTTCTCCAATGTAAACATTTCTCGTGTGTATTTTGGTTTACAATTTGTATATTATGGCTTGGTGGATGCTGATTGATTTACACCAGGTTTAGGACTTTCTGGGTTTTGTTTGTCCCCAAAGAAACACGTAGATGGACTTCCTCTAAGGCAGACATGTCAAACTCAGCTCACTCCACCACCAGGGAACAGCTCAGTAGCAGCATCTTCCCGAAACAACACCTGCAGGAGTCATTTGTAAAACCGGAAAGCCGTTTCAACACTAGCAGCCTCACATTGGGGACTCCATCTCCCTCCTATCACAACAGCTCCCTTATAACCCAGAACATCCAGACTCACAGCATCTTACTGAACCTCCAGAGTGGATATGTAGAGCACTCACAACTGCTTGCCTCACATAGCACTGGGGTCTTTGAGCTTTCCGTGCAGTCTCATACTCTATATGTGCAACATCTGCCGTGAGGAAGACCTGCATGCCTATACTGATATTTAAACCCCCCAAAGATGGCCAAATGGAAAGTGGAGTTTGAAAATGGGTGTTTTCAAAAAAGGTGGGAGGCAGAGTACCTGTTTGCTGACATGGAAGATTAGGCCGTGTGCCTTGTTTGCAGAACTATTGTGGCTGTACTTGAAGAATATATCATGAGATAGCACTATGAGATGAAACATTAGGACAAGTATAAAAGTACTTGGACATACAGCAGAAGCTAAAGGAGGTGGAAGAGTTTAAAAAGGTCTGATGTCAGGGCAGCATATGTTCAGAAAAGCAAAATCCCAAAGTGAAGCTGCTATGAAAGCTAGTTTTATAGCGGCAGAAGAGATAGCTAAATCAGCCTGGCCATTTATAGAGGGGAAGTTTTTGAAGTGCTGTATAAGCAAAGTTTTGTGTCCAGACCAAAAGAAAGCACTTTTGAATGTAAGCCTAAGCAGAAATACTGTTGCTGATCGAATATGTGAGCTTGGCACTGATTTCCAAGTACAGTTGATTGAAAACGGAAAATATTTAATTGCATATTCCCTTGCTGTGGATGAGAGCACTGACATTACTGTCACGGCACAGCTGACAATCTTCACCCGTGGAATGGACTCAAGTTTTTATGCATTACAGAGAAACTTTTGGATATGAAATCAATGTATGGAACTACCACATATTTGAAGCTGTATCTAAATGGTTAAATGACATGAAACTACCCTGGAACAAACTGTGGAGAAAAGAGTGGATTAGTGGGAAGGATATGAGAGAAGATGAAGAGCGAGAATTGCACTGGTGAGCTGACAGCATATCACTGCATCATACATCAGAAAACACTTTGTGGCAAAGCCCTGAAGATGGAACATGTAATGAGCACTGTAACACAGACAGTTAACTTTATAAGAGCCAAAGGTTTAAATCACCGTCAATTTAAGTCTTTTCTGGAGGAAATACATTCTGAACTTGGTGGTCTGCCCTATCTCACAGAGGTGCGATAACTAGGTCGAGAAAAAGCGCCCAATAGATTTTTCAAGTTGCATAAAGTAATCTGTCAGTTCATGGAAAGTAAAGAAAGAACTCTACAGTACTGAGGGATGAAATGTGGCTATGTGAGTTAGCTTTTCTGTGCGACATAACTAAGCATCTCATGTTAATTCTGTTTGGCCCATGTCTTAGACATAATGCCCTCCTGAACTAATATGATACATAGTCTTACATGCAACTGGCCCTTTGAGGGCAATCATAATGCTGATATGGCCCTCAATGAAATTGAGTTTGACACACACATCCCAACCTAAAATGTACATTTTTGCATGAGTAAAGATGAAGATCCAAAATCCTAGCCGGGTATTGTAATATTTGTTCATGAATCTCTTCTTGAAGAAAATCTTTTTATTAGGAAAACACTATAATTCTGATACCTGTTGCCTTGCTGAATTATGTATATTCTGCCTTCCTGAAAGAAGGAAGAGCCTTTTAAAAATGTTAATGTGTACATGCAGTTCAATTTTTCATGGTTTAGTTGGTCATGCAGAAACACAACATTCTAAATACCACACTGGGTTTTCATGTCTCTTGATTCTCATGCATATGTATGTCACTCAAAGATATGAAATTGTCTCTCGATGGTATCATTGGGTTAGCTGATTTAGCATGGTCTAGCACCAGCTGACAAGGCTTTCTGGTAGATAGAGGACTTTGTCTTTCTTCTTGATCTGAGGACCTAGGAAACTGAATTTGACTTTTTTTCTTCAGGCTTAATACATATCTCAGCACTGGCTTATAGCCTTTCCCCTTCTGCATATGAATTACATAAAATGCTTGCATATTGTTTAGCCTTCCTATGATAGAATTGCTAGGGAGGCAAACAATCTTACTTTTGTCTTTGAAAAGAAAGCAGAGTAGATTAAGCTGTAAATTACACTGTGGGAAGTACAGCCCAAAAGGACAGTGCCAGAAACGTCAGAAAACAGTGCCAAGAGACTCAAGCCAGTCATTCCCCCTTTAAGAAAACCAAGAAGCACCAGCTGAAAGGAAAACTCAGAACAGTCAACAAGAAACTCAGCTGACAACAGAAACACAAGTAGAGCCATTAAGATAAGGGGAATCAAGCTAAAAATAAACTCCCCAAGGTAAACCAAAACTCCCTTTTTCTTGTCCCTGACATGATTAAACCCCAAGAACAGGAAAAATAAAAGACCTGGAACCAAGATTAACCCACTAAAACAGAAAAATAAAACCTAAGGCAATCAGAAACACTTCAAAACCCATCAAGCTGCAAGAGCTTCAAAGGGGAATTAAACATAAAAGGCTCAGAATCACACTCCCAATTTGGTTGCAAGCCAGGAACACTCTCGATCTGTGTCACTTTTTGCTTCTTGCCTTCCTACATTAAAAGAATTCCACTTTCTGGCAGCTGGCTTCTGCATCCATTTCTTCTCAGCATCTGTGGTGTGTCCCAGCTGGGTATAAACTGGGGAAATTTCTTCCAACAATACATTGTACATACAAACAAGAATGCAAACAATGCCATAAAACAGCCTTGGAGACTGATCAAATCCCAATAGAAATAATCAAAATAGTTGCTTGAATCAAATTGATTTTCTGGATTTAGATGTGTCAATTATGCAAAAGAAGTTTGCTATTGCTGATTCCTGGCCATCTTTAGAAAGAGTTGTTACTTAGTGTTATTTATTTGGGCACTGTGCTTTGTTGGTAGAGCACTAGACTAGGACAACCAAGAATTAAACCTTTCCATTCCCATGAAGCAAGTTTAATTGCAGCTTATAAACTGACCTATGACAATATAATTGTTTCTCTTATGGGAAGCAGCATATTCATTAATTAAATTTTGACAATATTATTACTGCTGAGCTGCATCTGTTCTAGTAGGATGGCTACTACACACTGAGAGGTTAAATATTCTTTAGACATTGATGCAGAAAAGGTTGGAGACTAAATATGCATAAGCTCAGAACAGGGAGGAGGAAGTCAATATTTATTCAGTAATAGATCATATAGGTGCTGCAATTATCTACTTTATCGGGTGATAAACTGGGTCTTTGTAGAAATTCCTAAATCAGAGGTTTTACTTTGCTCTTCCAAGAATCCCAGGCCTGTCCTATGTTCCTGTCTCTTATATAACAAGATCTGTGTCAGCGGCAGTCGGTCATTCATGTGTCTCTTCTCCCTTTTCCCTTTTTTGGGCAAAGCAGAATGCAGCTCGGACATTAGGAAACTAGTTTGACTGATCGATTGTTACTATCTTTGGAACGAAATTAGGACATAGCCTGCATTACCTCACCTTCCAACCCTTTCAACTCTAAACAGGATCAAACAAGCAAACAATGTTGGGAGTAAGAAAATATTAATGAACGTGAAATCAGATAACTTTGAATTTGTGGATAATTTTCTGTGCCCTTTATGAAGCCTGAATTTATATCCAGACGAGTATTTGCTTTGTATTTCTTTTTGCTTGTTTTTTTTTAAATGAGGAAATCATATATAGGGACTTATTCAGAAGAAGCAGCGTGATTTAAAGACGTGATTAACCTTATAGTTCATAAGAGATTTTAAATAATTTGTCCCAGTTTTCTAATTTGTGAGTTATCGACTTGTAATGAAAATGCATTCACTAACAATATTTGTGCCTCAATGTATTTTAAAAATTAGACCCCATCTTTATATCTTGTTGGAAGGCCCCATCTCCCTAGATTGAAATATTCTTTATTCTTAATATTAAAAAGAGGCAGGATAGAATATTGCCCCCAAAGGAGAAATGGAGAAAAATCTTAACAAAGGCAGAAAGCAGCCCCAGTCTTCCTGCCATAGAAAACCAACCTCAAACAGAAGCTTGAAGAGGCTGGTCTTTTGGAATGAAGATTTTCTATCCATTCAGAAAGACTGGGCCGATCTATTAATAAACAAAACACCTTCAGCCACAAGCTCCCACAGAAGACTGGAGCTGATGGAGTTAAAAGAGTAGAAAAACAAAGACTCCTACAATCTACATTCCCCCACCCAAATTCTAAGGACATGACAGGACATTTAGGACGTAATAGGATTTTACTCACCACCGTTAGAATAGCAAAAGACACAAGGCTCATTACCCCCTGGAGCATATCAATCACAAAAATCCAGAACCCTATAAAAATCTATCCACTCACCCAGCCAATTGGACAACCACCCTAGAAATATGCTGCTGTCACTAAAATTTCTGGAAAATCAAACAAACAGAGACCTTTCCTTGCAGTAAGCCTCCATTTTATTTCCAGCATCTTTCTCCAAACTTGGAACCGGACCAGATTTTTATTTCAACAACCTCTCTCTAATAAATACAGTCCCTTGAAATAGATTTAATAGTTTTAAGTTTGTGAATTAGAAGCATCCTTACAACCAAATGTCGCTAAATCCAACAAGGTTAGGATAAGTATATTTAGAACTACCTGCATAGGGCAAAGAGTGAGCAAATTCAGGAAGTAAGTGTTTGTTAGACAATACTGTGGAGATTCCAATAATTGAACATGGAGCTTTTTATAAATAAAGCAGGTGCTTTACCGCCATCCTATCTGCTTTTGTCTTCTATCTGCCAGTTGCCAAAAGCTTCAATTGGAATTTAAATTTAATTTAATTGGAATTCAAAGCGCATTCTGGACTTAGAAGTAGCCAATCAGCCATGAAACTTTTGAATTGGCTAGGTGAGAATCTCTGACTGGATTCAAACATTCGGCTAACCCAAAGGTGTCAAACTCAATTTCACCGAGGGCTGCATTGTGTTTGACTTTGGGAGGGCTGGGGGCGGGCATGGTCAGCTTAAAGTCACTTGTGTCGGGGGCACCGGTGATGGCCTGAGCACTCTGCCAGCAAAAATGGGCTCCCAAGCTCCATTTTTGGCTGTGATGGCCTCACAACCCTCTGCCAGTGAAAATGGAGCTCAGCAGGGCCACAGGCAGTCCCGTGAGATCACCCCGTGGACCGGATCTGGACCCCGGGCCTTGTGTTTGACACCCCTGTGCTACGCCATACTACAGTGTGGTTTGTTCAAGTATGAATTACTGCCTAAATCCAGCTGTTGCAATGTGTAACTATGACTTAGTGTAGGTGTGAATAAGATTTTTGAAGGACTAAGGATCACAAAGTAGATGGCCTGATCATGAATGTGAGTGGATCTGAATTGGAGGACCACAGGGGAAGAATTCTGAGTTTTAAATGTGAGATTCCTATTTCTGAGTGTACAACTTTTATGAATTTCTAACCTCAAAGTGATGCACATATATGGCCATTTTTAGTAAATATGATCTGAAGGGACTCCAAAGATTGCAAAATTAAGCTCTCAAACCAGACAGTGATCTGCTTGGTTTAACAGATTTAACAGATAATCAGAGTTGGAAGGGACCTTGTAGGTCATCTAGTCCAACCCCTCGCCCAAGCAGGAGACCCTACACCATTTCTGACAAATGGCAGTCCAGTCTCTTCTTGAAAGTCTCAAGTGATGGAGCTCCCACAACTTCCAAGGGCAAGCTGTTTCATAGGTTGATTTTTCTCACTGTCAGAAAGTTTCTCCTTATTTCCAGGTTAAATCTCTCCTTTTTCAGTTTCCATCTATTATTCCTTGTCTGGCCGACAGGCGCTTTAGAAAATAGCTTGACCCCTTCCTCCCTGTGGCAGCCCCCCAAATATTGGAAGACCACTATCATGTCTCTCCTGGTCCTTCTCTTTACTAGACTAGCCAAGCCCAGTTCCTGCAACTGTTAGTTGTATGTTTTAGCCTCCAATCCCCTAATCATCCTGATTGCTTTTCTCTGTACTTTTTCTAGAGTCTCAGCATCTTTTTTATAATGTGGTGAACAAAACTGGATGCAGTACTCTAGGTGTGGTCTTACTAAAGTTTTATAGAGTGGTATTAGTACTTCCCTTGATCTTGATTGTATCCCTCTGTTAATACAATTTAGGATTGCATTAGCTTTTTTTGGCTGCTGCTGCACACTGCTGGCTTATATTTAGCTGGTTGTCCACTAAGACTCCAAGATCTCTCTCACAGTTACTGCTATTGAGCCTGGTTTCACCCAGTCTATATGTGTACTTTTGGTTTTTCTTGCCTAAGTATAGGACTTTACTTTTCTCTACATAGAATTTCATTTTGTTAGATATGGCACAGTGTTCTAGTCTGTCAAAATCCATCTGGATCTTGAGCCTATCTTCTTGGGTGTTAGCTATTCCTGCCAGCTTAATATCATCTGCAAATTTGGTAAGTTCCCCTTCTATTCCCTCATCTAAGTCATTAATGAAGATATTGAAGAGTACTGGGCCTAAGACGGAAGCTTGTGGCACCCCACTGCTTACTTCCCTCCAAGTAAACTTAGACTCATTAAGGACTACTCATTAAGGACTACTCATTGAGTACGGTTTGCCAGCCAGTTGCGAGTCCATCTAGTGTTGGTGCTATCTATTCCACTTTTTTCTAGCTTACTAAGAAGTAGGTTGTGGTCTACTTTGTCGAATGCCTTGCTGAAATCTAAATATATTATGTCCACAGTATTTTGCTTGTCTACTAATTTAGTCACTGTGTTGAAGAATGAAATAAGATTGGTTTGGCATGCTCTGTTCCTAACAAACCCGTGCTGACTGCTAGTGATTACTTTACTTGTCTCTAGATGTTGGCAGATCTGTTTTTTTATTATCTTTTCCAGTATCTTCCCGGGTATTGATGTTAGGCTGATTGGTCTATAGTTTCCTGGGTCTGTTTTTTTTTTTCTTTTTTGAAGATGGGAACCACATCGGCTCTTTTCCAGTCCTCTGGTAGTTCCCCGGTGCTGCAGGATTTTTGAAAGATATGGTGCAGTGCTTCTGAGATGACCTCTGCCAGGTCCTATAAAACTCCTTTAAAACCATCAGGCCCCGGTGATTTGTTTTCATCAAGATCAGACAGGTGTTCTCTTACTATTTTTTTTGCTTATTTTAACTTTTATTTCTGGTCTGTCTTTTGCAGTTATGTTTTTGGTGGGTTGAACTATAGTTTCTTTTTGTGTGAAGACCAATGCAAAGAATGAGTTAAGCAATTCTGCTTTCTCTCTGTTGCCTGATACTTCCTTGCCATCTTCTCTCTTTAGTGGACTGACTGTTTCCTTGGTTTTTTTCTTGTTATTCATATGTTGGAAGAAACTTTTTTTAAATTATCTTTGACTTTTGTTGCAAGTGTTGTTCGTTCTGAGCGTAGCTTGATGTGTGAATTGCTCAATAGTTCATGTTTGTCAAGGTGTGAATTCAGTCAGACTTTCCCCTCTTCAGCCTACTCTATTTTTATGGCTACTGTCAGGATCAAAAACAGGGAGGATTAATTGTGTATCTTGCCATCCATATGCTGAAAGAAAAACGGCATTTTGAAAAGTACTACAAGTAAAATGTGATACTGCATCTCCATTGAGAGACAGGTTGCTATTATTGCCAACAATTTATATCAGCTTTTCATTCCAAAGGAAAAAAGGGGGAAGTGAAATCAATATAAAGAAAATGAACACATTTCATATGTTGTTTCAGACAATAATGGTAATAAACCAGGGGGGGAACCCAGCTAAGTAAACCAAGGGGCACTTTCCAGTTCCAGAGCAAAAAGAAAATGTGGCCACAATCCCATGATTTTTTTTTTCCTGGAAGAAGTAATCTCACTGGTTTGTGAGATTCCTACATGTAGAATGGAATTGGTCAGGTAATGCCAGATTGGAGACATAATTAAAATAGTTGAGCAGATTCCCCCGCATCTTAAGTTTTGCTGCAAAGCTTGCACAGTGGGAACCAGAAATTTCTGGCAAGAGCTTGCTTGGAGTTCAACTGCCACTTTGGAGAATATTTAAGGGTGCCTAGGGAAGTGAGGCTGCTTGGAGTACGATTGTAAGTTGTCTTCAACAGCTACAGCCAAGACATCAAAAGTGCCAAGCATAATTTAAAAGAAACAATCGACCCTGTCCTTCTAGGGAAAAGAAGGCCAAACATATTTTTGGATACACTGAAATTGTATTGGTGAGAAATTTTGGAAGAGAGAGAGGGAAGGAAAGGGTAAAACAGCTAAGCTTGCAATTTAAACCCAATCCAGCTGGGGGGAAAAAGTTGTTTTGTTTGCTCATTCTGAGAATTCGGCTGTACTTTGGGAGATGGCTTTGCATATCTGGGACCTCACAGCAGCTTGTCAGCACCGGCCAAGACCAGTTCCAGCAATACATTGGGCCAAGAGTAGACAAATTCCATTGGTCAGAGGGTTGTCTTGCCTTTTTGAATAGCTGCAGCCACAGCTTTCTGCAGTTGTTTTTTTTTTTTGGTCGCTTCACTATCTCAAAAGTTATTTTCAAAATAGCCTTATACTAAATGAAGCCGAAATCAGTTTGGTGGTTGAATGCATATTTTGCATGTAGACACTATGATTTCTGACATTTAGGCTCCGTTTATACTATTAAAAATATCCAGTTCATGATTTTCCCTTGTCTTTATACCGGTTCAGACTGGGAGAAGAGACCAGAGGAAAAGTCATGCCTAATCAGATTAAAGCCATCTCTGTTCCTTTCTACAGCTTTTCACAGTGAACAGCCAGATGCTTTGTCTGAAGCTGCCCGCCCCTTCAAGAGCCAGTAACTAGCATGCTGCCTCCATAACCGAGAGATCGCTTATCTCCATGCTTTTCTGCCTGACTAGTGTGATCAAGCAGGAGGGTGACCTCTATTTATTAAACAACATCATCATGCAAGGCCCAAGAGGCACAGTGCCTCTACTGTGATATCCCCCTCTGAAAATCCATGTGGACCCCACGCTGACAATGCTCTGTAAATTACTCAAAATCTGCTTATTTCCCCAAAGTGTTCAGTTAAGCTGGTTGTGTAGGTCCATCTAACTAAGGCAAGAGTGTCAAATTCAAGGCCAGCAGGCTGAATTCGGGGGAGAACTGATACAGTTCTACAGAAGAATTATTGAGTCTGTCATCTGCTCCTCTATAACTGTCTGGTTTGGTTCTGCAACCCAACAGGACAGACACAGACTTCAGAGGGTAATTAGGACTGCAGAAAAAACAATTACTACCCACCTGCCTTCAATCGAGGACCTGTATACTGCACGAGTCAAAAAGAGGGCTGTGGAAATATTTAGACTCCTATTTATCCCAGACATAAACTGTTTCAACTCCTTCCCTAAAAATGACGCTATAGAGCACTGCACACCAAAACAACTAGACACAAGGACAGTTTTTTCCCAAACGCCATGACTTGGCTAAACAAATAATTCCCTCTACACTGTCCAACTATTTACAAAATCTGCACTACTATTTACTGTTAATCTTCTCATCACTCCTTATCACCCATTCCCTCCCATTTGTGACTGTATGACTGTAACTTTGTGGCTTGTATCCTTATGATTTATATTGACTGTTTCCTAGTATGATTTGATTGTTGATTGTACCCTATGACTATCATTAAGTATTGTACATTATGATTCTTGATTCTTAAAGAATGTATCTTTTCTTTATGTATACTGAGAGTATTTACACCAAGACAAATTCCTTGTGTGTCCAATCACACTTGGCCAATAAAGTATTCTATTCTATTCTATTCTATTCTATTCTATTCTATTCTATTCTATTCTATTCTAACCTGGAAACAGCGAAGGACTGGCCTGCGCAGCCCTCCCAAGCTCCATTTACACTGGCAGAGGGTTTCAGGAGACCATCGCAGTCAAAAACGGAGCTTGGCAGCCTGTTTTCACTGATAGAGGGCTTGGGCCACCACAGGCGCCCCCAACACGAGTGACTCGAGGTGGCCACACCCACCCTGGCCACGCCTACCTCAGCCTCCCAAGGACAAACACAACCCTCAATGAAATCGAGTTTGATAACCCTAGCCTAAGGTTTAATTTAAAATTGGATGTTTGTCTGCTTGGTCATGGGTTTTTCTTTTTTCTTTTAATTTGTAAGCCACCTAGAGTTATCAAGAACTGAGTTCCCCAACCTTTTTGTATTGGTGGCCCACAGGGGGTAGAGGGGCTGGCGCCTTTACGCATGCATGCGCACAAGTGCACTAGACTGTGAACACTCGTGGCAATGTTAGTGTGAGCGCATGCTAGACAGCCACTCATGTGGCCTGGTGGCTAACAGACCATGGCTGGTAGTGGGCTGGAGCCCATAGGTTGAGACCCCTGATCAAAAAGTCAGGCAACATTGAAATTTAAACAAATAAATACCAATTATATGAACTATCATGAATCATTCCAAATATACCAGGATGTCTCCTTTTGAAGATTGTTTTGCTTTGACAAGCAGGAACATATTGAAATGTTGCTTTCATTAAGCACTGAGAATCGGTACAAGGGCAAATTACCACCAATGAGTATGCCCTTATTAGTCTTTCTATATTCAACAACTCTGATGTCTCTTCTTCCCTTACATAATTTTAGACTATGTTGGAGAAGATCAGAGTTTCTCCGTTGCTTTTGAGTGCTAAGATCAAAGATAACAATTTCCCCTTGTAGTTGAGATTTCAATCCATTTCTCCTTGGCTTCAAGACTGAACAAGGGTTCAATGAGCAATGTTTTTGGATTTTGTCTCTGTACTCTTAATATTGTGTCTACTTATACTTTGAATAGATACATAAAATCAACATTATCTCTACATCGATAGCTTGTTAAGAAAACATCTGCTACCTGAGTTCCATTTGAGACCTTTCTTTATACAGTATCTAAAAGCTCTTATATGGTACTCAAGGATTCAATTTGCCTGAATCACAAACATTGGTTGAGATAATTCATAATGTAATTTAGCGGAGAATGTGACCCCTGTTAATTTGGCTTTATTTAACAAATCATAGTCCAGCAAATTGGCTCAGTGTGAAGTAATCGTCTCTCAGCCATTGTGTTATTGATTATAATTATTCATCAGGAAGACACATAACTTGAGCAATATTTATATACCAAGATTTTGTTGCACAGCGATCCATTTTAGGTGCTACCACACTATTCCTAGTGACTGGCCTTTTTATCTCTCATCACCATAATTCCCAGCCTTTCCAAGAACATTTCAGTCATCTTCTTGATCTTATCCATTCCCTTTACTCATTATTCCTCCCTTTTATTTTCCTCAAACCTTGCCAAACACTTCTGTTTTTTTCTAATGCAGTATCCTTTTGCATCATATGGCCAAACTCTGTCAGTTTTTGCTTGCTGATAATCTCAAGGAAGCAGCCATTCTTTTCTGGACTGATTAGTTGGTAGTCACTCCATGATAATTAGTCATTGGAACAACCTGAATGCTCCAACACTGGAAATTTTTAAGAAGAGCTTGGATAACCATTTGTCTGAAGTGGTGTAGGGTTTCCTGCCTAAGCAGGGGGTTGGACTAGAAGACCTCCAAGGTCCCTTCCAACTCTGTTATTCTATTCTATTCTATTCTATTCTATTCTATTCTATTCTATTCTATTCTGTTCCACAATCCCAGGAATGTCTCCAAGTTCTTTGATTTTTAGACATTTTGAGTTACTATATAAATCAGGGGTGTCCAACCTTGGCAACTTTAAGACAAAGCTGGCTGAGGAATTCTGGGAGTTGAAGTCCACAAGTCTTAAAGTTGCCAAGGTTGGACACCCCTGATATAAATGATACTGAATGCTTCTTGTTCCATCCAAATTTTCAGCCTGGCTGTGGTTATTGGGGTAATAGGAAATGTAAAGAGAAGCAGAGGAAAAGACTATTGGGGACAGCCTATCCTTCCTTCCTTCATTCACGATAACAAGGGTTCCCCATCTCCGTCTTATTCCAACCTGGCCTAACCTGATGATCTTCAAATGTGACTTACCTCTCAATCAGCATGGTCAATGGCTGTCATGAGGACTGTGGGTTGGACAAGGATGACTTACTCCTTTGTGCTTCAGGTTAGACAAGAATGCCTTATTCTATTAAAATAGAAATAATGGCATGTTATCTTTGCTCCATCTTGTATGCTGTGATTTAAATCTCAGCTTGAACATTTCTTCACTTGAAGCCTGTGTGAGAATTGAACTAGGACCTGCTTTGCATATGGTCTACAATGACCTTAACATGTTTTTCCCTCTCAGGATAGAGAGGAAGTTGTACATTTTGCAAAGGAGAAGAATGCAGATGAATATGCTAAAGGTTTTTCTGTACTTGGGGATAGGATCATTCATTGATGGTCCATGTCTTATCAGTGCAGCAACACCAGACTTTTGGGAGAGGCCTGGGCTTATGACCGGGGCTCCTGCCAGAGCTATGAATATGGCCCAGCCCGTTTTCATGCTGGCAAGTTTATTATAAAGATCTGCAAACCTCAAAGGCTGAACTGCAACCTGTCATAGCAAAAGAGATAATAAAACATTTGTATCTATTTGGGAAAGGCATGAAATTTCTCTTCCTGAACAGGGAAGTTTAAATTGTGCCTCTGTTCCCTTTGGGAGCAATCAAGAGGGAACAATAACAATCACATCCTGCCTTTCAGTTAAGGGATGTAGGCCAAGATACAAGTCTTTTTTTTCCTAATCAGGGGCAACATGGTTGCCTAAAACCAAAATCCACAGGTAAAAAATATGCCTTTTTTATATTTTCACGTTGAATACATGTTTCACATCAGTTATATTCCTGGAGACTGTTCTGTGCTGCTGTTTGTTTCTTGGAAATTCCCAGAGCCTTTGCTCAATTAGTTGCAATAACCCTGGAAAGGCCTGGAAACTCCAAACTTATCCCACTCTCCCCAGTGCTAATGTTCCAACCCATACACTGATTTATGCTTCTGTTTTCCATACTTAAAACCACCCACGTGTAGGCAAAAGGCAGAGTGACTCATCAGCAAAGCACATAGCCAAGAGAGTTGGAATAATTCATTATTATGCCAGCAGCTCTTTCTTTCACCACAGCTGGGTTTCAGTCAATTTTGCTACCAGTCCACTCCCTCTCTCTCCCATTCCTCATTGTTTAGAATAGAATAACAGAGTTGGAAGGGACCTTGGAGGTCTTCTAGTCCAACCCCCTGCCTAGGCAGGAAACCCTACACCACTTCAGACAAATGGTTGTCCAACATCTTTTTCTTTTTTTCTTTTTAATAAATTTTCATACATAAACATTTTTGAATAACAGTGCATTGACAGAGCATTATTTACCAATGTTGGAGCATTCACAACTTCTGGAGGCAAGTTGTTCCACTGAATAATTGTTCTAACTGTTAGGAAATTTCTCCTTAGTTCTAAGTTGCTTCTCGACTTGATTAGTTTCCATCCACCGCTACTTGTCCTGCCCTCGGGTGCTTTGGAGAATAGCTTGACTCCCTCTTCTTTGTGGCAGCCCCTGAGACAATGGAAGACTGCTATCATGTCACCCCTAGTCCTTCTTTTCATTATACTAGACATACCCAGTTCCTGCCACTGTTCTCATATGTTTTAGCCTCCAGACCCCTAATCATCTTTGTTGCTCTTTTCTGCACTCTTTCCTGGGAAAATAGCCGTTAAACTAATGAAAGCCATGCCTGTCCAAAGAAGTTGTTGCCTACCTGCTCGGACCTGGAGCAAGAAACACGATGGAGGGAAAGGGAGTGGGGAATAATAAAACATATGAGAGGGAGCAAACTTGATTTAAAAAGCTTGACAGAAGAAGCCCCCATGAATTGACATCCAGGAGGAATGTCAGCTACAAATCTAAATGAGCTATTCCTTGTATATTTAAACTAATGTTGAGGCGTGGGGGAAATTTGTAAGCACACTTTTTAAAACCGCATTAAAGTGCACATTTACATTTAACATTGTAAGAAATGTAACCTAACATTCTGGATTTGATATTTCAGCCAAATAATGACAAACGTTTAGAATGGATCCTCCAATGCTCTCTCTTCCTCTGAGAACAGGAGTTCTGGTGGAATGAAGCAAAGAAAATGCACAATGCTTCCCAACAAAAAAGTTAAAATATTGCACAATGATTGAAACTCAAATACTGTATATACTCATAGATAAACCCATGTGTCAGCGACCATCTGTTGGTGGTCGTTCAGTGGCACTCATTTGTTGGTGGTTGTTCAGTGGCACTGAATGAGGAGACTTATGGCTGCTCCTTGACGTTGCACCTCTTGCATTTGAAGCACTTGGCAACTGGGTGGTAATTGTGACAGTTGTAGCATGCTGTGGTCGTGTGATCACTATCTGTGACCTTCGCTGCAGGTTTCCGACAAGCAAAGTCACTGGGGAAGCCAGCGGGAGATTGCAAATGGCAATCAGATGACTTTGTATCTAATGTACTGTATGTGCAGGATTTGCCTAACGACTGCAACTAGAATAGCTGCTGTAAGTTTGTGTGATTACATATGTTAGATAGGGTAGATTGGTTCACAGGAAGACGCGAGACCAACGGTGAACATTCAGCTCTTTATTGTGTTTAGATCAGTACAAAAGCCTTGGAGCCGCGGCAGCCCTTCATATAGGGCTGCTTGCGGCTCGCCAGCCAATGAAGGGCATTCGAATTCCCCGCGATTGGTTTGGCCAATCGCAGGCAATTCGTTGAGACCCAATCGCGGCCGGTCAGTCGGCCAATCAGGTTAGGGTCTGTGTGGACCAATCGGTTTGCAGGGTTTCAAGAATGTTAATATAGAACAACATAATGTGATTTATGACTATGACTTAGCAATGGAGTTCCTGGCCTTAGTTGCTCTTATTAAGGAAAGACTATCTGTACTCATAGATAAACCCATCTGTGAATAAGCCAAACTTGATATTTTTAGGTGCATTTTGGCAGTTAAAATGCTCAGTTTTTTTCAGAAATATATGGTACATGTTTTTTTTTAAGTTTCCTGGAATCTCAAAGACTGACTTTTTATGGGATATTGTCAAAGACTAGGGTCTACCTTGATAATTTTTTGGGGGGCGGGGGAGGAATGCCACAGGAAATCGTAGTCTTCCAAATGCCATGAGCCTTTTTTTTTTTGCTTCATCAGGCTGATGCAGAAGTTTTTCACTCTGGCATCTGCAGAGACACGTAAAAGATGACAAATTGTTTGTTCCTTATGTGAACTTGCAAAAGATTTTTAGAAGAGGATGGCCTGTCAAGAGGTCATCAAGCTCTTCAAATACAAGAGAATGTATTGCAGAGAAGACAATTGGCCTGGGACATACTGTATGCCCTGGAATGTTGGAATGCACAACCTGACACACGGATACTGGGTTCATTCCACAGTTGTTACCAGATTCATCCTGTTTGATATCTTTACAAAATGTAAAGAGAGCTTTGTGCATTATTCCTCATGTCCTTCCTTGTAGCATTTAAATATATATTTTTAACAAGGACATACTGCACCGTACATGCTGGCTCATGCTTAATCTGTAGACTACCAAGATATCTTGATTTTTCTCATGGATACTATTACTAAGCCAAGTATTGCCTATCTTGAATCTGTACATCTGTTTTCCACCCCTCTTTATCTTTGTGTAGAAAAGATATTTATCATCGGTGAACAACATTTTATTGGATAGGGCTAATGCTCAAGTCTGTTAAGATCCTTTTGAAACTTGAGCCTGTCTTCCAGAATACTAACAGTTTCACGCACACACACTCCGCTTTCTTCCACCAACAGGTTTCATAAGCATTCTTTCTATTCTCTCATCTAAATAGCATATTCAGATGAGGGAAATCTAAGTTGTGACCTTCACTGCAGGCTTCTGATAAGCAAAGTCAATGGGGAAGCCAGCAGGAAGTTGCCAATGATGATCACGTGACCTTGTGCTTAATGAATTTGCGGGATTTGCCTGACCGCAACTGGAATTGCTGCTATAAGTTTGTGTAGTCACATGATGTCATGCTTTGTGACTGCATCACTTAATAATGAAGTTCCTGGTCCTAATTGTTCCTGTTAACCCAGGAATACTTGGGCACATGAATAAGCCCATCTGCAGATAATAGTAGTTGAACAGTAGGAGATCCAAGACTGAACCTTGAGGTATCTCACTGCATACTTGCCTCCAGGTATATATAGACCCAGGAAGGACCATACATTAGGTTCGGTTGTCCAGCCAACTGTAAATCCACCTGGTAGTGAATTCATGCATTCCATATTGTTCCAATTTATCAAGAAGGAGGTTGTGTTCAACTTTATTAAACACTGCTCAAATAGAATACTGTATGATGAAAATGTACGTATTTTTTTCAGAATTTTTTGTTTCACAAACAAAGTTTCCTGCTTTGCATATGTTAGTTCATTTTATTTGCTTACAAGGTGCATATCGCTTCTATTTCGTTGTACAGATATTCCTCAACTTATGACCACAATTGAGCCCAAATTTTATGTTGCTAAGTGAGAATTTGTTAAGTGAGTTTTGCCCCATTTTATGACCTTTCTTGCCACAGTTGTTAAGTGAATCACTGCAGTTGATAAGTTAGTAACCTGATTGTTAAGTGAATCTGGCTTCCCCATTGAATTTGCTTGTCAGAAGGTCGCAAAAGGAGATCACATGGCCACAGGACACAGCAATAGTCATAAGTAGGAATCTGTTGTAACTTTGAATGGTCACTAAATGAACCATTGTAAGTTGAGGACTACCTGTACTATCATCTCTCAAGGAGTCTGCGGCCTCACTGTTTTTGTATAGTGTATCCATCATGCTGTTCTATGCCAGAGTAATAGCAACAGCAATAGCACTTATATACCACTTCATAGTGCTTTCCAGTTCTCTCTACATGGTTTATAGAGCCAGCCTATTGCCCCCAACAATCTGGGTCCTCATTTTACCCAACTCGGAGGAACGGAAGGCTGAGTCAACCTTGAACCTGGTGAGATTCGAACTGCCAAATTGCAGGCAGCCGGCAATCAGCGGAAGTAGCCTGCAGTACTGCACTTTAACCACTGTGCCAACAGGGCTCTTTTTACAGCATTATGTGAAGTACAGAAAGGAAATAAATAATAAACAAACAAATTTAAGGCACTCATAATATAAGGAAATACACCGAAAACTCAGTCAAATGGACCCCCATTTAGCAGCAGATGCAAGAGACCAAATTAATGTCCTGATATTCCCAACCCGAAACATCATTCTTCCAAACTAGTCCAGACAAGGCAGTCTTCAATTTACAAATATTCGTTTAGTAACCGTTTGAATTTATAACACCACTGAAAAAAGTGACTAAGGAGTGTTTTTCACACTTATGACCATTGCAGCATCCCCATGATGAAGTGATCCAAATTCAGGCACTTGGCAACCGGCATGTATTTATGACCATTGGTAATCTTCCATTTCCAATTAAGCAAAGACAGTGGAGGAAGCCAGATTCACTTAACAGCTGTGTGATTTGTTTAACAACTGTGGCAAAAAAGTTGGTAAAATGGAGCACAAACTCACTTTACAACTGTCCTGAGCCACAGACGTTTTGGGCTCAGCTGTGGTCTTAGTCAAGGACTTTCTGTACTGGCTGCCAGCCGGCTTCTTGGTGCCTGTTGAAAGGCTGGTGCTAATCTATAAAGCTTTACAAAGCTTATCTCTGAGTTATCTGCAGATGGCATTCTCCCACTGGAATAGACCTGGTTGGTTCCATTTCCTGGGAGAATAGCAATAGCACTTAGACTTATATACCACTTTAGTGCTTTATAGCCCTCTCAAAGTGGTTTACAGAGTCAGCCTATTGGCCCCAACAATCTGGGTCCTCATTTTACCCATCTCGGAAGGATGGAAGGCTGAGTCAATCTTGAGCCTGATGGGATTCGATCTGCCAAATTGCAGTAGGAGTAGCTTGCAGTACTGCACTCTAACCACTGCACCACTGAGGCTCCTTAGAAACTAGTCCTCAGCTTTTCATGGGTGAGGGGAATTAAGGCTTTTTACAGCTGCAGATCTCCCTGCAGTGGAGATCTAGTAGGATTCATCCACCTTTACATTTGGGAGCTGTTCAAACGAGATCTTTTCTGGAGGCCATTTGGACCTTCATGTCATCGTGGTTTCATCGCTCAGTTGTGGTCTTAAGTTGAGGACTACCCGTATTTTTATGCCATTGTTAAGTACATCACCTACATCAGGGTGTCAAACTCGTGGCCCGCAAGCCAGATGCGTCACACGCTAGCCACGCCTGTGCCCAATTTAGTAAAGGGGAAAAAAGTCCTGATATATCACATGATGCCGTCATGATGTCATGAGTTTGACACTCCTGACCTACATGATAAGACTATGCAAATTGTTATGAAATCTATGAATTGATGGTACCTCTTGTATTTCTAGATTGATTTTGTTATTATTGGCCACGGTTCTGTGAAATTTTGTGTGCATTGAATTGTCCCATGGCAAGTTGGCTGTGGTGACTTGGCCACGGCGATTTGGCCCTTAACAAACTTCATGAAAGGGCTTTGTTATTATTCCATTTTCCAACACATTGGTCTTTTAAAGACATTAATTTTAGATCCAGGTCCTCGGTGACACTATGAAATCCAAAGATGACATACAAAGGTACCTTACCCCAACCCACATATCTCTATGACCACAAGCATTCTGTATATATTTATCCATATACATATTAAACAATCAAGAGGGCAAAAAGAGACAGATGTCTCACTCCCCACTCAATTCTTCACTAAGCATTTCATTATTACTCATGCTTTATTTCCATCATACACCACTTGTCACTTTCAGCAACCAATCTTCAGTTCCACTTTCACTCTTTTTTCTTCTGTTTCTTATCTTCCAGCTCTGTTTTTGACAAAATCCATTCTTGTTCTTCATTTAGAACCTCTTATCACCATTCTTCACTTATAATCTCAATACTAAATCAATTATGTTTTTAGTTTCAAGTATACTTATGTTTGAAACAAACATAATTTTTCTAAGGGGCGACTCACTAAGCATTCATTCATTTCATTCATTCTTGGGTCTTTGGTACTGGAACTACAATGCTCCAGACTGCTATTCCTCATGAAGAAACTAAAAAATAGGAGTCTCCAATGTATTTAGAGTGCTGGGAGAGAATGCCATTATCATAGCTCAAATGTGGTTTGATGCTTTTAAAAAGGACACCGGATCTGCATACTTCCTTTCTTAAATCACCTTTGGGATATTATTTTGAATGTTTAAAAATATGATGGGGTTTGGCCACTAAAGTCAACTAGAACAAAATAAAAATCATAATTAAAAGAGATTTACTAGTGGAGTAAAATGCTTTAACATTGGACATATTATAAGATATGTGGGAACAATCAAACCAGACATGAATTTTAGGAATGCCTGCCATTAGTCTGCTGAGTCTGGTTTGAAAGTGGATCTAAAAATGATGTTTTATTGAAAGGAAGTGCTACACTGAGTATACAAATGAAACTGGTTGATGTCTTACCAAACCAAAATAATGGCTTTGATAACTTTCTTATATTAGATTAATAGAAGAGGTATTAGCATTGCGATGAATTTTGTGAGAATAAAAAGGAAGAAAAATGAGAAGAAATCAAGTTCCAGGACTTTATTTGAGGAGTTTAAGGAAGAAGATTGTTACAAATAAAGGAGTATAAAAAGAACAAGATTGTTTAATTTAAAGAAATATAAAGTTGATCTATTTCATCAAGGTTAAAATAGGTATGTTGTTATCTCTATAACCTTTAATGCCCTTCTGCTGACCAGGACTGAACAATGTGGCTTTAAATATTTGTTGATAGATAAGAGATTGGAGAGGGAAAGAAAAAATCATTTGCTGTATTTTAAGAATCATTAAAGGTCTTATAGCAATAGCACTTAGACTTATATAGCCCGTTTTTAGTGCTTTCCAGCCCTCTCTAAGCGGTTTTACAGAGTCAGCATCTTGCCCCCAACAATCCGGGTCCTCATTTTACCCACCTCAGAACGATGGAAGGCTGAGTCAACCTTGAGCTTGGTGGGATTTGAACTGCCAAATTGCAGGCAGCCAATAGTCAGGAAAAGTGGCCTGCAGTACTGCCCTCTAACCACTGAGCCACCAAGGCTCTCAGGTTTTTTAGTTTGTATTAGTTCTTAATGTTTTAATTATGATGCTGAATAAAATTACTGTATCATAAGATGAAGCCACCACATTCATTCAAATCTTCCTTAGATTCACAGGCCTTCCTTCTTTCCTTCCTTCCTCTCTCTTTTGCAGGGGTGTCAGACTCAAGGCCCGTGAGCCGAATCTGGCCCTCAGGGTGCTTAGAACTGGCCCATGGGGCCGCCATGGAAACAGTGAAGATTGGCCCCTGGTGCCTCTGCCAGCGAAAATGGAGCTCGGGAAGGACCCCCTCAGCTCCATTTTCACTGGCAGAGGGTTGCAGGAGGCCGTCGCAGCTGGAAACAGCTCAGGAACTCGTTTTCGCTGGCAGAGCGCTTGGGCCACAGGCACCCCCGACACAAGTGAGGTCAAGCTGACCATGGCCAACCCGGCCCCCTGAGGTCAAACACAACCCTGATGCGTCCCTCAATGAAATCGAGTTTCACACCCCTGCTCTTCTGCCATGCATAATAACCAGACTGTAGAAAAATGCATACTTGAGAAAAATGCATACATTCCATTTCTAAAATGAGGGAACATGTTTGCACTTTCTGGAATAATCAGTTGGATTGTCTATTATGCTTATAAACCATTAATCCTAGGCGAAGTGATAAATATCTAAGAGGAGGCCTAAGCGAAGACCTGTCTACATAATCCCCCAAGGTGTCTTCAGGAGGACATTACGATGGCTCAACCTTCAGAAAAATATATTTTGCATAAATAGGAAAGTGAAGATACCAACTGTTGCTCATGTTCCCTGAAATAACCTTTCTGCAGCATGCTTTATTTAGCTTTCGTCAGAGCCACTAACATATAAACCAAGAATATTTTTATTTGTTTTTCTGTATCTGTTATCTAACCACTGAAGCCAAACTTTACACATAACAGCCTCCAGTATGTTTTTCACCAACATTTCAAGAGACAAAACCACAGTGTCAGCTCTATATGCATTCACAGGTATTTACACATTGGCTCTTCCTTTGAGCTTATCTGCAGAAATACGGGCATGTTTGCTGATCAACACACATTCTCCTCTGTTGATTTGGCCTGGTCTGTTTTTAGAAGTTTGCACTTTCAACATATTTTGCTCATCCAGTTAAAAGCTGACAGAATGTCAGCATCGAGTTTAAAAAAGAGAGATTTCAGTAAGTTGAAAGCAACCCAACCAGGTGCTTGATAGTGCTTAATTGTTAAGAAGGGCTTCTGAAAAACTTTAAATAGCAAGGCAGCACTGTCTTTAATTCTAGAACGTATAATTTTTGATGTGCATTATTATTGGGACAGAAAACTGAATCATTTAGGGAAAATGATTAAAAGTATACATTTTAAAGCATGTACAATGCTTCTCATATATTAAGAAATGTTTTTAATGTTTTCTTCATACAAAATTGTGTCTTACAGCAAATGAACGATACATCAAAATACAGGTAGTCCTTGACTTACAACAGTTCATTTAGTAACCATTCAAAGTTACAATGGCACCAAAAAAAGTGACTTATGATCATTTTTCACACTTAACAACCATGGCAGCATCCTCATGATCAAAATTCAGACGCTTGGCAACTGACTCATTTTTATGACGGTTGCAGTTTCTCAGGGTCATCTGATCCCCTTTTGTGACCTTCTGACAAGCAAAGTCAATGAGGAAGCCAGATTCACTTAACAATGGTGTTGTTTTTAACCACTGCAATGATTCACTTAACAACTTTGGCAAGAAAGGTTGTAAAATAGAACAAAACTCACTTGACAGTCTCAGCACCAGAAATTTTGGGTTCAATTGTGGTCATACATTGAGGACTACCTGTAGTTTGGGACCAATGATCACGACTGAAATGTTGAGAGTATGTTATGGATGTTCATATATAATAAGAGTCAAAAGGGATAAACTTAGGTTATTTCAAAATAGTGGTCATAATGGACATAGCTCAAATAATCAGAGCTGGAAGGGACCTTGTAGGTCATCTAGTCCAACCCCCCACCCAAGCAGGGGACCCTACACCATTTCTGACAGATGGCAATCCAATCTCTTCTTGAACGTCTCAACTGATAGTGTTCCCACAACTTCCAAGGGCAACTTCTGTTCCATTGGTTGATTGTACTCACTGTCAGAAAATTTCTCCTTATTTCCAGGTTGAATCTCTCCTTGTTCAGTTTCCATCCATTATTCCTCGTCTGGCCTTCGGGTGCTTTAGAAAATAGCTTCAGCTCTTCCTCTCTATGGCAGCCCCTCAAATATTCCCTCCTCCCCACTGCTTCTTATGTTTTCTAAGTTGCACATAACAGAATGCATTTTTACCAAGGAAAAATAACTTCTATTGTTGGTGCTGGTTTTTTTTAAAATTAAGGGGGTAATGTCCTAATATAATGCTAATACATAGAGAAAGAATGTTGGAATTATTTGATTGCAAGCTGCATATGATTCAGTCATGTGATGTGAGTGCTCAAAGGGCCAAAGCAATTCAACAATGACAGTATATTCTGCATTGGTTAGCTCTGATCTCAATATTGTGTCCGATTCTCAGCCAGGCTTTAAAAAAAAATTCAGACAAAGAGGTTCAAAGAAGGGCAACGGGGTGATCAATATATAAGCAGAAATTAGTGAAAAATTAACTGAGACTCTAGCTCTGAGGAAAAAAATACTGCTGGGAGTGGGTAGGATATGATAGCAAGTATCAAAGAGGATAAAGACCTGATAGTTATTCCAAAGTACAGCAATAAGAATAATAAGTTGCAGGAAAGAAAATTTTGGTTGAACATTTTTAAAATATATATATAACCAGTTCAGCAGTGGAACCAATCTGGGACGGTGTTTGATGTTTCCTTCCATTGGATGTGCTCAAAGTCTGAATAGGCATCTGCCAGGAAGGTTTTATTGGATTTCTCTCTTAAATGAGTTAGAGTTAATATTCTAGTTCTAATTTAGGATTGTTTGGGATAATGGCAAATTTAACCTCTGTAATCTTGAATAACAAAGATAACGAAGTGTGTTTTAGGTCAAGAGTCACATTTAGTCTTTCAGCATGAAGGGCCGTATGCCAGGTGGAAGGGCAAAAATATACATTTTAATACAATTCACACTGAATGCTTTCAGGAACTGCAGTGGATCTTGGTTTCCAAGCTGTACCTATATAAGATAACCAATATTTTATGTGAAAAATTCTAATAACAGAACACTGGTAGGACACTCACTCAACAGCTGTATCCCTAGCCCAGGGGTGGTATTCAGCAGGTTCTGACCAGTTCTGGAGAACCAGTAGCGGAAATTTTGAGTAGTTTGGAGAACCAGAAAATACCACCTCTGACTGGAGATTTTACAGTATCCTTTCTCTGCCACACCCACCAAGCCACGCCTACAGAACCGGTAGTAAAAAAAATTGAATCCCACCACTTCCCTAACTTCTTCTCCAGATACTCTTGGAGCATCCGGTGTAGTTGATGGACAAGTAGAACTGATTGAAAGAAGCTTTTTTTATGTTGAAATTCATCACCAAGCATTGCAGTTGTTAAGTAGGTTACCATGTGACTTGACTTGCTTTTACAATAGCTGTAAAGTAAACCATGTGGTTAGTATCATGTTTTTTAAAAAAAATGTCATGTAAAAGGAATTATTATGGATATATATTGCTGTGATAAGTCTGGGTTAATCTAAGGTAAACAGTTCTGAGGTGAGAGAGGAAAGGAGCAGAGATGGTATTCAACAGGTTCTGACCAGGTCTGGAAAACTGGTAGCGGAAATTTTGAGTAGTTTGGACAACCGTCAAATGCCACCTCTGACTGGCCCCACCCCCATCTATTCTCTGCCTCCCAAGTCCCAGCTGATTGGCTGGGTCTTCTTTGGTTGCCCTGCACAGGAGAACGGAGCTGGAAAGCAGTGGGAAGGAATGGGGATTTTGCAGTATCCTTCCCCTGCCACGCCCACAAAGCCATGCCCGCAGAACCAGTAGTAAATTTTTTTGAATCCCACCACTGAAAAGGAGGCATGATGCGTGGAGCTGATCCTGAGTAAAAGATTGGATTACAGGTAATCCTCGCTTAATGGCCAATCACTTAACAACCATTTAAAATTATAACAGACTTCAAAAAAGCTGTTTATGACCTGTCCTTGAAGTTTCAACTGCCACACCCCATCACGTAATGTAATTTATGATGGCTTCCCTCCCCACCCCCCAGTTTTCAGGCAGAAAATAGCAAAAATCACTCATTACAGATGCAGGATTTGCTTAATAACCACACAGTTTACTTTACAGCCATTGTAAAAGCAAGTCAAGACACATGGTGATCCTCTTAAACAACTGCAATGACTTACGACCAAAATTCCAAAGTCAATTGTGCTCATCAGCTGAGGAGTATCTGTACAGGGGCACAGATTCTGTAGTTTTTGTGGAAATCCTGTTCCCTTCCCCATGTTTCTGCTGTTTATATTTGCAGGGTACACAGATACCTCTTTGTTGGAACTCTATGTTTAAGTAATTCAGGCTGGTTCAATCTTATTTGCTCACTTCCAAAAAGAATTTCAGATACAGATACAAAGACAGATTAATAGAGTTGGAAGGGACATTGTAGGTCATCTAGTCCAAGCAAACCCTACACCTGTGATGACAAACTATGGCACGCGTGCCAGAAGTGGCACGCAGAGCCATCTCTGCGGGCACATGAGCCATCACCCCTGCTCAGAGCCATCTTTGCGGGCTCACGAGCCATTGCCCCAGCTCAGTTCCATTGCACATGTGTGGGCGCCTCCCGCCAGCCACCTGATTTTTGGGTATCTGCCATGCATGCGTGGGGGGGCACATGTGGGAAATGGTGTGCATGTGCAGGGAGGTGGGGATCACGTGAGGGGGTTGCGCATGCATTGCATTATGAGCAGGGATGGGATTCAAATGTTTTAACAACTGGTTCTGTGGGTGTGGCTTAGTTGGTGGGCATGGCTTGGTGGTCATGTGACTTGCTGGGTGTGGCCAACTCAACATCACTCACATTGAGGCACGCATCTCCTCGCCTGGCCTCTCATGACTGTGGGGATGCTGCAACAGTCGTAAATGTGAAAAATGGTCATCAGTCACTTTTTTCAGTGCCATTGTAACTTTAAATGGTCATTCCACACAAGCAAAGTACCAGCAAAGGAAGGGAAAAAAACTCCAGAGGAGTTCCTGAGACAGGAAGTCTCGTCCTGCCAAGAATGTAATAAGGGTTAACGGAGAGGCAGTTTCTGTAAGCAACACCAGAATGTTTCCTTCCTGCCTTCCTTACAGGATTAGGCCAGTAATTTCTTCTAACAACCGGTTCTGCAAACTGCTTACAATGTTAACAACCGGTTCTAGCGAATAGGTGCGAACTGGTAGAATCCCACCCCTGATTATGAGTGCAAGCACGTGTACGCTCTCTCACACGCGCATGTGCACACTTTCAGCATGCAATGACAAAATGGTTAGCCATCACTGCCCTACACCATTTCTGACAGATGGCAGTCTAGTCTCTTCTTGAAAGCTTCCATTGATGACGCTCCCACAACTTCTGAAGGTAAGGTATTTCTATTAAATGCAGTATAGCAACATCTGCCTAGCCTCTTTCAGGAATCATCCTATCAGTTCTAGACTAGAGCACTGTCCCATCTATAATGAATAAAATGGTCCATTGCATACGGAGAGAACAATTGTTTTCTCTGCAGATTGTCCCTGGTGCAATCTTTTGGAAGCAATTGCTTTTTAAAAAAAAGATCTCCAGGAAACTTCATCTCTATCTGTCAACTTAGGAAGCAGACATAGTGGACAATATTTATCTGACTTTGTAGCAGTTTCATACATTCATTAATATCAGCTGTCACACTCAGGAAACTTTGGGCTGTGGACCTCTTGGATTCTTGCCTTTAAAAATAATAGAGAATGCTTTGTTTGGGTCACCACCTATCTCCACCCTGCCATGGGCTTAGCTATTAGCAATCACATTTCCCTGTTCATTCTTGGCCCTGGGCATTTACTATGGAGTGTACATTTTGTGAATGCTGGTGAGACGCAGATTATCCGAGAGGGTGCCATTCTCAAATTGCATATGTGTTAGTTACCCACATTAATACCTTTTCTTAGAACCAGCTAAAAGGTCATGGAGAAATACGTAGACCTGGAGGTGTTCAAGGAATGTTATTTAGGTTGGAAGTTAAATAATAGGATTAACAGAGAAATGCTTAATTTTTTAAAAAATAATAATTTGAAGCAATTAGTCCCTTTTAATAATTTAAACAATACTGTTAAAAGATGAACAGCAGTAGATGCAAGCATTTCATATTGACTCATCGGTACCACATTACAATTATGTGGTTAAAATCAGCCTGAAATATAAGATCTAGCAAGAGCATTAATTAAGCCACACATTAATGTGTGCAGTTTAAAGTTTTACTGCACCACAGGAACTCTTGTTTTCTGCATTTTGCCGAAGAGGTTGCCATTAATCAATTGAAGCCTCCCTTGTGCGTGCAGAAACAGCTGTATGTCAATCTATGCTTCCCGTGAGCATGAGGTTTGTCACTGGTGATTTCCCTGCATATGTTATAGGCTTAATTAATGCTCTTGCTAGATCTTATATTTCAGGCTGATTTTAACCCTGTCATTGTAATGTTGGTACTGATGAGTCAATATGAAATGCTTGCATCTACCGCTGTTTGTTTTTTAACAGTATTATTTTAAAAATAATAATATTGGATTCATAGCATTCACCCTCTTCCTAACAAGTTAGTAAAAGATAACTGCTGCATTTATACGGTATGCAATACCCAAACAAATGTAATGTAGTGGTTAGGTTTCCACTAATATACTGATATACGTCTTATCCAGCCCTGTTTTAGACTTGTTTACAGATTATGTGAAACCGCCCATTGGCTTTTCTATTATGCTCAGCTTTCTCTCTCTTCTCTTAACTTCTTCCTACACCATCTGAAAGAATTTCTGTTCAATTTAAAAGCTTGTGTACTCACAACATACTTATCAGCAGTTAATGTTTTGTTCTATGAATTCTGTTTTCTGGATTCTTAGGGCACATTAAATGCAACTCTGACCTAACTAGCAGCTGGCTTTGCACAATAAACCAATTCAGTCAGTTAGTTTATGATTCAGTATGTCATATGAACACAGCCTCCAATTTTCCTTCTGATTTATTATTTGTGTTAATTGGTCTTGCTAAAAAGGCTTCTTTAGCCTTTATTTCTGAATTATCCCATCCTACTTGTGATTCAGTGTTTTTCAACCAATGCTGTGGAGATTATTATTATATGCAAAACCTGGGAATCTTGTAGTGATACTCATACACAGAAATAAGGAAAATTCTTAAAATTCTTCTACTAATGGTGTTCTTTGCACTAGAACTCTGGAGCTGCTCCAAGCAAGGAAGGAGATTAGCCCCCTGCTGTCAGATGGACACCAATTTTGTCTTCATTCTCCTGCTGCCACCCCGCTAACCATCTTCTTGAGTTTTTTGTTTGCCATTTTCAGAACTAGGGACAGTAAACACAGCTTGCCTTAGGGAGCCAAAAACAGTCCTCATCTAAGCAAGGTTAATCAAACAAGTTCTGAGCCAGTATCCAATTGATGAGAAAAGAAGAGGGATTGATGGCATGCAGAGTTAGCTTCCTTTTCCAATCCATTGAAAGCAGTGTTCCAATATCTAAGGGGCTGCCTCAAAGAAAAGGAGATTGGTCTATTCTCCAAAGCACCTGAAGGCAGGACAAGAAGCAGTGAACGGAAGTTTAACAAAAGAATTAAGAAGAAATTTACTATCAGTGAGAACAAGTATAGAACCGTTAGTCTATATTTTGGGAACCACTAATGAACTTGATGTAGTGTCTACTTCTGTTAGATTGTATAGCTTGCATTTTAACAAGAATTCTAATGTATTAGATACTCCTTCAATGAGTCATTCTTGTAGGCCTCTTTCTAAACTCAAATAGCGTCAAGCCATTAAAGAGAGGGATGTGAGAAGGATTTGTTTAATATTCTCATTTATTTGAAATCACTGGGGGAAAGTTATAAATTGAATATTCACAAGAAAGAGCTGTACATTTTTAAATTAGATTAAGGGGTGCAAGCTAAAACATTTGAAGAATGGTTACAGGAATTCGGTATGTCTAGTCTAATGAAAAGAAGGACTAGGGGAAACATGATAGCAATGTTCCAATATTTCAGGGGTTCCTACAAAGATGAGAGGATCCAACTGTTTTCCAAAGCACAAGAAGGCAAGACAAGAAACAATGGATGGAAACTAACCAAGGAGAGAAGTAACTAGAACTAAGGAGAAATTTCCTAACAGTGAGAGCAATCAATCAACAGAACAGCTTGCCTTCAGAATTTGTGGGTGCTCCAACCCTGGAAGTTTTCAAAAAGAGACTTGGACAACCATTTGTCTGACTGTAGGGTTTCTTGCCTGAGCAGGAGGGGTTGGACTAGAAGACCTCCAAGGTTCCTTCCAATTCTATTATTCTATGCTTTAAATAGCTACATTGATCTGAATTTTCAATCCTTGCCCTACTGTGTTGGCACAATGGTTAGAATGCAGTATTGCAGGCTAACTCACTGCTCACTCCAATCTGATAAGGCTCAAGATTGATTCAGTCTTCCATCCTTCCAAGGTTGGGAAAATGAGGACCCAGATTGTTGGGGACAGTATGCTGACTCTGTAAACCCCTTAGAGAGGGCTATAAAGCATTATGAAGCAGTATATAAGTCTAAGTGCTATTGCTATTTCCCTGGCATGGAACAGCATGATGGATACATGGATATACTATTCAAAAATAGTAAGGCCTTTTTCACCCAATGCAGGTAAAAGACATTAAGTCAATTTAAATGTCCCTATTGTGATTGGATAATGTGTGTGTGTCATTACCCAAAGAAAACCAGATTTACCCAGGTTTGGGAAGCATTGAACTATGTCATATTAGGATTCAGCCTTAGTCTGTTCTCTCCCATCCCGAACCTAATAGCATCCAAGTAGCAGGACAAAGCTTTGACAGCCCAGCCCAGGATTGCAATGTAAATCTTGATATTATTTCCATACTGATGATTCCAGACTCTAAACTGCCAAATGACCTCCCTCAGACACTTCATGTAGATCAGGGGTGTCCAACCTTGGCAACTTTAAGACTTGTGGACTTCAACTACCAGAATTCCTCAGCCAGCTTTGTTGGCTGAGGAATTCTGGGAGTTGAAGTCCACAAGTCTTAAAGTTGCCAAGGTTGGACACCCCTGATGTAGATGCTAAATAAAAGGTAGAAGAGAACTGACCTTCTCCACAAGACAGCAGCTAGCATTCCTCCTGAATTACCACCAAATGAAAATGGCTGCTGTAGAAGAAGCAGAACCATTGTAAAGGTATAAAATTAAATTTATTTCTCAAATTTATATGCCATTCAGCTCACATATAGCACTGCCTCCTGCCCTTAATTCTGTAGCTGCTCTAGAGGGATCTCAATAGTACTGAAGGATGAGAGGCCTAAGAAGTTCTACCCCCATCCAGGTTTTGATATGGGTATCAACAAAACCCACTAATTCTGTCTTGTCTGTGAAGATTCTCAGTCACCCAGGTCATGGTGAACAGATAACAGATAATCAGAATTGGAAGGGACCTTCTAAGTCATCTAGTCCAATCCCTTGCCCAAGTGGGAGACCCTACACCATTTCTGACTGATGGCAGTCCAGTCACTTCTTGAAGGTCTCAAGTGATGGCGCTCCCACAACTTCCGAGGGAAACTTCTGTTCCATTGGTTGATTGTTCTCACTGTCAGAAAATTTCTCCTTATTTCCAGGTTAAATCTCTCCTTGTTCAGTTTCCATCCATTATTCCTTGTCTGGCCTTTGGGTGCTTTAGAAAATATCTGGACCCCTTCCTCTCTGTGGCAGCCCCTCAAATATTGGAAGACTGCTATCATGTCTCCCTTGGTCCTTCTCTTCATTAGACTAGCCATGCCCAGTTCCTATAACCATTCATTGTATGTTTTAGTCTCCAGTCCCCTAATCCTCCTGGTTGTTCTTCTCTTACTTTTTCTAGAGTCTCAACATCTTTTTTGATAATGTGGTGACCAAAACTGGATGCAGTACTCTAGGTGTGGTCTTACTAAGGCTTTAGGTTGTCCCAAAGTTCCTTTTTCCAAAGGCAACTGGATTGTTTTTTCCTTGAAGATGTTTCGCTTCTCACTCAGAAGCTTTGAATAGAATAAAATAGAATAACAGAGTTGGAAGGGACTTTTGAGGTCTTCTAGTCCAACCCTCTGCTCAGGCAGGAAACCCTATTTGCCATTTCATGGTTGTCGAATCTCTTCCTAAAAACATCCAGTGTTGGAGAATTCACAACTCCTGGAAGCAAGTTGTTCCACTGGTTAATTGTTCTTAACTGTCAGGAAGTTTCTTCTTAGTTTTATGTTGCTTCCCTCCTTGATTAGTTTCCATCCAGCTTCTTAGATGAGAAGTGAAATGTCTTCAAGGAAAAAACCAAAGTCCAGCTGCCTTTTAAAAAAGCAACTTTGGGATCATCAGTGCAGTCTCCATCATGCCAAGACTGACTAATACAGGGTTTTGAAATACATTTTTGTGGTCACAGTTTGAAGCAAAATGCCAGTTGAGAAGGCTTTTTGCCAGGCACTTTGTTTGTTTGCATTCTTCCTTAATTAGGCTTCCTGAGGCAAAATTCTGAGGTAGCTACAACAGCTATGATGTTAGTATCTGATAAGAGTACTAGCTAGTACCTGATGAGAGTGGACAGCAGCAACAATTTGAGGAACAAATCTTGTGTCATTCAATGTACTTGGATAATTTTATGTTCCATGCTTCTATAAAACATGGCGGGTGGGGGGGATCTTTGCTATGCAATGAAATTTGAAAATGATCCCATCAGGGCAGGGGTATCAAACACAAGGCCTGTGGTCCAGGTCAGATCTGGCCCATGGGGCCGTCCTGGAAATTGTAAGGAGCTGGCCCACATCACTTTGGCCTGGTCTACCCAATGCAAAGAGGAAACATTGGGCCAACGTGGCTTCGGCCTGGTCTACCCAGTGCAAAGAGGAAACATTGGGCCAACGTGGCTTCGGCCTGGACTACCCAATGCAAAGAGGAAACATGCCAGAAGTTTGGGGAGTAGCGTCAAGCTGGCCACGTCCACCCAGTCAGCCACGCCCCCACAGCCCCGAGGTCAGTGAGAGCCCTGATGCGGCCCTCAATGAAATTGAGTTTGACACCCCTGCATTAGGGCAACTCTTTTCCCACTTTGCTCATCCCACAAGCATAGCAAAGTTAAGATCCTCCTGATAACGATCTCTTTCTTGCATCTGATACTACCTCTATAAATAGAAGTTATAGTACTAATTTAATATAATTGTGGCAGCAATTTCTATGATAATGAAGGTGATACAAACGTGGTTTTGTTCATATTGACCGTCGAATGTGACTTGCAAATAGAGGGCAGAAAAGCTACACACACACACACACACACACACACACACACAAAACCTCTTTTCAATTTTTGAGCATGTTTAACAGCTTCGAATAGCTTTCCACCAGGGAGCGCTTCTAGATCACAGAAAACTAAAGCAGTGAGCTTGTTGTCTCCCAATCAAAGGAAGTTATAAATCAAACTTGATTTTGACAGAGCAGATGATCTTAACTTTGAAAATGAAGTGAAACTACAGTTTGAAGAGGACAGCAGAAATTACGTATGTAAAGTCAAAACAGATTTCTGTAAAAATCTAGTCTGATCTATTTAGTCCAGTTCCAGCTTACATTGCTATATTTTAAATGCATATATATATATATATTTATACTTTTATGTAGGATGCCCAGGGGTAGTTTGTATCCACAGGAATTGATGAAGTCAACAAGAGTCATCACAAGCATATTCAACTAAACTTAAGGAGTTTAAGCAGAAATGAGATGACAGTGTCCCACTTGCCCATTGACTCCAAGCAACACCTTCAGGGCTTAATTGTCACCTGTCCATAATTGTTTAATCTCAGCAATCTGCAACTTCAGTTATTTTTAACTTAGCCCTTCTAAATTTGCTAAGGATAGTAGAGCCTAGGGTAGATTCCATATTCTCAATTTTTCTCATTAATTTTCTAACATGGCTTCTTATGAATTTTTCAATGGCAGCTTTAGGATATAAAATGCCAGACTGAATGGGCCTTTGGTCTGATTTAACCAAAGACCTCTTAATGTCCTCTTGCAGAAATATTGGAAACAGAAGCCTATACAATATTTTTAATATATGAGTCCATCACTTGGTCTTGTTTTCTTAATCAAGCTTCTCACACCCTCAGCATTTTACTTGTTTGATCTAAAATCCCACAAAAGGCACTACTATTTATTCCTGGCTTCTGTAGGTCAGTTAAAATTCTGCTGAATGTGGGTTATGTCATTGCCACCTAATGTTAGCTGTCCTTAGCCAAGGTATTTGGGTAGGTTTGGGATGATCACATGTTTAATCATACCAGGAGCTTCTCTTATTTTCATGTGTCTGCTTTCATTCCAAGAATGGAATTAATTATAGCCTCTGATCTTTTTGTTTGCTAGGAGACTGGAACAGTGGAAAGTTCCAAATTAACACATTTATAAGGAGTAGGTTCTGTTCTGTCTTGGGAAGTGTTTTGAATTTTTTACCTCAGGTACTGGATGTCACTCTCATACAGTATACCAAGGGCTTATGGGTGATTCATAGCTGTGGTTCATGCTGTTCTGAAAGATAGGAAAATCAGATTGTGCCTCACCCTCAGGTAGAGGATAATTGGTCTGTTATATCAAGATACTTTTTGATTCTAATTATAAGAACTAAGTTTATAGCAAGAAAAGGTGGTTGTAGGGAGCAATATAGATCTAACTGTCCTTTTGAAGAATTTTTGAGTGGAAGTTTTTAAGAAGGGATTGGACAACCATTTCTCTGAAATGGTATAGTGTTTCCTGCCTGAAGCAGAGGGTTAGACTAAAAGACCTCCAACTCTATTATTTTGTTATTATATTAATTTCTCTACTATGTGTATTCCAGGAAGATATAGCATTAGTATTTAGGCTTATATACCGTTCCCTTAGTACTTTACAGCATTCTCTGAGAAGTAACAATGTAAGCATTATTTGCATATTGCCTCCAACAATCTGGGTCCTCATTTTATTGAAAGATGGAAGGCTGAGTCAACCTTGAGCCCCATCAGGATCGAACTCCAGGCTGTGGGCAGAGCTTGCCTGCAATACTACATTCTAACCACTGCACCACCAAGGTCTCATCATCAAACTCATCTCCAAGAAGAAAAAAAACTGTTATCTTGCCAGGCAGTTGATCAGTCTCAAGGCTCCCAATTTCCTTCCACTTGCTTGTAAAAACTCAACAAAAATTACATATGTGTGGAAATATAAGAAAGGTTTAAACAGAGCAGTACCTTCTCTTAGCTTTTCTGCTAGGCCCTTCTCCCAAACTCTTTTATCTTCATGACCTCTTTCATCTGTTGTTTTTTCTCGTCCAAAATTTACGGTGTTTTTTTTAACAGCAGCTAGTTGGATGAGCAGAGAACTGCTTCATTCATAGGTTTATTGGATCTGTTTATTTGATGCCATGCATTCTAGTCTGAAAACATTTGTGCAGGGGTGGGATTCCATTTTTTTTTACAACCGGTTCTGTGGGTGTGGCTTAGTTGGAGGGCGTGGCTTGGTGGTCATGTGACTGGCTGGGCGTGGCCAACTCAATATCACTCACATCGAGGCACGCATCTCCTCGCCAGACCTCTCATGACTGGAGATGCTGCAACAGTCGTAAGTGTGAAAAATGGTCATAAGTCACTTTTTTCAGTGCCATTGTAACTTTGAATGGTCATTTCACACAAGCAAAGTACCAGCAAAGAAGAGGAAAAAAACTCCAGAGAAGTTCCTGAGACAGAAAGTCTAGTCCTGCCAAGAATGTAATAAGGGTTAACAGAGAGGCAGTTTCTGTAAGCAACACCAGAATGTTTCCTTCCTGCCTTCCTTACAGGATTAGGCCAGTTATTTCTTCTAACAACTGGTTCTCCGAACTGCTTAGAATGTTAACAACCGGTTCAAGCAAATAGGTGCGAACTGGTAGAATCCCGCCCCTGCATTTGTGTTATAACACAGTATAGGGCAGGCTTCCTCTGTTCTCTTCCTGTAAGTCTCTTGATTTTCTTTGACATTAGAAAAGTTTTTTACGGAGCAAATCTCTAAGGACACAGCAAGGCATCAGCTTGGCTAGAAGCTCAGATACTTGCAAGAAAGAAAGTGTCCTGCTCAGATATTTCCAACTAAGAAGGTATTCTGCTTTTTAAAAAGTTACAATGTGAAGAAAGTCAATTATCGTCTAAAAATGATACTCTGAGAAGTAGATTCTGGTTAATTATAATATCTTCTCTAATCCTGGCTTTGAGTCACTAGAGGCAAAGTTTTCAGTTGGATGAGACAAGATCTGTCTCTGGGAAGAGACGAGACAGAGAAGGTAAGAATTATTGGTTTATTGATGTTTGTCATCCCTAACAGTACCATTCTCTGGAAAATTCCAAAACAGGACAAATATCTAGGTATGTTTCCCAATATCAGAGGTGAGCTGGCTTTCAATATGGACATTCTATAGTACGGGTAGTCCTTGACTTACAATAGTTCATTGAGTAACCATTCAAATGGCAACAGCACTGAAAAAAGTGACTTGCGACCATTTTTCACACTTACGACTTTTGCAGTATTCCCATGGCCACATGATCAAAATTTGGTCGCTTGATAACTGTTTGTATTTATGATGATTGCAGTTTCCCAGGGTCATGTGATTCCCTTTTGCAGCCTTCTGACAAGCAAAGTCACTGGGAAAGCCAGATTCACTTAACAATCATGTTACTTAATTTATTTTATTTTATTTTATTTATTTATTTGATTTGTCAATCGCTTACAAGATAATAGGTATAAGTATAAACATGAGTAAGAATACAGGAAATAAGTACGAATAAATGGGGACAATAGGACTGGGATGGTAGGCATGATGTTAGTTAGCCATTCTTCTAAGGAAAATATGAGAATTATTTCAGAAATCAGTAAAGCATATGAAAACCTTACAATCTTTCCCATATACTAAGCCCAGTTCTGTACCTATCCTGTTTCAAGAATACCGTCAATCAGTTTTTAAACCCTAGCTGTCGTCTTCACTAATGGAGGAATACTTGTAAGTCTATAGTGTTTACATCACTGTGGTCAAACAAAGTACACAAGCAGTGATGGCTGCTTTGAGTTGGTCCTGTTCTGTGCAATGAATTTCAGAGTAAACCCCTTAAGAAGATGCAGACGCTTCTTTTCCTGGGAGATCCCTGGTGCTCTCTGAGCTTGATTGCTTTCTTGCAGACTTTTCATTACCCAAACTAGGAAACATCATCAGCATTGATGATGTTACCTAGTTTGGATCATGAAACATCTGCAAGAAAACAACCAAGGTCGGAGAGCATCAAGGACTCTTCATTTCAACCCTGAGCTGTATCTTTTCCTGCTGTTTATGCCAAACCAGACATCCAATGAAAGACACCAGATGATCAGTGAAGGTCAAATAAAATAAATGTATTCATCCCAAGGTTGTCAGGTTACATTGGGTAGCTGTTTTTCTGCTCTTCTGCCTCCCTTGTTGTAGGTTTTTTTTTTTTAAGTTTAAGGATTAGGCTAATCATTATCAATGGAATGGAATGTGTTCTTGTATTACAAACATATGTTTAGTTATCTAGACTAAGAACAGATGCCTCCTTAGAGTTAAAGCAGATGTTCAGTGGGCAATTATCTTTCTTATATAAATGGTTTTTTATGCAGAATAACAGAGTTGGAAGGGACCTTGGAAGTCTACTTCAACCCCCAGCTCAAACCAAGATGGAATGTGACGATTCGTCATGGCCAACTTGCCTTGGCCAACTCATCATGGGACAACTCGCCATGGGAGAATTGCAGTGGGCCTTGTCTTGCTTTAGGTTTGAACCTTCTTGAGGTTTGATCCCGACTTTGAGGACCTCTAACCTGAACCAGTTCAAACCTAAAGCAAGACAAGGCCTTCTGGAATTCTCCTGTAGTGAGTTGTTCCACAGAACATTGTCCTGTGGCAAGTTTTGCCACTGCGAGTTGTCCTATAGAGGAAACTCTGTACTATTTCAGAGAAATGATTATCCAATCTCTTCTTTTAAACTTCCAGTATTGGAGCATTTACAACTTCTGGAGGCAAGTTGTTCCACTGATTAATTGTTCTAACTTTCAGGAAATTTCTCCTTAGTCCTAGGTTGCTTCTCTCCTTGATTAGTTTTCATCCATTGCTTCTTGTTCTTGTTAAGGTGATTTGGAGAATAGGTTGGCTTCCTCTTCTTTGTGCCAGCCTCTTAGATATTGAAACACTGTTATCATCCCCAAGTCTTTCTTTTCATTAAACTTGACATACCCAGTTTCTGTAACTATTTTTGATAAGTTTTAGCCTCCAGTCCTCTAAATCATCTTTGTTGCTCTTGTCTACACTCTTTTTAGAGTCTCTACATCTTTGTTATATCGGGGCAACCAAAACTGAGTGCAATATTCCAATTGGTGGAATTGAATTGGTGGTCTTACCAAGGCATTATTAAATAGTACAAATGCTTCACGTGATATTGATTCTATCTTCTGTTAATGCAACCTAGCACTGCATTAGCTTTTTTGGCAGCTGCAGCACACTGTTGGCTCATATTTAAGTATTTAACTAGGACTCTAAGATCCCTTTTACAATTACTACTCTTGAGCCAAGTTCCATTCTATTCTATACCTGTACATTTGGTTTTTCTTGCCTAAATGTAGAACCTTACTTTTCTCACCACTGAATTTCATTTTGTTAGATAGAAATAAGATGCATGCCTCCCTTTGCTACCTGATGTTTATAAAGACTGGGAGAAACCAATCCCACCCCTGAAAGGACCTAATGGCAAAGACTGCAACAATGATACCATTAAAGCCAACCTCTTTAACACATTCTTTGGCTCAGAATTTGTAAACAGCAATGGATCATGCCCAGTATTTCCTAGCCGAACCACAGGAAACGACAATGATCTAATACATATCGATTTTACAGAAGACAATGTTGAAAAAGCACTACTCAATCTAAAACCATCTCTATCTATTGGACCGGATGGAATATGTGCCTACTTCTTAAAAAAGCTACCCACTGCCTTAGCCAACCTCTAAGCATAATATTTGAAAATTCTTTCAGGACCAGCTCCTTGCCAAAACTATGGTCACAAGCCACGGTCACCCCCATCTTCAAAAAGGGAGACCCCAGCCTAGTTGAAAATTACAAACCAATCTCTTTATGCTGCGTCACCTGTAAAGTCATGGAATCAATTATTAACCAATCCATTATCCTCCACTTAAAGACAAACAACCTACTCTCTAATAAAAAATTTGGTTTCAGAAAAAAAAACTATCCTGTTATCTGCAACTCTTACACTGCAAAAACATATGGACTACACAACTCAATCAGGGCAAAGCAATAGATGCAATCTACATAGACTTCTGTAAAGCCTTTGATTCAGTGGTACACAACAAACTACTCCTAAAACTAAAAACTTACGGAATCTCTGGACAACTGCATAACTGGATAGAAGCACTCCTGTCAAACAGACAACAAATGGTCAAAATTGGGAGTGTCCTATCAAATTCTGTACCTGTCAACAGTGGTGTCCTCCAAGGCAGTGTTCTAGGATCCACTCTCTTCATACTCTACATAAATGACCTCTGTGATCATATTAAGAGCAACTGCGTTTTCTTCGCTGACAATGTAAAGCTATTCAACACCACAGACAATACTGCTACCCTTCAAAAAGACTCTGACTATGTATCAGAATGGTCAAACAAATGGCAACTTCAAATCTCAACAAATAAATGCTCTGTCTTACATATTGGCAAAAAAAATCAGAAAATAAAATACAAGCTGAATAGTCAAGACCTTGTTGATGATCCAAACTGTCAAGGATCTTGGGGTACTCATCTCTAATGATCTAAGTGCTAGAGCCCACTGTAACTACATAGCCAAAAAGGCATCAAGAGTTGTTAACCTAATCTTACGTAGCTTTTTCTCTGGTAATATTACACTACTAACTAGAGCATACAAAACATTTGCTAGACCAATACTTGAATACAGCTCATCAGTCTAGAACCCACATTACGTATCTGATATTAACACAGTTGAGAAAGTCCAGAAATATTTCACAAGAAGAGTTCTCCACTCCTCTATTCATTGTAGAATACCTTATGCCACCATACTTGAAATTCTAGACCTAGAAAACCTAGAACTACACTGCCTTCAGTCCGATCTAAGTACAGGATATAAAATCATACATTGCAATGTCCTACCTGTCAATGAATATTTCAACTTCAACCATAACAATACAAGAGCAAAAAATAGATAGAAACTCAAGGTTAACTGCACCAAACTTGATTGCAGGAAATACGACTTCAGCAACAGAGTGGTCAATGTCTGGAATACTCTACCTGACTCTGTGATTTCTTCCCCAAACCCCAAAAACTTTAACCTTAAACTGTCTACTCATTGACCTCACCCCTTTCCTAAGAGGTCTGTAGGGGGCGTACATTAGAGCACCAACGTGCCTACCGTCCCTGTCCTATTGTTTCTTTTATTTTTCTTATATGTATCCATATATTCATAACTATATTTTTACTTATATCTATTATCTTGTAAGCAATTGACAAACAAAATAAAAAAATAATAATAAAAATCTTTATAAAATGGTATTACTACAACCTATTCAATCTTTTATCAATTCTTAATTAAACTTACTGTAAATATATAAGAAATATATTCCAACAATCCAAACCCACAAAAGTAGTATATAAGCCTTTAGGTTTATCAGTACTGCTATAGTTAAATGGCCTGTGAATATGAGTGTGTTGGGGAAAGGGGGGAGGTGCAAGGAAATAGAATATTTTTTAATTTCTGTTTTTTATTTGCTATTGCATTTATATTTTTCCTTTACTCAGGACACTGTCAGGCAGCCTACATGTGATTCTACTCTGATTTTATGCCCAGGAAGTAGGTTGGTTAGGGTAAGAATGAGTGACTGGTCCAAAGTCATTGAGTGAATTCCATAGTGAGGTGGGGATTTAAATCTGGGTTTCCCTTGGTAATACTTAGCCCATGCACCACAATGACTGTATTACTGTATTACTAAGGATTTTTTCACATGTTTGTCTCCTTTATAAATAACTCAAGTTGGCAAACATGCTGAATACTCATATTTCCCACTATTTTCCTCACAACAACCCTGTGACGAGAGCTGGGGTGAGAGAGGGTGATAGGCCCAAAATCAACTATCTGGCTTTCATGCCTAAAATGAGACTAGAACTCACAGTCTCCTGATTTCTAGCCTGGTGCCTTAACCACTAGATCAAACTGATTCTTGTAAGAGAACATATTATATACAGTAGTACCATATCAATACTTTGCAATGCAATGGAATACAATACAATACACTTTATTGGCCAAGTGTGATTGGACACACAAGGAATTTGTCTCTGGTGCATAAGCTCTCAGTGTACACACAAGCAACAAAGTAATATAATCATAAGATACCAATTGTAGAAGATAATAAGAAAGATGGGAAGGATAATAGTATTACAGCACTACATAGGTAAATATCCTTAGACCTAAGACAGTGCTGTGGGAATTAGGTGTTCATCAGAGTGATGACATGAGGGGAAAAATTATGTCTAGTTGTTTTGGCATGCTCTATAGCGGCATCCTGAGGGGAGGATTTGAAACAAGGAGTTTATGTGGGATCTATAGATATTTTTTGCAGCCATCTATTTTTTTCAGCATCTTGCAGGTACTCAGTAGAAGACAGGTTGGTTGCAAATGTTTTTTCTGCAGTCCTAACTTGAAGTCTCTACCTGTCCTGTTTAGTTGCTATACCAAACCAGACAGTTAAAAAGGTAAAGGTTCCCTTTGCACATACGTGCCAGTTGTTTCCGGTTCTAGGAGGCAGTGCTCATTTCCATTACAAAGCCGAAGAGCCAGCGCTCTCCGAAGACATCTCTGTGGTCATGTGGCCAGCATGACTAAATGTCAAAGGTGCATGGAACGCTGTTACCTTCCCACCAAAGTGGTCCCTATTTTTCTACTTGCATTTTTACATGCTTTCAAACTGCTAGGTTGGCAGAAGCTGGGACAAGTAACGGGTGCTCACTCTGTTACGCGGTGCTAGGGATTCGAACCGCCAAACTGCCGACCTTTCTTTTTTTTTTCCAAGAATTTTTTATTTCAATCTACATATAACAACAATACATGAATAGTGTGGCATTAATATATCATACATCTCTCATTGCATATATTCATATTAATTCATACTTCAATATTTATTTTCAACCTTACTCTCTCCAAATGCCTACCACCATATTAAACATACCTAATAATTCCCTTATTTAATTTTCTCCCTGTTTTCATTTTATTTTTTTAAATAAAAAATTCTCATTTGGCAAGCAGTATGGTTCCAGTTTCATATCTCAATACAAACATGACCATAGTTACCTATTCATTTTATTTGTTTAATTTCATATTGCATCATCCTTGTCATTATTAAATATTAATCTTATCTTATCCAATCCCAAAACATGTTCTCATATATTTTACAATGTTATCTAATATTCTCATCTCCTTTCTATTGTCATTTCTCATATTATTATTTTTTTCAGTCACATTTGTCATTTTATCAATCCTTATCTGTAAATATAATTGTCCACTCTAGTTAGTAATTCGAACTAACCACCTTCATTCTTCCTTAATATCAATCTCCCTATCTAGTATAAAACATAATAACATAATCTTTGAACAATGTACCTTCTTTTCATCCTTGTTTGTTTCCTGTTCCTCTTTATTTTCTGGTCCTTTCTCTTAATTCCCCGTTTCCGCATTCTTATACCCCTCCTTTTCTCAATCCAGTTATTAAATTTTTCTCTCTTCCTCTTTTGATTTTTCCTTTGCACTTCCTTTTTCTGCTTTTTCCTTCTCTCTTTAACCATTTTCTGAACCATTCTCCCTTTTATCATCCCATCAGACCACAAATTTTTAATTCTAATTCCCTTTCCCCCCTGCTTAAATAATTGTTATTCATTTTGTCCTCCTCCCCCTCTGGTTTATTTTGTTCTTGTGTATGATGAGTCACCATTTCTAATTTGTGTAGTACATAATTACACATTTTAAGTTTGATTTTTATCATGTCCCTTGTATCTTGCATATCCGATTTTATGTCTTGTGAATCTAGTCATATATTATCAAGTAGCTCCTCCATCATATCTTCTCCTTTTTTTCTTTTTCTTTCCTCTTCTTAATAGCTGAAATCCTTTTCTTTGATAGATACATTCAATCCCAGAGTCCAGTATATTATTTCAGCAAATATCTTTTGAGTTTATTTTCAACAATTCATACTCTTGAGTCTTTATCCCGAATCTTCTAATTGGCCTCCCAACTGTTTCCCAAATTACCAGGTGGTTCTCAAAAGCAATGTCCTTTGCCTGGTTCACACTCTGCTTGCTACCTCTCTCTCCAGCACAAAATTTAGTTTCCCAGAGTGTTCTTTGTCTTTGTGGTGGCCATTTTGGGACCACTGCTGTAGCTTGCCTTTGGGAGGGATTTTCCTGTCAGGGAGGGGAGTTATGGCTCCCCTCAACCCTTCAGGCAATTTCCCCCTTTTTCACCACCCCACCAGGGTGGTTCTGGTCTCGATTGGTACCCTCCGGCAAGTGAGCTCAGGTGAAACCGTGCATGATCACGAATTCTGCACCAACACTGACAAGGAACAAACCAGAAGTCCCTGAACTGCTGACCTTTCTGATAGACAAGCTCAGCGTCTTAGCCACTGAGCCACTGTGTCCCTACAGAAGTACAAATGACAGGGTCAATAATTCCTCTGTAGAACTGTATCAGCAGCTCCTTGGGTAGTCTGAGCTTTCTGAATTGACACAAGAGGAACATTCTTTGTTGTGGCTTTTTAAAGATGATTCTAATGTTAGATGTCCAGGAACCTGAAGGTCTCTACTGTTGATACTGTGTTGTCTTATATCAGTGTTGGCGAACTTTTTTGGCACCAAGTGCAGAAATGGGAGTGCGTGCATGCAAGGGAGAGCCCGAAACCGGAAGTGCAGCTCCCTGGCACACATGCTCACACCGGAAACTGGAAGCTCAGCTTCCATGTGTGCACCAGGGATATGTTTTTCCAGTTTCTGGCACTCCCACACATGCGAAGACCAGCTGGCCAGGGCGTATGTGCACACTGGAACCCAGAAGAGCAACTAGCACTGGTGTGCTAGTTGCTGACCGCTGACAGCTGGTGTGCCCAGAGAGATGGCTCTGTGTACCACTTTTGGCATGCATGCCATAGGTTTGCCATCATGGTCTTATATCATAAGAGGTGGTAAAACTGGTGGGCTCTTCCTAAAGAACATAACAGCTACATCTTTTTTTGTTAGTTCAAAAAGACAACATTTATTCAGAAAACATATTTTCCGAAATCTTGACCTTGTCAAAAAATGTCACATGTTCCCTGAACTAAAATGTAATAAAATGATGTTTAAATCTGGAGCCACAATTAGACCTAGCCCTGAACGCAATCTGATTTCTACTGCTCCTCCCCCCGCCCAGTCCCAGGCATTAATTTATTCTTTGGACTTCTCCCAGCAATTTCCCAGAGCTGTTTAAAAGCAAACATACCCCCTGATGCTGTGGAGGAAGTAGTAGATTGTTTTTGGGCCCAGGCTACTGGACTTATCTCTGTTGCCGCCTTTCCTTTTTCACCTCAGGTGACTGTTATAGGAAACAAGAAAAAAGAAAAAAAAAAGAAACGACAGAGAAAAGCAGAATTTGGCTGCAGTTCTTTTCAACATCAGGCAGCATATAGGCCACATAGGGAAAGAGAGCCATGTTTTAGACTTTTGTGACCAAAGGTAATATCTGGGTACCAAATGAGAAAGCTCAAGAATACAGATTTGGCAAGCCAATTTGAATTGGAGATTTGGAGTAAAGGGTGCAAATAATAACACATTTATGAAAATGCTTGATATGATTACCTAGATCAGGGGTGTCAAACTCGATTTCATTGAGGGCTGCATGAGGATTGTGTTTGACCTGGGGGGGGGGGGGAGTGGGCATGGCCAGGGTGGGTATGGCTGACTCGACATCACTCGTGTCGGGGGCGCCTGCGGTGACCCAAGTGTTCTGCCAGCGAAAAACGGGCTTCGAAGCTCCGTTTTTAGCTGCGATGGCCTCCTGCAACTCTCTGCCAATGAAAACAGGCTCCGTTTTCGCTGGCAGAGGCTCCAAGGGCCAGATCTAAGCACCCCACAGGCCAGATCCTGACCCTGGGCTTTAAGTTTGACGCCCTGACATAGAATAAAATATTTGGAGTGTTCCTTTTACCTGGAGATCCTCTACAGGTCACCTTGACTTACAACCATTCATTTATGACAGCCTTTGAAAAAATGATTTACGATCTATACTCACACTTACAACCTTAATGAGAGCTGTAATGATTGTTCATAAAACTGGGTCCAACCACAGCAACTTACAATAGAATTTCTTGTTCTAATTGTGATCGTAAGTTGAGGACTACCTGTATAGGTGCTGCATCTTGAATTAGTATGTTGGTCTATTTCAGGGGTGTCAAACTCGATTTCATTGAGGGCCAAATCAGGATTGTGTTTGACTTTGGGGGGTGGGTGGGGTGGGCATGGCCTGCTCAACATCACTCATGTCGGCGGTGCCTGTGGTGACCTGAGTGCTCTGCCAGCAAAAATGAACTACTGAGCTCCGTTTCTGGCTGCGACGGCACTCCTGCAATCCTCTGCCAGTGAAAAAGGAGCTCAGGAGGGCTGCATGTGGGCTTCCTGAGCTCTGTTTTCACTGGCACCGTGGGCCGGTCCTTCACTATTTCTACAGCAGGTCCATGGGCCAGATCTAAACACCCCGTGGGCCAGATCCGGCCCATGGACCCTGTTTGACATCCTAGTCTATTAGATTTGATTTACAATCATTTCTCAAATCTCAAGCATAAAGTGTTATTTCCTAACCCTTAGCATCTGAGGTTTTTTTTTTTTTAACTACAGCAACGGATTGAATATGGGGTCTCCTGCGTATAGTACAAAACATGTATTTTGCCCCTGAATTATGTGCTGCATATAGAGCTGGGTTTGGAATGAGCATCTCTGTTCTGTGCAGAAAGAACTCTGAAGCAGGGATGGAATTCTACCGGTTTGGACCGATTCTATAGAACCGGTTGTTATGATTCTGCGCAATTTGGAGAACCAGCAAATCGTGCCCCTGGCTGACCCTGCCCTCTCTGCTCGCCCCTCCCCTCCCCACCCAGTCAGTCCCAATTGTGCATGCACAACATTGCATGCATGCCCAACATCGTTGACTGAGTTCTTCCCTGGCCAGTCACAACGAGTGACTTAAGGTATTTCTTCCCCCACCTACCAACCATCAGCTGTTCCTATGATCCGCTGTGCTGGGGTTCCCCTCACTGTCTTATGCTTCACTCAGGAGGTTTCCCTGAGGCCCAGGAAGGCTCTATTTTTTGCCTTCCTGGGCCCCAGAGAAACTTTCTGGGAGCAAAAATGCCACCCCCCAGGAGGCTTCCCTGAGGCTCAGAAGGCCCCCAAAATGGGAGGGGAGGTGCTGCCAAAAAAAACCAAGCCACCCCCACCCAGTCACATGGCCATGCCCGCCTAGCCACGCCCACAGAACTGGTTGTTAAAAAATTTGAATCCCACCCGTGCTCTGAAGATTAGTGATCCGTACTAATTCTTTTAAACTAGAAGAACTAGTGATCTGACATAATTTGCAACAACGTTCTATGTTCCTCTAGGAATGAGTTATCTGCAGTTGTTATAATTGAAGGTGCTGTGTAACCAGTTACTGAACCTTCGGAGTCTGTCCCTTCCGCAGGTGGCATCTTTGATCTCTGCTGATGAAATAAATGAAATCAGCATCTTTACCTGGAAGTAGGCATCAAGGGATGTTTGTACAGTTCTTTGCCTCATCATAAATGGCCTTGTAAGCAGCTGCGGCCCTTGGTAACTGTGTGGTAAACTTTGGTGAATCTCTCCTGCATTATGACTTCACTTCTCTAAATTTGCCATCCCTGCTTCAATTAAGGTGAAAGGCTCCAGCTAACTTTTTTGTCAGAAACATTTTTTGTTTCTGAAGTTTTTAGGTCTCAGTCTTATTCCTCAAATGCTATCATCTGCTTCTCTTTATTTGTTTCTTTATTTACTTTATGTGTTTCCACTTGTTTTCAATTGTGTTCATTTTCCTTTTCTTGGAAGCACTTTGGAGACACAGTCCAACTTAAAATAGTGGCTTCTTCCTTGAATCCATGAGCTGCTGAAGCGTGCATGTATGTTCATGAGCATAGCAAAGTAGGGCATGTATTTGTCACTGTAAACCATTGTATTTAACTCATATTTTTAATATAGCAGGCTTTATGTTTGTATGCACCAGTTGTCCCTAAGTTGAAAATTCTTAATTCGGGTATTGCCTTTATACGTTAGTAAGAGCCACATGAAACCCTGATAGCCTCTGAAGGTGAAAATATGCAAGACTTCATCAAATGGTGTGTGTTTTTTGCAGAACTTTATTCCTGTTTATTTTTAATGGACTGATTAAAATACAAATGACCTTGTAAAAAGTGTAGCTTGTTAAGTTTGAGACTGCCTTTTCCTGGTTGAGGAAAAAGGTCTTTAATTGCTTTCATAATAGAATCACAGAGTTGGAACGGTCCTTGGAGGTCTTCTAGTCCAACACACACACACACAAAGTGTACAGTCAGACAAATGGTTGTCCAAGTCTCTTCTTGAAAATTTCCAGGGTTGGAACACCCACAAATTCTGAAGGCAAGTCGTTCCACTGATTAATGGTTCTAACTCTCTGGAAATTTCTCCTTTGTTCTAGGTTGCCTCTCTCCTTGATTAGTTTCCATCCATTGCTTCTTGTGCTACCCTCAGGTACTTTGGAGCAGTTGTCGCCAACCAGTGGGCTGGGGACCACTGGTGGTCCATGAGAAAATTTTGGTGGTCTGCAGAGAAATGTCACTCCCCAAAGCAATTAATGCAGGCTGCACAGGAACACAAGGTTGCACTGCCCACATGGCCCACGAGAACACAAGGCTTGTGTCACTTGCATTGTGAACAACATGAGGTAGTGAGGGGAGGGAGGAAAGGGTGGAGGGGGGGAACTTGCCCCATGCACCTCATCTGGTCACTGGGCTGCTTCTTTCCGCTTCTTTCTTCTTCTGCTTTTGGGTGCACGCAAGGAAAGCAGCAAAAGTCTTTCTTTCTCTCCCCCAAAGTCTGCCAGAAATGAGTCTTTGGGACCCTGCAAGGCATCCTGCTCCTAGAGGCTGTGCCGGCAAAGACTCATTTCTGTTGGTTTGGGGGAGAGAAAGACTTCTGCTTCTGCTGCTTTCCTTGCATGAAGCCAAAAGTCTCTCCCCCCCCCCCCAATGAAGCTGGAGACAGTAAAGAATTATCGATTGGTAGGAAAACGGGGTGGGGGATTTTCCTGCAAACTTTTTTGGGGGGGTTTCCCAGTCTCTCTCTTCTACCATCTCTCTCTCTTTCCCCCCTTGAGAACAGAGCTGGTTAGGAATGTGTCTGCCTTGGAAGGGGTGGGGATGTGTGAGGGACCTGTGTGTGTGTGTGTGTGTGTGTGTGTGTGTGAGAGAGAGAGAGAGAGAGAGAGAGAATCACAGCCAGCCCTCCGAGGTTAGATCGGATCTCTCTCTCTCTCTCTCTCTCTCTCTCACCAACATCAGCAAGCCACTGTCAAAATTCATATTAGTAGTCCGCGGGATTTAAAATTATGAGTTTGGTGGTCCCTGAGGTCCAAAAGGTTGGCGACCCCTGCTTTGGAGAATAGCTTGACTCCCCCTCTTCTCTGTGGCAGCCCTTCAGATACTGGAACACTGCTATCATGTCTCCACCTAGTCTAATCATCTAGTCCCCTAATCATCTTTGTTGCTCTTCTCTGCGCACTCTCTGCTGCTTCAAGATTGCAGACCCCATAACTCTTGTTTGGGTGAATGAATTCATTTCACTTTTGAAGGCAGCCAAATATTTTGTCTCTGCTGATCTAATAATAAAGATGGGTTCAGCCCAGCCCACATTAGGAATGCTCTGTTTGCCCCCAGCCCCTCTGTAGGCTCCAACTTGACCATGGGATGCCATCTCTGTTGCATCTGTCAACACATCACACATTGTTTGAAGTCAGGTGGCTTGGATTTTTTTTTTAAAAAAAAATTGTTTTTGTAAGCAACAGAAAACGAGAGGCTTTCCTTTAGGTAATAAACATTTTGTAGCCGCTTGGAAGATTTTTATCATCAACTTACCGTGTAATATTTCTCATAAACAGCCGCAGCTTTGCCCCGTGGGTGTGTCTGTGTATGTTTTTGAGCTCTCCAGATATCGTAACTGGTAGTAACACTCTAATTAGACGGGATGTTGTGATGTTGTTTGGGCTCAGATCTGGGAAAGGTCACTGTACTTTTTAGCTCAACTTCCCTTGTTTTCCAGGCAAGAGGATTGCAGCACGTGATACCACAAATACATCTCCTTGTTTATGCCCTGTTTATTAAGCTACCTGAATCGGAGCTGCAGAAATGAGCTCTCTTAAAGGTTTATTTGAGTATCTATTTGAGAGACAGAAAAGGGGGGTGGGTGTATAGAATTTGTGCTTTTTTTTCCCCTTCCCCTTGGGGAAGTTCTGTCTCTCTCCTTTTGGAAATACTTCCAGATTACGACAACTGAGAGACTCTTGAAATGACGCCCTCGATGGAATAATTTCAGACTTCTGTTGTTTCTCACCCTCTTTCCTAGGGTAACTTCAACAAAGAGAGGGAAACAGATTCATTTCTCTCCCAAATCCACCAATGCCTGACTGTGGAGGAGAGGGGGAACATGGTCGAGCAAGCCAAGCGTTGTCATTTTGAGAAAAGCAATCTGGTTGAATTGGAGAGCAATACTAGGTAGACTTTGGATTTGTTAACTGATGCCCTTCGCTTCTGCATGAATTCTTTGCAAGGAAGCTAATTTACAGATAGTCCTTGACCAGAAACTTATGATGGACCTTCCAAACATACTTATGATCCTCTTCCAAAGTTCTGATGACCTCCCTCCCCACAGTCCCGTGACCACATTTTTCAATATTCTGCCCCAAACTGGCAAGTATTTCCAGTTTTCTGCAAAAAAATGCCCCATGACCAACAAGGGTTTGCTTAACAATTGTGGCATTCGCTCAATGACCACCCCAAAAAGGTCATAAAATCAGATCAGTCACATGATGATACATTTTATAACCATAAAATGGGAGTCTTTATTACAGTCGTAGGTCAAGGACTGCCTGTATTACTCCAATGTTCTGTGTTCAACATTGGATGAAGTATTTAATAGGAAGCCCCACAGTATCTTCCTGGCTGTTGGAGAAAGTTATCCTGTACTCTGAGTTAACTGCAATTAATGTTCTAAAATATGCAAAGTATAATCCCAGAGACAGAGTAACTGGACATATTCTACAGCCTTGATCAAAAGTTTTCCAGAAATTAAGAGACATATAACCGATTCCTTGCTATCTTCTCCTACCCTTATCCATTATGTCAGGGCTATTTCAAATCTTATTTGGAATGTCATTTTCCATGGTCATTAATAACCTCGTCATCCATTATTGGTTTGTGCTTCATTGCCTTTCTCCATTATCTGCTTTTCAGTGGGAAATATCGTCTCAGAGTCAAAGGTTGAAATTCATCTCCAGATGCTGTGACTTTTAAGCACATTTATTTATTTTGTTGCACAAATTTTAACCACCCAATCATGGGACACGAGTGAGTCATCCAAGCACAAAGTCCTTTGGATTCCATTTATTCTGAAGGAAGGTAAATAAGCTCGCATCCATTTCCGTTCTCTTTTACTTGACATTGCTCTAAATCCATAATTCCTCATCTATTATTTGCTCTATGTATATTGGTAGGACAATCTGTTTGTCCAGTGTTAGAGCTGATATACTCACCAATAGTTATTGACTTCTGTCAAAGCTCTTATCGTTGACTTATGAACTTTATTGCTTGCTGAGCTCAATCTCCCTCCCTTTTGGGGAATCTAATGTATGTCCATCTTGTGCATATCATGCCTTTGAAAATGTTTTAGGTTTTCCTGATTCATCTTTCCTTGAAACAACCTGAACAGAAAAATCAAGCTATCTCCCACAAGAAGAAGCTGACAACTTATAATTATGTACCTCCAACTGTTTCCAACGTTTTTCATCTTTGGCCATAATAGTTGTGGCTGCTTGGAGTTAAAATTCTGTAACATCCAAGGTAAAAGTCCTAGTGAGATAGTTCCATTTTTCTTCAGTGACCAAAATTTAGCTACTGACAGCCATCATTAATTTTTTTGATCCACATATGAGAACATTATTTGCTGGATGCAGCTTTTTCCTTTTCTCTGTCTAAAGGCAGCTGTGTATTTTTTCAGTTTTAATTAATCTTTGTTTGAATGTTGCTTTTTATATTTTTAAATGTCTGTTTTTTACACATGCATCATTTTTATTGATTTTGTACACTGCCCATTTCTCGCCAGATGGAATCGATATAAAATTTGATTAATACCCTTAAATAAAACAGTCCAATCTATTTTTCGTTTGGATGACTTTCTAACCGCTGATCAGTTCCATTTGTTATAAGCCTCTTTGTAGGAAAACGTGTATTTGTATGATCACAATACTAATAATAATATTATAAAGTTGGATAGTGTCTTTCTAGACCACTGAATCCCTAAGAACTTCCAGATGTTTATATATAAGAATCAAATAATAAATAAAAGTTATATAAATAAAGCTCCAGAAACTAAAGAAAATTTTAATCTGACCAAACCGAGATGACATCAAGATCCAAATGGCCTCTGGAAATGATCTAGTTTGAGCAGCTCCCAGAAGTAATGGTGGTTGAATCTGACTGGATCTTCACTGCAAGGCCATTCCAGGGAACCAGTGCAGCCACAAAAAGCAACACTGTTGATCCTTAATTCCGCCCCCCGCCATGAAAAATTGAGCAATGTTAATAGTTCCTCCCGGAAGAGGGAACCAACCAGGTCTATTCCAGTGGGAGAATGCCATCTGCAGATAACTCAGAGATAAACTTTGTAAAGCTTTATAGAGTAGCACCAGCCCTTCAACAGGCATAGAGAAACCTGCTGGCAGCCAGTACAGGAAATCCTCGACTTACGACCACAATGAAGCCCAAATTTTCTGTGGCTAAGCAAGACATTTCATTGATTCCCCACCACCACCACCATTTTATAACCTTTTTTTTGCCACAGTTGTTAAGTGAATCAGTGAAGTTGGTAAATTAATCAAAAGTGTGCTAAGTGTATTGGCTTCCCCATTGGCTTTGCTTGTCAGAAGGTCGCAAAAGGGGATCATATGACCCCAGGACCCTGCAACCGTCATAAATATGAGTCAGTTGCTCAGCGATTGAATTTTAACCAAGTGACCCTGGGAATGCTGCAATGGTCCTAAGTCACTTTTATCAGTGTAATTTCAAACATTCCCTAAAAGAAGTCGTGAACCAATAAACCATTGTAAGTCAAGGAGTGCCTGTACACTGCAGGAGTAGGGTATGGAAGATGTTGCCAGTGAAATACTCTGATCAGGTTGGAGGCCACTGCACTCCTTCAATGGCAGCCCCATGTAGCGCATACTGTAGTACTCTAAGCAGGTAGTGTTGATATAATTACCCCTTCCGTGGGGAAAGGTTAATTTAAGGTAGTGAAAGTCAGTGGAGCCTTAAAAAAAAGTATAATCTCCTACTGGATGGTATGCACAGTGCGCAAAGAATTTGTCCTCCCCACTCTGATCATTGATTACTTCCTCCCCTTTTCAAAATCCATCAGGGGCCTAGATAGGCAAAAAAAGAGTTGATCATTTATTTGTTTTCAATCCCTAGCCCAGTTTATTGGTTCATGAATCAAGTTGGTACTGCATCATTTTACCCTTGATGTGTCTGACTAATGTTGTCTAGAATAGCAATATAAACAGAGTGACTTGACGGGAAGGTGTTTTCCCCCTGTTGCTCAGAGAAAAACACTTCTCCCTAGTAAAAAAGATAAAGATTTCTATGACCGTCATGTGTGACTCTAGAGGGCATGGTTCATTTCCATTTCTTGGCCAAGGGAGGCAGCATTGTCTGAAGACAATTTCCGTGGTCATGTGGCCAACGTGGCTATACACCAAAGGCACACGGAATGCTGCTACCTCCCCACCAGAGTGGTACCTATTAATCTATTCACATTTACTTGCTTTTAAACTGCTAGGTGGGCAGGAGCTGGAGCAAGTAATGGGAGCTCACCCTGTTGCGCAGAGCTCGGGTCTCAAACCCGGTCTGTCAGCTCAAGCTGACAAGCTCAGGGTCTCCAACTCCTGAGCCATTTCCCTAGTAGAATGGTAAGAAATGCGATAGTAAATTTATTGGAACTAGCCAGGTCCTTTTCTGCTCTTCTTAATTCCACTGTTTCCATTTGTGCTGTTTTGTTGATCTAAAGAGCTGTCGCTTTTCTCTCCCAGGGGCATCTTTTCCTTACATACTCCTTTGGTTTGAACAATTGTGTAAGACTGCAAGCATTAAAAAAAAATTCCATCAACAGCAGAGGAAACATTCAATAAACAAGAAGTGGTAGCCTGGAGCTGCCTTTCAGGTTGGTAGTTTAGGTGGTTTTCAGTATCATGGGAAAATAGAGGAGGAAAACTTTCAGGTATTTGTTTTTCAAAGAACAATATTGAGATAAGTGGGTGAAAGGAGAGATTGCAGGTAGACTGGCCCCAAGGGCTGAATGGGATTCACACTGCATAGCAAAACCATGACACAAGTTATGTTTTGGAGGACTTCTACCAGCTAGACTGAAGGACCTGTCCTTCCAGAAGCCACATGGGCCTTCTGACAAAAACAGACTCTCACTGCTTCAGGTGATTGATGTCTCAAATGTATGCGGGAAGGGTGTTACCCAATGACGTAGTTGACTGCATGACAAGTAACATTTCAAGAATACGCGAAGGAGGGAGAAAGGAAAGGAAAATCTGGACTTTGGGGAAGAAAGAATGAGGTGAAAGGTTCAAAAATATTTTCAGGAGAATAAACAGAATTGAAAGGGACTTTGGAGGTGTTCTAAACCCTGGCTCAAGCAGGGAAACTTCAGAGAAATGTTTGTCCGATCTCTTCTTAAAAACCCTCCGGTGTTGGAGCACTCACAATTTCTTCTGGCAAGTCGTTCCACTGATGAATTATTCTCAGTCAGGGCAAAAAGCAGTTCTGAAAAGAATACATTTCTACTTGTCTCTGAATTTAGATAGCACTGCTCACTCAAACATGAGACCGTTAATATTCACATTAAATGTGTTCTGCCTTTTCCCCCCTCCTAACATTTCACTATCAAGGCATTCATACTTAACTTGGTTACTGAATTAATCATTTCACAGAATATATTAAAACATAAATTTATGCAATTGACTAAGCTATTAAAAAGGTAAGCAATTTTAATATTGTTGTGGAAGAAGAACCAAATCCTGAGAAGGAAAGCTTAGAATTTATTATATGAACAATCCTTGCGCTCCAAATTGTTGAGAAAGTAGAACATTCACAGGGGGGAAAAGGTAAGTTTATATAAAGCTGAATTCCCAGATACAAACAATGCGATTGGTTGTTAACTTTCATAGGTTTTATGTTTTTTTTTAATTTATTTTTATTTTTAAATTTTGTTGGTTTTTAAAAACAAACATAAACAAACAAAACATAAAAACATCAAGCTGTCTTCCATAGGTGTACATACAGTGTGCCGATTGGTTTACAAATTGTTTTGTGCTTCCATTTCGTAGTCTTCAATTACAATTACGTTACATATAATCTCATATTGTCAATCAAAAACTAAATACCTTAGTATCATTATTAATCAATCATTTGACTATACTTTTATTCATTCATGTTTTACAAGATAACCATAATTTACTTAATTTATTGTATAACAGTTCATATTATCATCCCAAATCTATCCTAAAATCATTCTGTAATTATAATAATAAAAAGTACATCTTTATATATTTATTATTTTCTAGAAATCTACATATTTCATTACTGTACTTTGTTATCTAACCATTGATAGAAAAGATCCCAAATTTTATAAAATTGTTTATCCTCTTGTTCTCTAATTTCAAATGTCAATCTACTCATTTCAGCACATTCCAATATTTTCTTAATTATTTCCTCCTGTGATGGTATCTTCTCATTTTTCCAGTTTTTAGCAAATACAATCCTAGCCGCTGTTAATACATTTACAATCAGGTATTTCAAGTCTTTGCTATATATTTCAGGTAAAATTCCCAATAAAAATATCTCTGGTTTCAAGTCTATATGTTTTTTCGTCATTTTCTCCAACCACATGTGGATTTTAGTCCAGTATTTTTTAGCATTCGCACAAGTCCACCACATATGGTAATATGTGCCAGGTGTCTGATGACATTTCCAACATTTTTCGGATTTATTCTTGAACATTCTAGCTATTCTTGTCAGGGAAAATGCCACCTGTAAAACATCTTATACAAATTTTCTTTATATGCTGTTGACATTGTCATTTTATAATTTTGAGACCACAATTTTTGCCATTTCTCTAGATCAATCCCATATCCAAAATTCTTCCCCCAAGCAATCGTAGTTTCTTTAACTTGTTCTTCTTCTAGTTTAATTTCTAATAAATATCCATACAATTTTTTAATCACCTTTTCATCAGTGCCTGTACTTTCATGGGTTTTATGTTGGCTGGTTGCTGTTTTGACAGTTTCTAACCCCCCCACCCTTTTCAGAAAAAAGCCATGTGCTGTGAATAAAAAGAGATTTCCCAACCAGGCAATTAACTTCAAAGGGATTGCACTGATACCTTTAATTGTTAGTTTAACTGTGGTTTTGGTTTTGGTTTGTTATTTAGCAAATAGCACCAGAAGGAATGTATTACTAAGTGCTGCATTGATTCAGTCAAGGGCAGAGTGGGATTTGATTAAGAGAAACAGATTTTCAAAGTGAAAAATCTTTGACTGTAGGCTAGTCCTTTTTAGTAAAGGAAGGATGTTTTATGCTGGTGTAACTTTTAGATTTGGAGGAAATGTTTATTATCCTTTACAATACTGATCTAGCACAGCATGTTACATAATGTACCTGATTAAAAATGTTCCTGGATTTTTCAGTAAATGGGTTATGAATTTCTCAGTTGGTGGAAGTCAAACTTTTAGTTAGCTTGGGCTACTATTCACTAAGGATCAGAAAAACATTTCTAAAAATTCAGAATTTTTAAAAATGAAGACTGAAAGGGAATCTGAGTAAAATAAACAATATAAGCCATGTTAGTCCATAAAAGAGTTAGGACATTCAAAGACAGGGCCAATTAAACATGCGCAAAATTGAGAATGAGACTTTTTTAAATCAGACAAGATACTTCATAAAGTTCTGTGGTGGTTAATTTGGAGAACACCTAATTCAAGACTCTATCACTGGAGGAAGATGAGATTTTAATCTTAACAAATGATTCTTCACCAGTGCCTCTGTTCAATGCCATCGTTTTGTCACCTTGATCTTTTTTTTATATAGTGTACCAACCAGAATCAACTTCACTGATATACAACTGCGCTTGTTTCTTTTCGTTTTGCTCCTTTTCCGCAAAAGACTCTGTGCTTTTTCTAAGGTTAGAGATGAATCTCAATAATTACAAAGACATGCTTACCGGTATTTACCTGAATGATCCAAAATGTAATTTGTAGCGGGTTACTTGGGGTTTAAAGGCGGGTGCGATGGCTCAGCGGTTAAAGAGGTGGAGCTTGTCAGCTGGAAAGCTGACAGCCCAGATTTAAGACCCCAGCACCATGCAACGGGGTGAGCTCCCAGCTCCTGGCCACCTAGCAGTTAGAAAGCATGCAAAATACGAGTAGATATATACGTACCACCTCCGTGGGAAGGTAACAGCATTTGTCCACCTTTGGCATATAGCCATGCTGGCCACATGACCGCAAAAAATGTATTTGGACAATGCTGGCTATCCCAGCCAAGAAATGGAGATGAGCACTGAGCCCTAGAATTGGACCCGACTAGACAGGGAAACTTTTATCTTTACTTGGGATTTAAATCCTAGTTACCGTAGCCATGCACAGCACTCCCCTTTTCCAGCCCTTGCTGCCTCTCCCAACATCGAAGCTTTGGAAACACAGGCAAAGCCGCCACAGTGGTAGCACCCTGAGTTGCTTGCTTCTCCACTGCTGCCTCCTCCTCCTCCAGCACCACTTCCCTCTCTGGGTAGGGAGATTCTTAACTAACCGAGCATGCTAAGGCAATTCAGGATGCTACCGCTGTGGCGGCTTTGCCTGCGTTTCTGAGGCTTCGATGTTGGGAGAGGCAGCAAGGGCTGGAAAAGGGGAGAGCTGTGCATGGCTCCGTCTCCCTTTCCTTTCCTGCCTGCACGTGGGGGAGGGGGGAGGAAAGAGAGAGAGCCAGGAGCAATTCAAAGCTAGGGAACTCATGGGGAAGAGCTGACAGTGGGTGCTGGGGGAGGGGACTGCTATTGCCCAGGTGTAGGAGCTGGTTGGCGTGTGCATTTCAGGGGCTTGACTCCAGGGTCCCTCGGAGAGCTGGGAGGCGCAAGAACTGCGCGGCCCAGATTAATTGCTTTGGGGGGGCATTTTTCCACGGCCCACTGGTGGGCCATGGCCCACCAGTTAGCAACCACTGCTTTAAACTTTATCCTCTCCGGAAAAGAGCAAATGCAAACATTAAGAAAACAGCTTGGTTTCCAGAGCATTCCCTATGCTGTAAACCAGGACCCTGTTAGGCTTGGAAAATCCCTCCAATTCAACACTAAAGAAAAAAATATATAATCTCACATAGTTGTTTTCCCAGAGATTTCAGATAAGCGAATAGCTGAAGATTTGAAATTACTGTGGTAAGAGGAAGTAGAAACAGTAGAAGTAAGCTTGTCAGACTTGTTAAAGTTCAGAAGAATGCCAGGAAATTTGGTCAGTGGAGATCAGAGTGCCAGTTGTTCAAAGCTAGATTATTTCAGGATAATGTCTATTGGGTCATCTTTGCTCGAAAGTGCTTCGGTTGTTTACTTGGTTAGTGAATGCCATGTATTCTTTGGTTACTGGGTGATAGTTCTGCACAACAGATGAACAGCCTTTCTGAGTTGGAGAACCTATTGGGGATTGCAGAATGCCATTTTTGCTGCTTTGAGAGCATTGTCTGTCTCAAACTGTGTGTGCCTGCAGTGGTTTGCTTCTGCTGCAATGGATCAGTTCACATTTTATCCTCTCCTGAAAAGAGAAAATGCAAACATTAAGAAAACAGCTTGGTTTCCAGAGCATTCCCTATGCTGTAAAGTAAACTACATCAATCATGAGCTCAACACAGTTTTTAAATACACCATCTTTATGTTAAGGGTGTCAGAAAAGCAGGGGTGGGATGCAAATATTTTTTACTACCGGTTCTGTGGGAGTGGCTAGGTGGAAGTGGCTAGGTGGGCATGGCCATGTGACTGGGTGGGCGTGGATGCTTCTTCTTTTTGCAGCAACCACCCCCCCGCACCGTTTTTTTTGCCTCCTGGGCTTCAGGGAAGCCTCCTGGGCAAAGCAGTAAGACAGCAAGAAGGATCCCGGCACAGCTGATCATTGGAACAGCTGATCGTTGGGAGGAGAAAAAAATACTGTAAGGAGTGACTGGGCGGGACATGGTGAAAGGGGGAGAATGCAGTCAATGATGCGCGTGATGTTGCGCATGTGTGATAAGGACTGATTGGGCAGGGAGGGGAAAGGCGGGAGAGGGGTGGGGCTGGCCAGGGGCACGATTTGCTGGCTCTCCAAACTGGGCAGAATCGTAACAACCAGTTCTATAGAACTGGTCCAAACCGGTAGAATCCTACCCCTGGTGATAAGTCACATTGCATTTTATACCAGTACTCTACAACAAAATTAAATATAATAAATTATAGCACTGCTGCATAAAATTCCTTATTCTTATGTTACCTCAATTGTAGATCTATTTTGTTTGTGTGTGTGTGTGTGTGTGTGTGTGTGTGTGTTTGCATCCATTTAAATAACAACAGTGGTGCATTGATTGATTATGGTGATGTGCTATCAATTCTGTGTAAATTCTAGTGGCTGCATCCATTTTCTCCACAATAGTCTGTCCTTAACCTGGTCTTTCAGATCTTCCAACTGTGCAGTCATGGCTTCTGTAAATGGATCCATCCATCTTGCCACTGGTTGTCCCTTCTCCCTTCCTTCCCCCTTTCCTAGCATTAGAACATTCTCTAGAGAGCTAAGTCTTTTACATAATGGATTGCCTTGTTTGATGAAGCATCTATTTGTTTTCTTGGCCATCCGCAGTATTCTCAGGAGTATTCTGCAACAGCAAAGTTCAAGGATGAATATTCTTATCCTGCTTCTTCAAAATCCAATTTTCACTTCCATAAAATATCACAGGAAATACTATTGTTTCCATGATTTCATGATTCCAAGCGGTTTAGGACTTCAACATGATTTCTGATGTTTTCCATGAGGGTGATGGATATATGCTCAAGATCATATTGTAGAAACTGGTTGGCTTTCTTCTTCTTTAGCTTAATTTGGAACTTGCACATGGGCAGCTCTTGATCTGTTCTACAATCAGCATCCAGCCAGGTCTTTGATACTATAATTGAGCTGCTCCGCTTCCTTTTAGCGATAACATAGACTCAATTTGATTTCCATATATACCATTTGGTGATGTCCACGCATCTTGGTTATTTGCCTGTTAGATGTGAAGAATTCATGTCAATGGCAGAAATTAAGTTAGTCTCCTGCTTCATTTCATTTTCCTAACTCGGATAACGCAACTACAATATTCCTTTTATTATTTAATGTAATAAACAGTGTGTCTGGAAATGTCCCATCCCAGTCCAGCTCAGTCCAGCCTAAGATGGATAATTTATTTTATTTATCATTTATTTATTATATTTTTTATACTTCCTTTACTATTTTTAATAAACAAGGCAACGAACATACATAGTATTCTTTCCTCTTCTTATTTTCCTCACATCAGCAACCTTGTGAGGTGAGTTGGGCTGAGAAGAGCGACTGGCCTAAAGTCACCCAGCTGGCTTTCATGCCAACGACAGGATTAGAACTCTCAGTCTCATGGTTCCTAGACCGGCACCTTAACCACTGGACCAAACTGACTCTTTTTTTCCCCTTTTCAGTTCTTTCCAATTTGTACTTGTTTCATTTTCTCTTTCGCTGTGTAGATTTTCGCCTTGTTGATGCTTCTTGCATTCCATGTTCACACTACAATTTTCACTTTGCAGTTTTGACTTTTCTTTCCCTGTATTGTAACATCAACTACTAGATGTCCCAAAGACTTTAATCTAGCCACATCATAAACAGCATTAGCGTTCTGAAAGATCCTCACCTCTTCCTCAGTAGCATGTTGAGTCCCATCTGACCTCAGGGGCCCATCCTTCGGCACTCGCTTGTCAACCATTTTATATTCTTTATCCGGGTGGTTTCCTTGGTAAAAATACAGCAGTTCTTGAACATAGAACTTAGAACATAGAGCATTATCAGAGTTGGAAGGGACCTTGGAGGTCTTCTAGTCCAACCCCCACTTTAGCAGGAGACCCTGTACCATTTCAGACAAATGATTGTCCAGTCTCTTCTTGAAAGCCTCCAGTGATGAAGCGCCCCACAATTTCTGGAGACAAGCTGTTCCATTGGTTGATTGTTCTCATTGTCAGTAAATGTCTCCTTAGTTCTAGGTTGCTTCTCTTGTTGATTAGTTTTTAATCCATTGTTTCTTGTCCTGCCATCTGTTGCTTTGGAGAATAGGTTGACCCCCCTCTTCTTTGTGGCAGCCCCTGAAATATTGAAACGCTGCTATCATGTCACCCTTAGTCCTTTTTTTCCCACTAGACTAGACGTACCCAAATCCTGCAACCGTTCTTCAAATGTTTTAGCCTTCAGCCCCCTAATCCTCTCTGCTGCTCTTCTCTGCACTCTTTCCAGAGTCTCAACATCTTTTTTATATCGTGGGGACCAGGTTGCTTTCCTTTGTGCAGGATGAATGGATTCTTTTGCCCTTATTACTAAAGGGATCCGCCTCCAGCATTTTCTTATACTGCTGCTGCCCAAGATAGGTGCCTGCTTGCTTTCGCTGATGACCTGGGATGACCTTTATACCTTGGGTGACCCTGCAGGGTATATAAACCTTTGGCATAAACTCATCCAGGAAGCCTTCCCTGCCACAGTGAGGTAACCTAGCAGAATTTGGAGGGGGGGAGTGTTGTCGCCTGCAAAACAAAATACTGTGAACTGAGCCATAAACTTCTTTTTTAAAAACAGTTTATATATTTTCACTTTATATATATATAAGCGTTTAGTGAACAGCGTATTGTCTGGATCAATTTATTTTTATACAGTAATACTTTTTCCACTCGTAATTTCTACCTCTACTGTCCAACCATTTATAAAACAAAATCCCATGTTTGAAAATACTCTGCATCTCCTTTTTCTTTTATGATTAATGTCAACCTATCCATTTCTGCACAATCTAATTTTTCTAAAAAATTATGTCATCCTCTGTGGGCGTTTCCTCATTTTTCCAGTGCTGTGCATCTACAATTCTTCCTGCTGTCAGGACATGTACTATTAAATATAGATTCCCTTTATTATACTTTTCAAGTATTATGCCTAGCAAGAATATTTCTGGCTTATAATCTATATGTTGTTTTAATATTTTCTCCAGCCACATATGTATTTTGGTCCAATATCTCTTTGCTTTTACACATGTCCATCACATATGATAGTACATCCCCGGTGTCTGGTTACATTTCCAACATTTGGCGGACATACCTTTAAACATCTTTGCTAATCTTGTCGGTGGTAGATGCCACCTATAAACCATTTTATATAAGCCATAAACTTCTACATTTGTCTGCCATAGTTACTTTTGAGCTCAAGTCAGAGAAAGGACATGTTCGTCCACCCCGTCTTTTCTGCCCATCCATACCACATCTTTATCTTCAATGTAATTTTTTTAATCATTAAGAAAGTAGAAGTTTACCTATCCAAGATTATTCATACAGCAGGCAATGAAGGTGTCAGCAGTTTTGATTCTGGAATGAGCAGTCAGGCCTTGCAACGCTAGCGTAGGTTGTTTAGCACAAACTGTGCTTAAATTTGAGAATGGGATGGGTGGGTTAAGGGCGGGGGCTGAGGTCAGAATGCCTCAAGTGCCAGCAGAAATTTTGGTGGTGGGCCATTTTTTCCCCACAACAGCCAACCACCACTTAAATATTTGTACTCAACTTTGAACGTTATACATGGCGTATTTTTGCTTCTATTTGTTTCAAGCCATTCCATCTGCTGTTTTAATTAATCTGTTGATTCTTTTCCTAGAAACTGTATTCCAAATGTCTAAATGTTGAATGATCTCTTAACTTGACGGCTCGGTTTAAAGTAAGAGGCTTAAAAACCATGCCACTTGATACCATGTTGACTAATGCCCTGAGCTTGCCTTCTGAAATATTTCTAGAGGAGCAGAGCTCTATTAACGGTTGTTTGTTGATGATGATTATATAATTATGCCTTCTCTTTCCTGACAGCTGCCCAAAAGTGTTAGGACTGCTGTTCCCAAATCCCTTAGCCACATAGCATGGCACAGCATTGTGGGCATTGCAGTCCTAAAATCTCTAGTGGGTATGAGGCAAGGGAAAGCTGCTTTACAAGTGGTACCAGAACTGCTCGTCTGGAGGCTGGACACTTCTTAATACTCAGAAATATGGCTGGTCACTTTCTTGCCTGCTTGTGGGCAATATTTTGACACAACATTATCGGAAAAAACAATCCTAGAATAGATGGATCTTGGCCCAGCCAATCAATTTTTTACTTTAGTAAGCTTTCAACGTCTTTTTGATCCAAAATAAGATAATTGGAAGGGACCCTGGAGGTCCTCTAGTCCAACCCTCTGCTCAAGCAGGAAACCTCTGATACCATTACTAGACAAATGGTGATCCAATCTCTTCTTAAAAACTTCCAGTTTTGGAGCATTCACAACTTTCTGGAGGGAAGTTGTTCCACTGATCAATTGTTCTCTATCAGGAAATTTCTCCTTAGTTCTAGGTTGCTTCTCTCCTTGATTCGTTTCCACCCATTGCTTCTTGTCCTGCCTTCAGATGCTTTGGAGAATAGCTTGACTCCCTCTTCTTTGTGGCAACCCCTGAGATATCGGAACACTGTCACCCCCTAGTCCTTCTTTTCACTAGATTAGACATACCCAATTTCTGAAACTGTTCTTCGCAGGCTTTGTATATATAAAAAATCATTTTTAAAAAATTATCAGTAAGAAAGCGGTTAAGGGAGATACGGTCAATGACAGACTTTCTTTCACCTGCTTTTTTTAACCTTGCACTCTTGCCAGCTTGATATTTCTCTTCCTGTGCAGAGTACCCCAAAGCAGCAAGTTCTATGGAATGGGTAGCATCTGGACTGTTTCACAAAAACAGCATAAAGGACTGTGGGCAAAGGCTTGAGTGCTTTTGCAATACATAACACAGAATTTTGTGAGAGCCTGACTAAGCCTTATGGAAAAAATTGAGCTGATTAAGTAATATTGGAGGCAGGAAATTAGGTGTTTGAACCCTGGAGAGCATATGATATTAGGTAGACGGATATAAACCAAGAAAAAGCAAGCTGTAATAATCCAGGAAGATTTTATTCTTGTGACTAAAGCCAGAAATGTCTCAGTGGGCAGTAATTGTTGGAACCAAATGTACTGGGTCACCTTTTTATCTTTATTTTAATTCTTCTAGTTTTTATGCTACCCATCTCGCTATCCAAAGCACTTCTATTACAATATACTGAAAATAGAGATACAATAAATACAAACCAGATTAAAACTGCAGAAGATTAAATACAAACTAAAAAAACCCATGTTTTTAGAAAGGAGCAGGAATGGTGGGTTCTTTGTCATTACACCAACCATTGGGGCTCCATGCCAACCTGAGTAGCTGGGTTTAAGGCGCTTCCTGAAGGCCAGAAGGATGAGGGTGGATCTCACCTCCAAGACGTTCAGTGGTGGGATTCAACATTTTTTACTACCGGTTCTGTGGGCGTGGCTTGGTGGGCGTGGCAGGGGAAGGATACTGTAACATCTCATTCCCTCCCCACCCCACTCACCTGCTTTCCAGTTCCGTTCTCCTGTGCAGGGCAACAAAAGAAGACCCAGCCAATCATCTGGGACTCAGGAGGCAGAGAATAGATGGGGGCGGGGCCAGTCAGAGGTGGGATTTGCCAGTTCTGCGAACTACTCAAAATTTCCGCTACCGGTTCTCCAAAACTGGTCAGAACCTGAATACCACCTCTATTCTAACCTGTCATGCCTTCCAACATCTAGAAGCAATGACATGTTTCTTAGGCACATGGTTATAAGGCCACCTTATTTTTCTCTATGATTCTCTGCTTATACACCGTCATGATTTTTGCCATCCAATACAAACTTTTAATTTTCTAATAAAGGAGAATATTTGTGTAGAGTTGTAATTGCAGAAATGTTCTTATCTTGGATGGCAAACCTCATATTAAGAATGTTTACAAGCAAATACAACTCAGGCAAACAAAGTCACTAATCTAAAGGAGGATTAGAGAGAGGAAGTAAACATGTGTTAGACTTTAACTAGAGATAATTAATTGTGTTAATTACTATACTAAACAGTAACGAAAGTTAAGCAGAAACCAAAGTTAACCAATGTTGGAGGATTACTAAAAATGTGTATAAATGCAAGACTAGACTCCAATAAAGTTCATCATGATTCATTCAGTTGATCTCGACTGCCTCATCATTACAACATATTTGTAATTCAGAGTTGAAATGAGGCGTCCTTGATGCTCTCTGAGCTTGCTTGTTTTCTTGCAGATGTTTCATTACTTTAACTAAGGAACATCATCAGTGCTGAAAACAAGTGAAAACAAGCAAACTCAGAGAGCATCAAAGGCCCCTCATTTTAATTTTCTCACGGACGGAGCATCTACTGCACGTATTTCCGTCAAACAAAATTCTTTTGTATTTAATAAGATGCACTGCTCCCCAGATAAGTTCCTTCAAACATACAGGTTGCAATAGCAGCTAAATTCAGAACATGGCTGTACAAGAAAACCTTGGGTTTTCTTCTTGCTTTCTGGGTGGGGAGTTGAAGCTTGACTTTTGAGACAACCAGAGTTCCCCACCATTGTCATTATGGGCTTTGGTCCAAGTAGGCCTCCTTTCTCCTACAGCCTGCTAAAATTTTAAGCATCTGGGTAGGGTAGATTGGCTTAAAATATAGAGGTACCAAGGAGAATGGGAGACGGGCCAAGTCCACATGTGGTGTGGTGAAGGGGCAGAACAAATCTCCCACCATCTGAGCTCTGCAAAGAAGGAATCTAATAACAGAACATAAATATGGTACAGCATTCATAAGCGATTTGCAGGAAACTCCCCTACTGATGACTCTTGGGCATTGCTTATCTCCAAAGGGATGAGATTCAGAGGGAAAGACGTTACAACTGACTGACTGTTCTGGATCCCAGGAAAGGGACCTAAACAACAGGAAATAATGTCGAGTTTTTCTCCTTCCTGGGAAGAAAAAAAAAAAACCACGAGGAAGGTAGGATTCAAGGGTTACAAAAACAGGAGTGTTTTATTTAACCAGGTGGCAGGCCAGTTAAGGAGAAAGCTTTGGATAAAACTGGCAGCAGGGAGAACAAGATAGCTTTCCAAGCAACCCTGCTGACTTTATTCAGAAGTGGATTGTTGTCTAGGATTTTGTTTTGCTGATGTTTCTTTGATAAGACTTATAAATGTCATTTTGGTTACAATTACATTGGCTATTGGATGGAAGAGAGAGTGGAAACCTGCTAATGGAGTGGCAGTCTCCCTCTAAATATTAGACTTATAGGGAGATATTATTCCAAATACAGATGCATGTAGTATGGAGTATTACTATTAACCTTCTCATCTTTTCTACTACCGTACTTTCCACTAATGGTATCTTATGATTATATTACTTTGCTGTTTGTATGTACACTGAGAACTTATAAACCAGAAACCAATTCCATGTGTGTCCAATCACACTTGGCCAGTAAAGCATTTTTTTCTATTCTAAATGAATGTCTGAGTACTCAATGTATACTCATGATAGATGAGGGCAGGGTTTATACTGAGCCACGATGGTGCAGTGGTTAGAGTGCAGTACTACAGGCTACTTCTGCTGACTGCAATTTGGCAGTTTGAATCTCACCAGACTCAAGGTTGACTCAGCCTTCCAAGATGGGTAAAATGAGGACCCACATTGTTAAGAGCAATAGGCTGACTCTATAAACCATGTGAAGCAGTATATAAGCCTAAATGCTATTGCTATTCTCTTTCTTTCTTTTTTCACTCAGTCAGATAACAGATAATCAAAGTTGGAAGGAACCTTATAGGTCATTTAGTCTAACCCACTGCCAAAGCAGGAGACCCTATAAACACAGAGCGAACCCCACTCCCTTCTAGCACTGATGATATTACCTATTTCGGTAATGAAAGGTCTGTAAAAAAAACAACCCAACCGGGTTCAGAGAACGGTCCCCAGTGCTTTTCTTCTTTGAAATATTTAGCTTTATGCATATTTGCAGAGGAGAGTTTTGAAAGAAAAGGTTGCTTTTCCTAAGATAGTTCCTGCCATCTGCCATTTTATAATTGCCTTTACTAATGTTATTATACAGGCTGTACTGTTGTAGCTCATCAACTTTCAAAAAAAAATGTTTAGGAAACATCTGTCTTATACCAAATCAGATTAATTATCTATCCAACCAACCAGTCCAGTCCTAATTCTTTTGACTGGCATTGTTTTTGCACAGTGGTGAGAACGGGAAAGGAAACATTTTCTACCATGCATTTCCTCATTTTCTTTTCTTTAATTTAACTTTTAAAAATTAAAAAGGAAGATTAAGAACTAATCTAAATTAAAATTCAGTAAAAAAAAAGAGAAAGCTGAATGTCCAAGAAAGGGAAAAGAAGTAAAATAAACATAGAAAATAAAGGGTGAAAAAGAGGTAAAGAAACAGCTTCTTTTCTGCAGATGTAGGTACAATTATAAATTCACCTCTTACACTGTGGTTTCAACATAATTCTCTTCTTTCTATAATCTACCTGTTTCCTCATTTTCTTAGTTATAGATGTCAAGGACTCTTATAGATGTGGGACTATTTGCATACATAGCAGGTGCTCTGTTGCTGCGTTAATTATCTTTCCTTTTGGCCTTTTCTGCCTTGCACATAATCCAGTTGACTGAAATATACACAGAATAGTGAACGAAACTTTTTTTTTCCAGGACAGGACGTGCAGAACTTGGATCTGAAGTAATTCTTAAACAGAGACTATTTTTAACTGGTGTGTAGTCTGCCTACTGCGCCTTTCACGTTTTGGGATAAAGGCAAGTTCTCCCACACTGTAAACCTGAATGTAAAAACAGTACACAACCCAGCCAAGCCCAAGGACAACTGGCTATGTGTTTACCAGTTGGGTCCTTCCTGCTCTGTCTGGCCCAGGCTCCTTATTTATCTCAGGCTGGAGAATTGGAGGCCCTCCAGATCTACCCTTTAGGAATTGATGGTGCAGCAAAAAAATCAACAAGCCAGCTACAGCAAGGAGATATTCTTGCTCAGCTCTGTCTCGCCCCCACCCCCTCTCCCCCCCCCCCCAACCTGGCACATTCTGTTCTCAGGCATGGCCCACACAGAGCACATCCACCAATCTTAAGGCTTGCAGTTGGGTCGGATCTTTAATCTTCCCCCAATTCTATTTTCTGCCTGTATCCCAGGTTTTCTGCAAAATTCTTTCCTTATTATGAAGATCCCCCCCCCACTTATGGTGATATTACAAGACCGTAACGTGAAATGTAAGAGCTGAAAATGGTAAAGAATAAATGCATTTTGTTTATTAGATAAACCAGTTCATGAATGAATGAATGAATGAATGAATGAATGAATGAATAAATGAATGCTATGTGAACCCACCAGAAGGGATGGATGTGATAACTCTGAATGAAGGTAGTCTGATTTGTTGAAATAGGTTGATGACATAGAGAGAAGTTAAGCTCTTGATTTAATTATGAATACAGAATACAGAATAGTAGAGTTGGAAGGGACCTTCAAGGTCATCTAGTCCAACACCATGCTCAAGCATAAACCATTTCAGACAAATGGCTATCCAGTGTCTTCTTAAAAGCCTCTAGTGTTGCAGCACCCCTGAAGGGAAGCTGCTCCACTGTTAATTGTTCTCATTATTAGGAAGTTTCTTCTTTCGTCTAGACTAGCCATACCCAATTCTTGCAACTATTTTTCATATGTTTTAGTCTCCAGGCCCTTAATCATTTTAGTTACTCTTCTCTGTGCTCTTCCAAAGTCTCAACATCTTCTTTATTGAGGTGACCAAACTGGATGCAGTCTCAACATCATATCAAATGGGTATGTGGATGATGCACACGTAGGAATCAGAGGGTTAATAATAGTTTGCTAGTATCCATGAACTGTAATAGTAGAAGAGCCCGAGATGAATTTTAGGAAAAATTGTGCAAGATTGTAAATGAATGCAATCCAGGAGAAACATTCATTCAGTTGGAGCTGGACAAATTCCATTCCTATCAACAGCCAAATTTTGAATGTAGTGTGCTAGATTTTATCCATGGCAACAATTGTGCCAGGAGAACATTACTTTAAAGATGGAACAGTTAAAGACTGCATTAAGCTGCCTCAGCTGCAAATGTGATGAAAGTAACATCATTATGATACAGTCCCAAAGGTGTTTTTTCAAGAGGCAACTGGACTTTCTGGTTTTTTTTCTTTGAAGACCTTTTAGTTCTCATCCATAAAGCTTCTTCAGCTGAAACATCTTCAAAGGAAAAACCAGAAAGTCCAGTTGCCTCTTGAAAAAGCACCTTTGGGACAACCATGATTGGATAGGCATTAGGACGTAGTACTAAACAGCAGTTACTAGCCATGTTCAATTCATGAGATAATAGAATGAACAAGAACTGAAATGCAAAACAAATATATGAAGAATGCATTGAATGAAAGGGGAAATATCAAAGAAAGTTGGGTTTGAATGGACAAGGTTTTCAAAAAGAAGTTAAGCAGATGTTTAAAAAAACAAACAAAAGGCAGCTTGCGAAATGGTGCGTGGACATGGTGGAAATAAAGATTATTTGCAATGGATGAAGTGAATTGTTGAATTAAACCATCCAGAATCACTTGTCAGTGAGATCAGCATATAAATGAAATAAGCAAATAAACATATCTCTGCCCCAAGTTGTATTTCCTTTCCTTTCTCTTCTCTTGTGCATTTATTCTCCTTTTCTGTTTTTTGCAGAATAGAAGGGAATAGAAAAAAAATATCAACAGGAATAAGAATAAGAATATTCTTTATTGGCCAAGTGTGATTGGACACCCAAGGAATTTGACTCCGGGGCATAAGCTCTCAATGTGCATACAAAAACAAAGTGATAAATCATAAATCATACAATACAATCAAAAATCACAAGATACAATCAACAAAGTGATCAATCATGAGATACCATGAAATGATGCCTTTCCTGAAAAGGAATAGCATAAAGAACATATATTATGAATTATGATGGCTGGAAGGTACATCCTAGGGCCATGATGGTGAACCTATGGCACGCATGCCGGAAGTGGCATGCAGAGCCATATCTGCCGGCATGCGAGGCGTCGCCCGGAACAGACCCACTGCACATGTGCACGCGCCTCCTGCTAGACATCTGATTGTCAGGTATCTGCTGTGCATGTGTAGGGGGTGGGATGCATGAGGGAAAGGTGCGTGCATGCACAGGGTCGCATGCAGGGGTGGGATTCAAATTTTTTAACAACAGGTTCTGTGGGTGTGGCTTAGTTGGTGGGGGTGGCTTGGTGGGGGTGGCCAACCCAACATAACTCACATTGAGGCACGCATCTCCTTGCCTGGCCTCTCATAACTGTGGGGATGCTGCAACAGTCATAATTGTGAAAAATGTTCATAAGTCACTTTTTTTAGTGCCTTTGTAACTTTGAATGGTCACTCCACACTAGCTAAGTACCAGCAAAGGAGGAGAAAAAAACTCCAGAGAAGTTCCAGAGACAGGAAGTCTAGTCCTGCCAAGAATGTAATAAGAGTTAATGGAGAGGCAGTTTCTGTAAGCAACACCAGAATGTTTCCTCATTGCCTTCCTTACAGGATTAGGCCAGTAATTTCTTCTAACAACCGGTTCTCTGAACTGCTTAGAATGTTAACAACTGGTTCTAGAAAATAGGTGCGAACTGGTATAATCCCACCCCTGGTCACATGGTGCATGGGGGGTCGCCTGTGCATGTGCAAAGATGTGCGGTGGTGCAGGGGTGTGTGGGGGTGTCACACATGCATTGCATTATAAGTGCAGGTGCGCGCGTGCACACACACTTTTGGCACTTGATGACGAAAAGGTTAGCCATCCCTGTCCCAGGGCTACGGGACTCTGTCCTGAAAATTTTCCAGGCAATCTCCAGATATCAGCAACGAGGTATGGAAAACTTTGTGAATACAGGCCCAGCTCTGGCACTTCCATATTATCCATTTGCAAATCCTGCTAAATGGAGGAGCTTTCTCCACTTTTCACTGCAAGCCACTTAGGGTAGAGGTAAGACCCTCAGAGCAATGGACTGGATTTCTGTGCTGCTGTAGTAGTCCTCGACTTTAAGTACCACGATTTTGACCGATATTTCTGTTGCTAAGCGAAATATTTGTTGAGTGAAGTTTGCCCCACTTTGCAACCTATCTTGCCACCATGGTTAAGTGAGTCACTGCAGCTGTTAAGTTAGTAACACAGTTATTCAGTGAATTGGGCTTCCCTATTGACTTTGCTTGTCAGAAGCTCACCAGGCTGCAACTGTCATAAATATGAGTCAGTGTCCGAATTTGGATTGTGTGACCATGGGGGATGCTGCAACAGTCGTAAGTGTGAAAACTGTTGAATGCCGTTGTGACTTCCAACTGTCACTAAAGGCATGTGTTGTAAGTCAAGGACTGGCTGTATTCCTCCTGCTCCTCCTCTGCAGCAAAGTCAGCAGTTTTGCAAAGGAAGCTTTTATTTATTTATTTAGCATGTGGCAAATACATGGACTGATAGTGGCTCAGATGTTAATGTCCAGGGTAGGTGAATTCAGAGTGTGATGGAGCCGACAGTCGAAAGGCGTAGAGCGCTTTCCTGATGGTAGTTGAGTGCTCTTTCACCCTTGGCAAGGGTGGGCTGCTGGGAGGTTCGCTGGGATTCGGGAGAGCCCCCTCCCTAAGATTCTGTGCAGTTCAGAGAATCCTCAAATCCCACCCCTGGCTGGCCCTGCCCACCCCACCCCTCCCCTCCCAGGAGTCCCCACGTGGCCCATTTTGGATGAAGGGCATGCACAGAGGCTCAGGGAGGGCAAAAAACGGCCTCCTGGAAGTTCAGGAAGGCTGGAAATGGCCTGTTTCCGGCTTCCCAAGAGCTTTCAGAGTCCAGGGAGGCTGTTTTCGCCCTCTCGGAGGCTCGTGGACAGCCTCCGGAGCCTGGGGAGGGCAAAAAGGCCCCCTCCTGTGCCGTGGTGCAGGAGGCCGACTAGGCCACGCCCACCATGGCCACGCCCACAGAGCAACCAGGCAGAGAACCCTTTGCTAACATTTTTGAACCTCACCCCTGACCCTTGGGGCTTTAGAAGGCCTTATTCCTTGCCATGTATTTAGAGATCCAGGAATTCTACAAGATGCCTGACCGCCAACTGTCATCCACTGCCAATTCTTCAATGTAGTCTGGCTGCCAATGGTTGCTAGTCGTTTGGTTCACACTACCGTGCTATCCAGGGTGCACCACGAGGAGGCGAACTAGCGTCACCCCCTGCAAATGAAGTTGTTATCAACCCATAACTATAGCCAATGCAACCATGAGGCCTTGTGTGCTCTGTCCTTAAAAAATAAAATCAATTTTCCAAAGGTCACCAGAACTTTTCCCAGTATTCTGGCACAGTGGAAGATAAATTACAGAATGAACAACAACAACCTAAAAAGAAGGAACAGAAACAGGGAGTGGTGTTTTCAGTTTATTTTTAAACAGGTGGGTTCAAAAGTATTCTCTTGTCAAGGCCCAAGAACTATAAATACGTATATTTAATGGGCCCCGGTGGTTGATGTAATCCAATCCATGCATGTTTCTGCCACAACCCAGTTCATTTGGGCTGTGATACTGAGTAAGCACAGACTGAGCTACTGTTACTTTGGCTCAGATTGAAACTGACAGCACTGTTGAATGGGGATTGAAGGTGATGACATGATTCTGTCTAGCCACACGATTGCCTTGTGCCTGGCAGTTGGGAGCTGCTTGGATGACACCGACAGGCTGAAAATGTCCTCTTTTTTTGTGGTTGAGTTTCGTAGTGCTCATAAGATATTGGTTTTCAAAAAGACAGCTTGAACATTGGATGAATGCAGCCTACTAAAGGTCTTTGTAGAGAATTCAGTTGAATAGAGCCAAGAAGGATCTTGACAACTTGAACATTGGGCCCTAGCCAACACAATGTCTTTCAGTAGTGAGAAAAGTAAGGTCCTGCACTTACTTTTCCTTCCTTTTGCAGAAAAAATGGAAAAGGCAGCACCTGACTCAATAACACTAACAGTAAGTGGGATTCAAGTTTCCTGATGAATCACCACTGACATATAGCAATAGCACTTAGACTTACATACTGCTTCACAGTGCTTTACAGCTCTCTCTAAGTGGTTTCACAGAGTCAGCATCAGAGGTGGTATTCAGCAGGTTCTGACCAGTTCTGGAGAACTGGTAGCGGAAATTTTGAGTAGTTTGGAGAACCAGCAAATACCACCTCTGGAGATTTTACAGTATCCTTCCCCTAATATGCCCACCAAGCCATGCCCACAGAACCGGTAGTAAAAAAAAATTGAATCCCACCACTGGTCAGCATCTTGCCCCCAACAATCTGGGTCCTCATTTTACCCATCTCAGAAGGATGGAAGGCTGAGTCAACCTTGAGCTTAGTGGGATTTGAACTACCCAATTGCAGTCAGCCGGCAGTCAGCAGAAGTTGCCTGCAGTACTGCACTCTAACCACTGCGCCACCATGTATGAGCCAGCAATGTGTAGCAGCTGCCAAAAAAAGCCAACGCAATCCTAGACTGCATCAACAAAAGGGTAGCATGATCAAGACCACGTAAAGTGGGAGTAGCCACTCTATATTGTACTAATTAGACGCCATTTTGGAATACTGCATCCAGTTCTGGTCACCATGATACAAGAGCAATGCTCAAGTCCTAGAAAGCGTGCAGAAAAAAGCAAAAAAAGATGATAAAGCGTCTGTAGGTTAAACCGTATGATGAACATCCCAAAGGAGCAGGGCTTTGCTTTTATTTTATTTTATTTATTTATTTGATTTGTCAATCGCTTACAAAATAATAGGTATAAGTATAAATATGAGTAAGAATACAGAAAATAGGTACAAATAAATGGGGACAATAGGACAAGGATGGGAGGCACGATGGTGCACTTATGCACGCTTGAAGACATTTTTTGCTTGAAGACATTTCGCTTCTCATCCAAAAGACTCTTCAGTTCAGAACTGGAGAAGCTTCTTGGATGAAAAGCAAAATGTCTTCAAGGAAAACCAGAAAGTCTAGTAAAAGCACCTTTGAGACATCCATGACCTGGATGACTGAGAATTTCCATAGACACTTACAATAAATGGTTAAAAGCAACGGTCACCAGCCAGTGAGCCACGGCCCACTGGTAGGCTGCAAGAAAATTTTGGTGGGCTGCAGAGAAATCTCACCCCCAGAGCACCCTGCAAAGCAGGCTGCACAGAAACACAAGGCTGCGCCCCCCACATGGCCTATGGGAACCCTCCCCGCACACTCACTCCTTATCCGGAAAACTTGCCTGCTAAATTGCTATTTTTCCTTTTTCCGACCATGAGCTGTTCTGCTGTGCAGGGAGATTTAGATTAGCTAGAAAACAGGGAATCCTTGGCATTCTTGCTTTCTAGCTAGTCTTTAGATCTTTGGCTCTGCTTTTAAGCACAGCTGAACCTCCCTTAGGACTGAAGGTTCTATTATTCAGTTCAGACTCACGGCAAGCAAATTTTATGTGACAGACTGAGCTAGCCGATGGAAAATAGATAGATCACTGAATGATTCTGTGAGCAATTCAATCTGCCTGCCCGCTTTGCCTGATTTTGGGTAAAAGTTGCTCTTTTTTTATAAAAGATTCAATATTCATATAAATATTTATAATATTTACATACAAGCCATGGCCAGCCAATCACATGACCACCAAGCCACACCCACAAATTAGGCCGTGCCCACAGAACCAGTTAGCGGTCCTTGGGATTTAAAATTATCAATTTGGTGGTCTCTGAGGTCCAAACGGTTGGTGACCCCTGGTTAAGAGAACTAGGTATGTTTAGTCTAAGATAAGGCTTAGAGGGTGACATGATAACCATCTTCTAATACAGTACATGAAGAGCTGTCACAGGGAAGATGGGGTCGATTTATTCTCCAAACCACCTGTGGGTAGGACAAGAAGCAATGGGTGGAAGCTCCTTAGTGGGAGATCCAATCAGGAACAAAGAGGATATTTCCTGATAGTGAGAACAATTATTTGGTAGTGAGAACAACGGAACTGCTTTTCTTCCAGAGTTGTGGCTGCTCCCTTGCTAGAGGTTTTCAAGAAAAGATTGGACAATCATTTGTCCAGGATGGAATAAAATATCTTGCCTTCAGCAGGGGGGTGGACTAGAAGACCTCCAAGTCCCTTCTTTCCAGCCCTATGATTCTATGATATAATTCACAAAGTATGGTATATTTCCCCATCTCCCAATCCTTACGCTTCATAGCTGCACACCGTCTCTTGTGTAGCACACGTTATTTCCATTTCTAAATGGCTTATAAGGAGTTTATTAATGCACATTCTTTGAATTGTCATGCAGTACTTTAGGGATCTCTTCCAACTTCCCAGAAAATAGATCTCCTTGTTTGGAGGATGGCTGCTTCTTATTCTGGGATGTGCACTGTGCAGTGAATTGTCTTGTTGAGTCAGGTTATTTCTCCTAGCCCACAATTCTGCTTCCAGCAATGATTAACTTGGCAGAGTTCGCAGGCAGGTTTTAAAAGTGAGTGTCATGGCCATCCATTTGTCTCTAAATATTAAAGATAAATAGTGCCACTGTCTATGTAGACCCCATTTAGTGATGATGGTTAAATACCCATCCATGTCTCCTTTCTCCCAGATGGTAGTGGCTGTATTTATGACTAATTACTCAAAAGATTGAATGGCACTTAGAGTTTTAGGCCCAGACGAGATACTAATAGAGAAAATCCTTATTATTGTATAACCCAGAAGAGAGTTATCTACTTTGACTGCTGAATTATCAGGTTAAAACTCCCCCATGTCTTCCTTCCTGTTCTGCTCTTACATGCAATTGAGGGAGATGATTGCAGTGTGAAATTCCCATCTTCCTTCTGTTGCATCTGTGTGTAGCCTTATAAATCCTCTGAGGAACAGCTGGACTGCTGGTACAGTGCTCTGTAAAGAACTGTGTATGTTGGTTATGCTATATAGGTAGTCCTCGCCTTACGACCACAATTGAGTCCAAAATTTCTGTTTCTAAGTGAGACATTGTTAAGCAAATTTTTGCTCCATTTTACGACCTTTCTTGCCACATTTGCTAAGGGAATCAGGGCAGTTATTAAGTTAGTCACATGGTTGCTAAACGAATCTTCTGACAAGCTTGACTTTGCTAGTCACAAGGTCTCACAAAACGTGATCACATGACCCCTGGATACTGCAACCGTCATAAAGAGGAGTCAGTTTCCAAGCATCTGAATTTTGAGTATGTGAACATGGGGGTGCCACAATGTTCGTACTAAGTGTGGAAAAAAACCACTCCTAAGTGACTTTTTTCAGTGCCGTTGTAGCTTTGGTCGCTGAACGAACTGTTGTAAGTCGAGGACTACCTGTAGGATAATACAAAGTGAAGACTGGGAAAACTTCTCTGTTGTGTTACAGGGGTTAGTAGCTTGACCTGCTGTAAAGGCACCTTCATACACTGAAAACCATTTTGCGAGCGTGACATGTTTTCCCTATAAACAGACTTTTCAAAGAAAGCAGTTGAAAAACAACGGGAAACACGCCCAGGCTAAGTGACGCTGATTATTATGGTCCAGCAGCGTTGCTGTCCACTTCCAGTCAGTAAACAACTATCTTTTTCCGCTGTAGCTGTCATTTCTCCTAAGGAGAGACGGCCTCTTTTGGAAGCACCGGTTGTTTGTTACTATTTTCGTCTTTCCCTGGAGAATTGGCGCTGCAAGCAATGGCTTCCAACTGTGGATGAACCTGGTTCCTTTCATTTCAAAAGCTGTGGGAAAACTCGTGGGCAGGGAAAAAGGAAGAATTCCCTTCCTTCGGGCTCTTCCAGCAGCACTTTAGATCAACAATTGGCGAGACAGCAGATGTTTGTAATTCTCTTTTTTTTTCTTCCCCCAAGCCAAGGGTTTTGCTTTTACAGTATTTTTGCTTTTGCTACTCAGGGCAATGGTCCAAGGGGCAGATGGAATTGGAGAAAACAATTCATTTCTTTTGGATTTCAGTTTGATGGATTAAATCAATGCAAGGTGATTTACTTGCCATAAAATGATCTTGTTATGTTTACATAGATGCCGCTGTCTGCCCGCTTGCCTTTTATTCATTCTGCCCCTGCAGACGCAGATTTGGGTGGCATCGCTACAACAGAAGATGTTGAAGTCCTGGGCCAGGGGCTTTAGAAAACCATATAAGGCGGGGGTCTCCAACCTCTCTCCCCATGGCCATGGACCAGCACCAGGCTGCGATCCACCAGAAACCAGGCTGCACAAGCGAGCAAAGACCATATCCATGCATTTGTGGGATCCAGGCAGTCCGCGAAACCACACTCCCCCGGTCCGCCGAAAAAACACACTAGAGGCAGTGGTTGCCAACCAGTGGGCTGGGGACCACTGGTGATCTGCGAGAAAATTTTGGTGGTCCTCAGAGAAATGTCATTCCCCAAAGCAATTAATCCATGCTGCGCGGGAACACAAGGCTGCGCTGCCCACATGGCCCGTGAGAACACAAGGCTTGCGTCACTTGCATTGTGAACAACATGAGGTAGTGAGGGGAGGGGGGAAGGGCACTCACTCACCCCACTCGCTCCACGTGCCTGGCCTGGCCATCAGGCTGCTTCTTTCCGCTTCTTTCTTCTTCTGCTTTTGGGTGCACGCAAGGAAAGCAGCCAAAGTCTTCTTTTCTCTCCCCCAAACTCTGCCAGAAATGAGTCTTTGGGACCCTGCAAGGCATCCTGCTCCTAGAGGCTGTGCCGGCAAAGACTCATTTCTGGCAGAGTTCCGTCTTAGCCCAGTACTCTTCAATATCTTCATTAATGACTTAGATGAGGGAATAGAAGGGGAATTTACCAAATCTGCAGATGATACTAAACTGGCAGGAAGAGCTAACACCCAAGAAGATAGGCTCAAGATCCAGATGGATCTTGACAGACTAGAACACCGTGCCATATCTAATAAAATGAAATTCAATGTAGAGAAAAGTAAAGTCCTATACTTAGGCAAGAAAAACCAAAAGTACCCATACAGACTGGGTGAAACCAGGCTCAATAGCAGTAACTGTGAGAGGGATCTTGGAGTCTTAGTGGACAACCAGCTAAATATGAGCCAGCAGTGTGCAGCAGCAGCCAAAAAACTAATGCAATCCTAAGTTGTATTAACAGAGGGATACAATCAAGATCAAGGGAGGTACTAATACCACTCTATAAAGCCTTAGTAAGACCACACCTAGAATACTACATCCAGTTTTGTTCACCACATTATAAAAAAGATGTTGAGACTCTAGAAAAAGTACAGAGAAGAGCAACCAGGATGATTAGGGGACTGGAGACTAAAACATACAAAGAACAGTTACAGGAACTGGGCATGGCTAGTCTAGTAAAGAGAAGGACCAGGGGACACATGATAGCAGTCTTCCAATATTTGAGGGACTGCCACAGAGAGGAAGGGGTCAAGCTATTTTCTAAAGTGTCTGTAGGCCAGACAAGAAATAATGGATGGAAACTGAACAAGGAGAGATTTACGCTGGAAATAAGGAGAAACTTTCTGACAGTGAGAACAATCAACCAATGGAAGCTTGCCCTCGGAAGCTATGGGAGCTCCATCACTTGAGCCTTTCAAGAAGAGATTGGACTGTCATTTGTTAGAAATGGTGAAGCCAAAAGTCTCTCTCTCTCTCTCTCTCTCTCCCCCTGAGAATAGAGCTGGAGACGGTATCCTGTTATCCCAAATAAAGAATGATCGATCGGTAGGAAAATTAGCTGGGGAATTTTCCTGCAGACTTTTTGGGGGATTTTCCCAGGGTCTCTGGTCTGCGGGATTTAAAATTATGAGTTTGGTGGTCCCTGAGGTTCAAAAGGTTGGCGACCCCTGATATAAGGAATCAGTCCCTGGTACCCAAGAGGTTGGGGGCTGCTGATATAAGATTAATATAATTCAGCACCTCAGACTTAAAGTCAAGGAAAGTATTTCAACCAGAGATGCTCAAAGAATCTGAAATTGTGGTGAGTGGAATGAGAATGGGAAAGTCAGAGGATCATAAGATGCACAGGTAGTCCTTGACTTATGACGCTCTGTTTAGTGACCATTCAAAATGACCACAGCGCTGAAAAAAAGTGACTTATGACCGTCTTTCCCACTTATAACCACTGCAGCATCCACAGGGTCACCTCATCAAAATTCTGACACTTGGCAACTTGGAGCCATCAGATCACCTTTTGTGACCTTCTGACAAGCAAAGTCAGTCCATGCAACTAACTTAACAACCGTGGCAAGAAAGGTCACAAAATGGGGGCAAAAGTCGCTTAGCAACCGTTTCACTTGGCAACAGAAATGCTGGGCTCAAGCGTGGTCGTAAGTTGACAACCACTTGGATTGGGTTTCACATCCACCTGAATTCTTCACCTTTACTCCCAGGTTGAGTAAGTTTTGCTTATATCTCTTACACATGTTCAGAGGTGCTATTTTTTGACTGAATCCCAGGCTCCTGCATCAATGAACCTTGTCCCAAATTTAGTTAGCTCTCTATCCAGGCCAAAGGCTGTGAATGTGTCCTAAAGCACAAAGGTTCTCAAGCACGATTCCCATTTGGCTGTAGCCTTATCATATGTATCTGGAGGCCTCTTACAAAATGACAGCACCTCCCTTTTCCTAGAGTTGCCAAAGTTTACTTAGAGGTAGATGACCACAAATACTACTCTTTAGCCAAAAAGCCGCAAGTCACTCAAGTGAGCTGAGTTGGAGCTGGACAATAACAGCTTCTACTAGGAATTCTGTTTTATACCGTATTTTCAATTGCAGCCTAGCTGAGATGCTGAGAGCTTTTCTGCAACATCCCTCCAAAGCCAAAGTGAATGACTTCCCAGCAGCTTTGTATCTTAAACTGAGATCTGACATATAGATTAGAATAGAATAACCAAGTTGGAAGGGACCCTTGGAGGTCTTCTAGTCCAACCCCCTGCTTAGGCAGGAAACCCTACACCGCTTCAGACAAAATACCTACGTTTGGACTTTGAGCAGGAGGTTCTCCAAGGGAACATGTATTAATGAGAATGTTTACTTTTAAAGCAGCCAGTCCAGTAACACACATCCCTTAACTGGCAATATCTCCCTCCAGGCTCTATGCAAAGGCCTTCTCCAAGCCAACTTCATTCATATGAAAATGCTAGGTATTGAACTCAGGACATCTGCATGCAAAGCCTACAGCCATATTAATAACAGCTGCTCTTCAAATTTTCCTAACTGGAGTGCTGGCTTTCCTTTCTCAAGCGTTCTGTTTATTTGCCAAAATATATGCTCGCCCTGCTTTTCCAATTCCAGAAGGTTTACAACACGTGCAATTAATAAACTCATGAGATCCATTTGTAAAACCAATAATTAATCAGAACTGCTACAACCATAAGAAAAGCCATAGCAAATATAAAATGAAACAAAATGCTCCTTTAAAAGAAGGACTGTTTTTGCCATCTTCTGAAACATACGAAGAAACGCTTTTCCAGAGACGATTTAAAAAGTCTCTGGATTCCAGCTGCCTCAACAGATAGGGAGATCTGGTATCTACAATTACATGAAAATAAAAGATAGTAAGCAAATTAAGCTTAAGGCTACAAGCTACGGAGACTTGGGGAAACTGCAGTAAACCTCAAAACCTTAAATTATATCTGCCCAGCCAGGAGCAACTGAAAGAGTTGTGATATTATGGTGGTGCTCCCTCATTCAACAACGACCTGTCTGAAATAGTACGGGGCAGGGCTGTCAAACTCCCGGCCCACGGACCAGATGCATCACACCCCTGCCCAGTTTAGCGAAGAGGGGGAAAGTCCCGATGCGTCATGTGACACCACCTTGACAACATGAGTTTGGGACTTCTGGTATAGCAGTGGTCCCCAACCTTTTTTGGGCCGCGGCCCGATACCGGCATCACAAAATCATCCACGGCCCGGTAACGGCATCAACACTCATGGCAAGGCGAGCTGAGCAACCGGCCAGCCAGCCAGCCGTCCCCCGCTTCTCCCTGCCACCTTCAACTCCTCCCTTGTACCTGTGTCGATGGGCTTCGGGATGGCTTCGGGACGGTCACTTGGCTCACCTTGCCATGCGTGCTGAAAGAATCTTCGCGCCTTAGTTTTGTTCGAAGCTGCCCCCCCCCTCGATGAAACTAAGGCACGAGAATTCTTTCAGCACCCAAATGCCGCTTTCTACCCGGAAAAGCCCACCGGAAGCACTTTTTCATCAAAACAAGATGGCAACGCCCAGCAAACCAGCGGCCTGGTAGAAATTGTTCCACGGACCGGTACTGGTCCGGAGACTGGTGGTTGGAGACCCCTGTGGTATAGGATCTCATGCTTGAGCAGGGATTGGACTAAAAGGCCTCCAAGGCAGAGGTGGTATTCAGCAGGTTCTGACCAGTTCTGGAGAACTGCTAGTGGGAAATTTTAAATAGTTTGGAGAACCGGCAAATACCACCTCTGACTGGCCCCGCCCCCATCTCTTCTCTGCCTCCCGAGTCCCAGCTGATCAGCTGGTCTTCTTTTGTTGCCCTGCACAGGAGAACAGAGCTGAAAGGTAGGTTAGTGGGGTGGGGAAGGAATGGGGATGTTACAGTATCCTTCCCCCTGCCACACCCACCAAGCCACGCCCACAGAACCGGTAGTATAAAAAATTGAATCCCACCACTGGTGTAAGATATGGGTGAAACTTACTCAACCTGGGAGTAAAGGTGAAGAACTCAGGTGGAAATGAAACCCAATCCAAGTGGCTCTCGACTTATGACCACCCTTGACCCCAGCATTTCTGTTGCCAAGTGAAACAGTTGCTAAGCAACTTTTACCCCATTTTATGACTTTTCTTGCCATTTGATTCCAATTTGAATCCCACCACTGCTCCAAGGCCCCTTCTAACGCGGATAATTCTATTACAATCTGAACACATTTAGTAATGAAACACCAGTCAATTTCAGGGGCTCTGTCTAAATCAGACGCAAAAAAAACCCCAAAACCCATGTTGCATAAAGATCACTAACAGGACTGCCCAGTGGAGAAGGTCCCATTCACATTCACATTCAGAGAAGAAAATAAAATATGAACTAGTCAAGGATAGGAGGACATCAGACGGATATGATCATCTCTACGTAGCTATGAGTTAGCAAAACAAGATTTAGTGTGCTAATAAAAGCCCGAGAGGCAATTGTTTTCCATTTTGGATTGCCTCTAATATTATTACACAGTCATCAAGACTAGTAATTGCTGAATTAATTTTATTTATGAAACTTGCCTGTTGTCTTTCAAAGCCATTCAGGTAGATGGTAACAGCAAATTTTAATTGATTTCAAACTGATGCTCGGTGTGGCTTAAATTAAATCCCAACATTAGTTACATATTGTAAGAAGGATTTCTTTCCACCTGCCCTGATTCTCTCAAATGTTTGCTTAGTTAGAGGGTTGGGAATATTTTAGGACATGGAATTTTAGACTCTGGCTGGAATTTTGTCTTACCTACATTCCTATCAATAAAGGAAATATTGAGTAAATATTGCCTTTCCTCCCCACCTGTGTTCCTGCCTGGTAATCTACAACTTCTCTGAAATCCCAGATATGTTCCTTGGCTAGGTCCTACCTTGCCTTGTGATCATAAAAATAGCAAACAAAATAGGGAACACAGCCATGGGAGTAATCTGCCTAGTGGGCCAAAGCTGGATTAAGTGGATGTCACATCTCCAAATGGTATCTTTGCTTTCAGACTTGAAGATACAATTTCCCTGGTACTCTTCCACCTATAAACTCTGCAAAGCAGGCTAACTCAAGACTTACATTCTGTTTTTCAGGTAGAAACATTCCCTCAAACATTATTAGAATCCATGCTTGCTGTTTTCCAATCCTTGAAGCAGCCATTCAGAAACACACCGAAGCGCCATGTTCAACATACTTGAGCCATTCCAACTGGCAGCTTGAGAATTTGATGGGGGCGATAAAACAGCTGCTGGCTTTCCAAAGCACCAGAAGGCAAGACAAGAAACAATGGATAGAAACCGATCAAGGAGGGAAGCAATCTAAAACTAAGGAGAAATTTCCTGACTAATCTCTATAATCTATTATCATCTATCTATATCTCTACCATCTATCTCTCTATCATCTATCTGTTTGTCTATCATCTATCTATCTATCTATCTATCTATCTATCTAAATATCTAAATATCTATCTAATCTCTATCTCTATAATCTATTATCATCTATATCTCTATCATCTATCTATCATATGTCTGTCTGTCTGTTTGTCTATCTATCTATCTATCTATCTATCTATCTATCTATCTATCTATCTATCTATCATCTATCTATCTATCTATCTATCTATCTATCTATCTATCTAAATATCTATCTAATCTCTATCTCTATAACCTATTATCTATCTCTATCATCTATCTCTCTATCATCTATCTGTCTGCCTGTCTGCCTGTCTGTCTATCTATCTATCTATCTATCTATCTATCTATCTATCTATCATCTATCTAAATATCTATCTAATCTCTATCTCTATAATCTATTATCATCTATCTATATCTCTATCATCTATTTCTCTGTCATCTATCTATCTCTTTATTGTCTATCTGTCTATCTATCTGTCTGTCTATCTGTCTGTCTGTCTGCCTATGATCCATCTAAAAGCTCCAAGGTCCCTTCCAATTCTTATTCTGTTAAGAGTCACCCTAGGCTTTGTACTGCTTAATAAATAGAAAAGGGAACGATTCATTATTATTATTATTTTTTGGTGGGGAAGATTTCAAGACTTTCAAAGGCCCTAATTGTAAAGCTTATGGTGAAAGGGGAGAATGCATCTTCTCCAAACTGACCCTGTAGTTGGAACCCCGTGAGTTTGGGGGTGGGGGTACCTTGACAACCACGAATGGAGCTGTCTGATGCAAACATGGGAACGTCCCGTTTTCTAAACGCACTTTGAGTAACAGCGTGCGAAAGGTGAACAAGTGCAGCAGGAAATTATGGTTGCAATCTTGGCTAGGTCCTACCTTGCCTTGTGATCACAAAAATAGCAAACAAAATAGGGAACACAGCCATGGAAGTAATCTGCCTAGTGGGCCAAAGCTGGATTAAGTGGATGTCACATCTCCAAATGGTATCTTTGCTTTCAGACTTGAAGATACAATTTCCCTGGTACTTTTCCACCTATAACTCTGCAAAGCAGGCTAACTCAAGACTTACATTCTGTTTTTCAGGTAGAAACATTTCCTTGAACATTATTTGAATCCATGCTTGCTGTTTTCCAATCCTTGAAGCAGCCATTCAGAAACACACCAAAGCGCCATGTTCAACATACTTGAGCCATTCCAACTGGCAGCTTGTGAATTTGATGGGGGCGATAAAACAGCTGCTGGCTTTCCAAAGCACCAGAAGGCAAGGCAAGAAACAATGGATAGAAACCGATCAAGGAGGGAAGCAATCTAAAACTAAGGAGAAATTTCCTGACAGTTTGAACAATTAATCAGTGGAACAACTTTCCTCCAGAAGTTGTGAATGCTCCAACACTGGAAGTTTTAAAAAATATGTTGGATAACCATTTGTCTGAAGTGGTGTAGGGTTTCCTGCCTAGGCAGGGGGTTGGACTAGAAGGCCTCAAAGGTCCCTTCCAACTCAGTTATTCTATTCTATTCTGTTCTATTTCTATTCATTCTATCTATCTATCATCTATCGATCATTTATCTATCTATCTATCTATCTATCTATCTATCTATCTATCTATCTATCTATCTATCTATCATCTATCTATCATCTATCTAAATATGTATCCAATCTCTATCTCTATAATCTATTATCATCTATCTATATCTCTATCATCTCTCTATCATCTATCTCTCGATCTCTTTATCATCTATCTATCTATCTATCTAAATATCTAAATATCTATCTAATCTCTATCTATAATCTATTATCATCTATCTATATGTCTATCATGTCTGTCTATCTATCATCTATCCATCTATTTATCATCTATCATCCATCGATCGATCGATCGATCATCTATCTATCTATATATCTAAATATCTATCTAATCTCTATCTCTATAATCTATTATCATCTATCTATATCTATCATCTATCTCTTTATCATCTATCTATCTCTTCATTGTCTATGTATCTGTCTATCTATCTGTCTGTCTGTCTATGATCCATCTAAAACCTCCAAGGTCCCTTCCAATTCTTATTCTGTTAAGAGTCACCCTAGGCTTTGTACTGCTTAATAAATAGGAAGGGGAACGATTCATTATTATTATTATTTTTTGGTGGGGGAGATTTCAAGACTTTCAAAGGCCCTAATTGTAAAGCTTATGGTGAAAGGGGAGAATGCATCTTCTCCAAACTGACCCTGTAGTTGGAACCCCGTGAGTTTGGGGGTGGGGGTACCTTGACAACCAGGAATGGAGCTGTCTGATGCAAACATGGGAACGTCCCGTTTCCTAAACGCACTTTGAGTAACAGCGTGCGAATGGTGAACAAGTGCAGCAGGAAATTAAGGTTGCAATCTGGCAGGACAATGTAAGCGATTATGGAGGCGAGACTTCCTGTCTTGAGGGCCACTGTTCTTTTTATATATGTTCCCATTTGGAAGCAGGCATGCTCCAGATGTCTGGACGTCTGACCAATCTGCTGAAGAGATTCCCAACCTCAAATGTAAGGCAGTGTGGAGATGGGAGTAACCAGACAGGGACACCGAGGCCTTTTAATGCTTGGAAGGCTGAAGATGTCAAACTGTAATTCATGTACGCGTAACCCTTCCCTAAATAGCAAGTGCTTGGTCACAGCAGACACCCAGAAGCCTTCTGGGATTTCAGGCAGCCAAATTCTCACGCCTGCAATTAGGTGAGAAAGTTGTTCGGTGTTCCTACCCCCACCCTTATTTCTGGAGAGAGAGAGAGAGAGAGAGAGAGCACGCATCAATTATGTCACAACGTTGTCCATTTAATGGTAGCATTTTGGCTTTGTGATCTTGGTAGTGCTTGTGGGAGGGCATGAGCCACACATTCTTGACCCCCTCAGACACAGCGGTTCCATTTATTTAGATTCAGCTAGCAATCTGAAGCATGTCATATAAACTCTGGCATTCTACTTGGACCTGGGTGAAAGCTACGTGGGTTAAGGGACAGTTTGAATGAAAACAGGAAGAAAAATTCCAGCGATTAAAAAGTTAGATTAATTTAATTGCAAACCTTGTACAAAACTAGGAATTCTGAGGAACACACATTGCTTTCAAACGGTTAAAAGGCATCCACGTTTATAAAATGCAAACCTGGAAATAGGTTTAGGTCAGTATCAAACCAGAGTATACAGTAACAGAAAAGAGGTACAAAAGCAAGGCCACCAGCCCCACATGGGGGCAGAAGCAGGATGTTTACATGCTTAGAAGCATCCGGAATGCATTTGAGGGAGGGGGGAATCCCTCCCCCCCAGCTCCTCTTGGGAGTCGAATTAAGACCCATTTTGAAATGGCGGGGGCAAGCATGCTCCCAATAACTTTTCATTTCTATTCTCCATTTCTGTTGAATTCATACAGCCAAAGATTTTTTTCCCTAAATTTTGTAACTCAAAAGGGTTAGTTTTGAGAATTTAGATCCACCATACATGTAATTGCAAAATCAACCACCTGTTTCAACCTGATAGTACAATTGCAATTCTGTTGCATGGATCAAAAACAAATCACTCCCTGAAGTAAGGGAGAAAACGAACGTGCACCCCTTCTGTCCTTATCAACAATTTTTAGACTGGAGACTCTTATCCACTCCACCCCTGACCCATTCCCATAAGCGTCTCGTTTGTCGGATGAAATTAAAAGTGAAACCCCAGCTGGGCAATCCAAAAAAAAAAAAAAAAAGTCAGAAGTGTTAACAGTGACAGAGTGTCATAAGGCAGGAATTCTTTGAGCCAACTTCCGTCTGAAAGACGTTTTTGGAATTCTAGGCAATGGAGAAGAAACACCTTCTCAGATTCTCAGGGTGAATGGGTTCCTTCTGCAGCTTCAGTCTACACAAAGTAAAAAAAAAACCACCCCTCTGTAGGCGTAGGGAGGACATAGTGAAATACACCCAAGGAAAGCACAGTAGATCGGTCTAGAGTCCAAAATGCTTTTGAGCTGCTCCTGAACACCACTTTATGCACCGAGGAAGAGCCCTCTTCTCGTTCTTCATCCCCAATGCCAACCAAGCTCGCTCTGTTGCGGAGAGAGTCCAATGAAGGCATTCTGTGTAGGGCGCCGACTAAGAATGAGCGCCCACATTTCTCCTGGGGCAAAAGGCCTCTTCTTCACCCCACCATTGAGCTTCCACTGTGGTAATCTCTCTTTATCAAGGACTTCCTTTGATCTCAAATCAGGCAGGGCTTCCTTCAGCAAGTCATGCAACGGGGACGGATGCTGTTATCGGATGGAGGGTTGGGGTCCACCTAGATTTCAAGGAGAGTGAGACAAGAGAAAGGTTACCAATAGCTCCCCCAGGAAAGTTGATTTGATAGAACTTATTTTACCAGCAAGATCCTGATAGCGGCTAGGATAAGCAGGGCAGCAAACAACAACAACCAAAAGAACTTTGCCAGCAAAACAATAAGTTGTGCACCACTCTTCCATACTCACCTCGGAGTAGAGAGGAGGCGGTCGGAAACGAAATTCTTGGATGTAGGCAAAGAAAGGTCCTTCAAGTAATGCAGGACACTCATTCGGAGAAGGAGGGGACAAGTTTTCCATGGTTGCGTCACCAGACACTACAGAAGAGTACGCTGGAGGAGCTAAGGAGAAACACAGTAGATTAACCTGAGTGCCTCTTTCTAGGCTTAAATCTAGATGATTTCTAGGCTTAAATCTAGATGATGCTATCAGCAGGACCTCACTTGTTTTTACATAAATTATCCCAAATATTATCAAATATTATCAAAGTTTGTCATAGTTTAGCAGAGCATGTGAACCCAAATTAAGAACTTTAACGTCGACTTGAGTGGATTCACGCAAATGAAATTTTATTACTTTTAACCATCCCAAGAAAGATGGTACCTGGTCAGGACTTAGAATTACAGAAAGTTGCAACTTGCTACACTGAGAAAGCTTCAATGCCATAAATGCACGCACCTCAGGAGTTCATCCATCCGCCTTCAACTTCCCTTCCCCCCCCCCCGGAAGCCATCACAAAGTTTAATATTTTAGAACAAGCAAAATACAGTCCAGTAGTAACACCATCGCCCCAAAAGTTTATTTCTTACAAAAGCACAAATTCTTGGAATTGTACTTGAAGGAGGCCTTCTCAGTGGAGATGCTGCAAATTCAGGACCACTAACAAGAGAACCATTTTCTTTGCCTAATTTCGATCACTAGGTCCCAAAGGCGCTTTTTCCAAAACGCAAATGGACTTTTGTTTATTTTTTTCCCCCTTTGAAAAAGTTTCGCTTCTCATGCAAGGAGCTTTTTCAGTTCTAGCTGAATTAGAACTGAAGAAGATGAAAGTAAAACATTTTCAGAGGAAAACAACAAGGAAGATAACCATGACTTGGATGATTGAGGATCTCCATACAACTTTCAATGTCTACATCTCCCAATTTGTTTCACTCTTCACTTCAACTTAAGGTGCTTACCCTCAGGATGTTCAGAGATCCCCAACTGTAGCCAATCCACATTGAGGCTGTACTGGCTGCTGATGCTAGAAGTGCGGCTGCCGAATGGATGCAAAGGAATTGTGCCTATCACTAGTGGCAACTCCAGGAGCAGTTTGGAAGTCCCTGGAATGTCAACACAGACCTGCCAATAATAAAAAATAGCCCACCATTAGCTTTTATGGAAAAGAAAGAAAAAGATACTCCTTTGTCATCCATCATTTCCAGCTCGCTGTAAATAAAGCAAGCCCAGGCTTCATTGTTCTACATCTCAAAAGCTAAGACTGCATTTCATTTTGTCTAAGTTAAGACATTAAACATTTTTCTAGTTCTGGGCACTATCCCTTAAATAGGATTCAAATTGCAACAGGGGAGAAGGGCAATGAGAAAGATTGGGGAGCAGGAGAGAAACGAAATTCTATGTGTCCGGGTGAGGATGTTTAGCTTCTATTTTTCCAAAGTGGGACAATGCACACAGAAGCATATTTGCATACAATAAAAGGCAATCAATAGTGGGGCTGGCAAGGATTGGGGTATTCTCCCCAGGGAAGCTCTTTTTATTGCCCTAAAAGAAATCTAGACTAGGGATGTCCAACTTTGACCACATTTAAGACGTGTAGACTTCAATTCCCAGAATACCCCCAGACAGCCATGCTGCAAGTGGCCAAGATTGCATTTTCAAATCTTAAAGTGGCCAAGACTGGACTCCCCTGGTCTGAGATAAAGAGAAATCTCATTTAAATATGTGCCTTTAAGTCAGTTTGACTTCTGTTGATTACACGGAAAATTCCATGCAGTTTTCCTGGCCGCACATTTCTGGGAAATGGTTCGCATTTGCCTTTTTCCTGGGTTGAGAAACAAAAGTTGGCCCAAAGTCACCCAGCCAACTTTGTGCCTAAGGCAGGAGTAGAACTCATAGTCTCTTGGTTTCAAGACATGTTTAGGTAAAAAAAAAGAATATTTTACCAAACTGATTTCCACCACTCTATTTTTGTTGATTTCACGGATTCTATCCAGCGTGTGAATTATCAACTTTAACTGCTGTTTAAGTACCAGATTAAAACAGATGTTTTGAAATAGTTCATTCAGCCTGAGCTCTTTTAAGAAGACGAATGGGCGAATAAAAATGAGATTTTTCTGGGATGCAGACAGTGGTGGGATCCTACCGGTTCAGTCCGGTTCTATTGAACGGGTAGCTCCGAAGAGCAGCTGACACCGAACCGGTTCGCTGGGACGAGGTTTTGGTCTGCTGTTTGGTCTGCCTGCCCGGGCGGTAGGCTGTCCTTTTGTGGCTGCGTTTTCCTCCTCAGCTGCTTTGCGTGGCACAGCTCAGTGCTGTTCATCAGCTGGAGAAGGTAAATGCTTGCCGGAGCCGGTAGCACGCATGCACATCCAGCACACATTTGACGTGCATGCGTGCGCTCCCCAAACCAGTTGTTATGCCAGTCGGATCCCACCCATGGATGCAAAGCATTAATTCACCAGACAATCCCAAATCTCTAAACTCTCTTATGTTCACATGGATGCTCTTCTTCACCTCACCTTCAGTGCATATTCAACATGGATGATGCGACACTGCAGGATGGAGGGCCCAACCGGTGGGATCTTGAGCGCACGGCCATGCCACACCTCTCTCGTCCCTGCTATAATGGAGTCTCCAACAATGCTTGCCACCACACATTTCTTCTGTTTTTTATTGCCTCGGGCAATGAATGTCTGTGTCTGGATGATGGCAGCCTTTGGTACGATGGAACGGTTGGTGCAGTTGTCAATTTCAGCAAAGATAGGGATGACTTCACCTGCAAAGGGAACGGAAGAGAGGCGGGTATTAGAAGGAATCCACCAGGGTTATTCATCTGCTCTTTTAAACCTTTTCTCTAACCTTTGGTTGGTATTTGAAATTTTTGCAAGGGCGTGCATATATTTGATGGCAACAGTATGGCTTCTTCCTATCCCTTTCCCTAATAATTTTGATGGCCTAGTTTAGAGGTCTCCAAACTTGGCAACTTTAAGACTTCTGGGAGTTGAAGTCCACAAGTCTTAAAGTTGCCAAGTTTGGGGACCCCTGGCCTAGTTCTTCGTAAGGGAACTTTGAGAAGATTTTAGCTAATGCTATGTTCCTGATTTATATAGTTATCAAATTTATATACTTCCCATCTTACCTAAGTGACTTTGGGTGCTTTACAAATGAAAAAAGTAAGAAAGAGACCCAGTTTGGTCCAATGATTAGGGTACCAGGCTAGAAGCTGGGAGACCATGAATGTAAGTCCCACTTTAGCCATGATAAGCCAGCTGGGTGACACTGGGCCAGCCACTTTCTCTCAGCCCAAACACTTCAGAGAATTGTTGTGGGGAAAATTAGGAGGAAGGTGTATTGGGTTATTTGTAAAAATAATAAAAGCTGGATACAAATAAATAAATAAAAAACCCATACAACCATACACAAGAGACACAGATGGTGGGGAAAAAAAGTTAAAAACAGGACTAGATTAACAAAAGTGAGGGAGTACCATCAAGCCACTAACCACCCCCCAGGGTTGCAGCTCACTTTCAAACCCCCCATGCCAGTTTTGGCATTTGAGTGACTGCGGTTGTATAAAAATGAGCCCTTCACCAAAATTCTGCTTGTTGGGGGTAAAGGTGAAAAAAGGGACTATCCCACATTGCAGCTCCCTCCTAAACAATTGCCTAAAAGATCACCTGGTGTATAGCCTTTCCGATCAATTTTGGCTGAGACCGAAACCTGGCCACGATTACAGTACCACGCTCGCGCCAGCTTTTCTTTGGCACCAGCCTGAGGTGTCTGTTGGGAATAGTGAAAAGGAGAGAAACACATTAGTAGCAGGAAACTAAGAATCCAGAGTTGCTTTTCTTTTCCCAAATCAAAAAATGCTTCAAAGAGGAAGAGTATGAACCTTGAAAAAGGTTCACAGACAATATCAGATTCCTTCTAACAAAGCAAAGATGAAGGGTGATGGTTTTTTTTATTTAAGTTTTCTTTGAGTGCTGAACAAATTCCCTGTTTCTAGATCCTCAGAAGTATAAAAATAAATGAGCCACTTTGTGATAAATGATTAGGGTTTGCTTGTCCATCAGCATGAATTAGACAAACTTATGATTGGGTTGCCTAGGAATTACCAACCATGGTATTAGGAGTTACAAACCATGGTGATGAAATAAGCAGCACAGAGATACGCAACAAATGTGTTAAGGCTGCAAATTCTGGACAGCTCTAAGCTAAGGAAGGCAGGATTATGATATTCAATGAAAGCATGGAAATAACCTTCGCCAGCCTGTGACAGAAATCTTAAAAAGTTTTCAGTTCATTCATATTGTCTCCGTTCATCCTCAACATCTCACCAGGATATTGCAGAGAATCGTAAGAGGCAAATATGATGGGGATGGTTTTGATAAACAAGAGACCTCAGTTAAGTAGCATGAATTTAATGCTATTGAATTAAACACTACAATTTATGCTGTTAAGTTTACATTTAACACCAGAACACCTGGGTTCAAATCCCAGAAGGGTATGGCTAGCTGACAAGAACTAAATAGCTTGAAATAGATCTATGTTAGTCTCCCTTTATTTGTCAGTAAATATTAATTTAACACAAAAAATGTTTGTCGTGACTGCCTGCGAAGGCTCCTGAACTGGGGCTGAAAGGCGAAAGCGGAAGCAGTATGCTTCATCCCATATTTGGGTAGACCAGTTTGCCCTAATAAAAAAGACACTTTTGAGTGTTTAAGTAATACCTTATACACAAGTATAATCTAATACTTTGGACAGAAAAATAGAACAGCTGGCAATAAACTGTACAAGGCCATTAAGCAGCTGTAGTTCTTAAGGAGAATCTAAGATTGATCTTCACTGGCCTATGAGACCAGATGAGGCCTGATTAGGTATCTCCAAATAATTTTATGGCTGTACCAAGACAAGAAAACTTTAAAAATAGCCCGGAAAAAGGCAGCTGCAAAATACTGCTAGTATGCATGACAAAACTATATGGGATTACCTACAATCCAACAACATATAATCTTTTATCAATTGTAAATTGCTGGTGTGATCCAGGTTAGCTTTCTGGGAATAATGTGGAGACTGTCTTTTGACATCCTGCCTCAGCTTACCAGTAAGGCTGGTGTGTTGATATCAATGGGTTCAATGACTGTGAACTCCTTTTTGGCTCGTTTGACTGAAGACCAAGGCCGGTGTAATTTAGCCTTCACCCAGTAGCGGACACTGCCATGCTTGCCTTCAAAGGAGGTGGCCAAGGTCCTGTTTTGGGAAAAAGAAATATTGCGACTAAGAACAAGGCCTGTGCCAACCGCTCCAGCTAGAAAAAGCCTAAAATAGTCACTATTATGAATCCACAATGTATCTGGAAAAGACAAGGACTTACCCTGGGAGCTGGAAAGTGAAGGGAAATTCATGCCTTCCTGCCTGAAGGACCGTGACATCTCCATTATCTGTTAGGGAACAGAAGAAAGAACAAAAGCTCTTTATTAAAAAAAAAAAATTTTTTTTTTGCATAAAGTTCTGCCAAGCTTTTAGGCAAAAGCAAACCAAGAGAACTTAGGTGAGGTTAAACACACATGCACATCCAAGAGATAACAAACTGGAATCGTTCAGGTACACTAATCACAAAGGTATTTTTTAAAAAGGCCAACCAAGCCTCAAGTCATCAAAGAGATTGCATTATACATTTTTCACAACCAACTTATCTACTTCTACTTTTGACATCAATACACCCAAGGGAAATATCTCGATATACCTGTCAATGGAACAGGTCGTGTAACTACACCAAATTCCTACTGGCTCACAAGAAGCATTTGGGAAACTCCAGTTTCACTTGCCTAATAAAACTACAGACTTCAAAGTAAGTTGCTCACTCACTACTCAGGAGAGCAGTACATAGTGTCTCAGGCACTTGTCCCCTTGTCGTCGTCCCCCCGCCCCCAACGTTACATAATGCGCGGTTTCCGAGAGGAGAACTGGCTGATCCAAATTTGCCAGTTGCATCCACTCCCGTCTGGCACGGCGCTCGGGCAAACCGGCCCCGCCGGAGGAATTCTGCAGAGGGCAGCTGCACACACGAGCTGAGAAGCCTTAGTCCAAGCAGCGGGAGGAAGAATAAAAAGTAAAACTCAGCTCTCCCGGGAAAATTCGCCTTCGTCCTCAGACTGACTGAGCCCGTCTGCTCCAAAAGAAGAAGCAGACGCCACCGCGGCGAGACCAGCGAAGTTTAGCGCTGCGCCCTGCCCGGTTCCTTCCTTCTCGCAAGAAACCCGAAGCGCGCGCGAGAGAGATGGAGGAGTCCGGGGAGGCTGGGATCGGGGTCCGTTCCGCCCCAGACCAGAACGCCCGCACACACACACACACACACAACACACCGCCCGAGTCCGGGAGACCCGCCGGCCGCAGCCGCTCGGGCGGGTTGCGCTCCGTCTCTACCTGGCGGGGCGAGGAGGGTCTCCCGGTGGTTGAGGAAGTCCACCTGGTCGCCGTAGCTCTGCGTGTAGGCTGTGCTGGAGCCGGCGCTGCGGGACTCGGTCCAGTGAACCTTGGCGCAACCCTCGGCGTGGATGTGCAGGGAGCCCAAGCGCGCCTCGCCGGACAGCTCCAGCACGACCCGGCCGGCTACGCTCTCGCCCGAGCTGAAGACCGGCGGAGAGGCCAGCTCCGGACAGTCCAGCACGATGGAGAAGCGCTTCAGCCGATCGAAGAGCATGGCCGAGACGAGGAGGAAACAATAACAATAATAATAACAGAGTTCGCTCGACGTGCTATCAAGAGGGGCGCAAGTCGCGCTTTGGGCTCTCCGTAGCGCACGGCCCCTTTAAATGCTTCAGCCGCCACCCGAGCGCCCCTCCCCAGGCGCTCGGCCACGCCCCCCAGCAGCCGAGCGGCCAATCCAAGAGGGAGAAGGCTTGGCCTCAGAAGGCGGGGCGAGAGAAGCCCTTCGAAAAACAAGTCAACAAGCATGCGCTCCGGCTTTGAAAGTTGGTCGGCTCGGCTGCTCGGTTGCCTCTTGGACTTGCTCTCCCGTTTGCAAGCGGGGGTGGCGGGGGGGAGAAATTTCCAGAGAGATAAACTTTCCTCCACTGGGCAAAGTTAGCTTGATAAACCGGCCAGAATAGTTATTTATTTTTTAAAAATGCCTTGAGATTTAGGAAACCCAAAGAGAATGGAAAATAGCTCCATGTCAGAAAAACAACACCGTAGGTTGTTTATTATGACTTTCCGCCTTCTCCCCCGCTTCGCACAATGCTTCTATCCTAGGATCTGGAAGGAAAGTGGCGTTCACTTAAATGTCACTGTGCTCCTGGATTGATAGATTGATTTATTTTTGACTTGTTTTGTCAATAGCTTACAAGAGCACACAATAGATACAAACTCAAGGCAAACCGCACCAAACTTGATTGCAGGAAATACGACTTCAGCAAGAGAATAGTCAATGTCTGGAATACTCTACCTGACTCTGTGGTTTCTCCCCCAAAGCCCAAAAACTTTTAACTTTAGACTGTCTACTATTGACCTCACCCCTTTCCTAAGAGGTCTGTAGGAGGCATGCATAAGCGCACAAACGTGCCTACCATCCCTGTTGTTGTTTTTTTATTTTTTATTTTTCTTATATGTATACCATTTCATGTATCCATAATTATGTTTATCCTGCTGTCTTATAATTGCTTGACTAAATAAATAAATAAAGTATAAGTATAAACATGAGTAAGAACACAGGAAATAGGTACAAATAAATGGGGACAATAGGACAGGGACAGTAGGCACAATTGTGCACTTATGCACACCCCGTGGTCCCCCCCCTTAGTATTTCCCTTAAATGCCTGTGCCCTATTTTTCTCTGCATCTTTCTATAATTAAGATGGGCATTCTCCAGACCAGATCTGACCAGAATTTCTATTTCAGTCAACCGAAAGTGCAACTGTATGGTATATCTTTATTTATGCATTGTGTTGTATTGTATTGTATTGTATTGTATTGTATTGTATTGTATTGTATTGTATTGTATTGTATTGTATTGTATTGTATTGTATTGTATTGTATTGTATTGTATATCTTGCCCTGAGGCTGAACCAATACACATACTTTTATGTGGACACTTCATTTTCTTGCCAGGAGAATTAACTCTGGAAATTCCCCTCTCCTCCAACTGCTTTTCCATTCCAGAACTGACTTAATCTAGTTCCCTGGCAAATGTCAGTTCTGCCATTCTTTAGTAAAGACCTTAGTTGGCTGGGGAAGAATTGGACTCTGATCCCTGTAGAAAAAGGCTGGATACACCTTTTTTCCACCACTGATTTTTGCAGCCTTCCTCCCAGGTGCAGCCAAAAGTTTTCCAGCATTAGTTTGGGAAATCCAACGACTTTAAAAAAAAATTGAAAGGCTGCCTGATCTAAGGAAACAAGTTTTATTCTCTTGCAAAGTACAGCATCAAATCTAGTTCTGAATCTGGGACAAGGTGTCTTCACCCACATGGTATAGATTTCAGGTAAAAATTATAATTACCTTTTGGAAATTTGGCACTATTGTTCCTATACAATTCTTCCCGCTAAAAGATCAAATGCTAAATCTCTCTCTTCAAAATTTGGCAGGCTCACCTGGGCTAAGGAGAAACATGCAACTTAAAAGCAGTGCATAGAATTGTAATAAAGAGGAGTGGCAAGAATACTAGAGATTTCCTCCTGCTTATCTCCTATGTTTAAAAAGTCAAAAATTGTCAGTGGAGGATTACTAGGAAAAAAGGAAGGTAACATTCTGAGGGCATCTTTTATCCCCTTGAGTGGACATATAAGAAGGCTAAGAGTTATTGGGGTCAAATATGTGCTTTAACTTAGAGAATTCTTATTAAAAATGTACAATTGAAACCAGAGGTTTTACATTTGAGGGAGAAGTAGTTGAAGAAAAAATATGGGACTGTTTATATATATGAAAATTGCAATTAAATTTTTGTATTCCCAGAGATGGAAAGATTCCCACTATGGAAGAATAGATGAAATTAAAGGTACTGGCTGAAATGGCAAAATTGACTACTTTGATTAAAAAAAACACCTCCTCTGACTTTATTTCTGGGTTAGATTTTGATAGAGACCAAAAGAATTACAGCATTAATTTTGAGATTTGACAATTAGAAATGTTTATGATTATAGAAATACTGGGTATTATTGAATTTTAGTTCAAAAAGTTAATATATTTTATATTTGTGTCAAAGAAAGTTGAAAGATACTCATTTCTTTTCATTTTCTTTGTTCGTTCCCTTTCCCTATTTTTTTCCTTCTTAATTTTTGTCGGTTTTTCATATTTTAAAGAACTTTAATAATAAAAAAGGGAAGGCAACAATCTTCTCATCTTAGACATCTGGTATTCAGAAGTAAACAACCTAAGGACACAGAGGTTCCTGAATACTAGGAAAAATTACAAGCATTTTGGCAGAGCAGTCATTTGATGAGTATAAAAACACCCATATTTTGCTCATAAGACATGGTCATGCCAGAAAAAAAAATCTTCCAACTTTTGGCACACACTGCCATCATATGGGGACCAGGGGGAATAACAAGTGCATTTTTGCATGAGGTAATTTTTTTTGATTGGGTGATATTTAATGGCCCAGAAATAGTCATAAGTAAGCAAAACAATTCTGGAAATGGATTAATGATGCTATCGTCTCTTATCCTCATGGACTTTCATACATTGCACTTTTCTTCAAAAAAGCCAATCATTTAATGTATAAAAACGGAATCTCACAATGCAGGAATACAAGTGAGGATGCTCCTATAAAACAGATTCTTAAATGGACCCAAGTTGAGCACAAATTCCAAAGATCAAGGGCCCCTGTTGGTATATAGTATAATAGCTTTCTTCCCTCCCATTCTTAAGTATATAGACATACTTCCTTATGGTACGTTCAAAGTTAACAACCAATCAAAGGCTGTTTAATCAGAATTTTTTGATAGATTAAAACTACAGAGTTGCTTTAATTCCACCTTGATGGCTGAAAAAAACAAGGTCGGCTACCACTCAGAACTTAATATTTGAAAGGAGTATCCTCTAATTTATATTATAAATGTAGAAATGTTGTACATCCTCTAAATGTATTGGATTAAAAAGCTAAATTTCCCGCCAGCTTATATTGCGATAGAAATTCAGTCCTGTTGCACATCACTTAATGGGAATGAGCCAATTCTTTGGGAATAAGGGCTTGTGGTAAATGAATCATGTGGGAGTCCAGTTGAATTTTTAAAAGTCGTTTGCTTTTTGTTAAATCACAAAAAGGTTTTATTATTACAAAAATATAATAAATGCTAAAAAGAATATGCTAGCCTTTTTGTTAAGACCAAGTAAAAGAGTAAAAAATAAAAAGGGTGATCTTTCAGGCCCTTCAAAACTCCTCTGGAAATGATGATGATGGCATCCATTAAGGGACATCCTGAAGCTGCAGTAATTCTTGTTCTGGAATCTCTAGTAGACTAGCATCTCCTAATTAGAAATCAGAATCTGTTGGACGCTTCTAGTGATGGAGTTGTGGGTACTTCATCACTGGAAGTTTTCAAAATAGACAGGACAACTATTTGACTGAGATGGCATAAGGCAGTGATGGTTAACCTTTCCGTCTTCATGTGCCAAAAGTCCTTGCGTGCCAAAACCCATAAGGCAATGCACGCGGGCCTCCCCTTTCCCCCTGCACATGCGTGCATAATCCCCATGCACACTGTGTGTTTCTGCACATGCATGTGCATCTCCCACGCCCCTCCTGCACATACACGGCAGCTACTCAACGATCAGCTGGCAGGTGGGCGGCATGCGCACTTGCGCAGTGGACTTGCTCTGGGGCGACGGCTCACGTGCCGGTGAAGATGGCTCTGCGTGCCACTTCCGGCACGCGTGCCATAGGTTCGCCAACACGGGTATAAGGTCTTCTGCCTTGTGCAGAGGGTTGGACTAGAAGATCTCAGAGGTCCCTTCCCACCCTATCGTTCTATTTTCTACCCTAACTCTGCAATTTTACAATGATTTTATAAATTAAAACAAATTAATATAAGGTCAATATTCTGCAAGGCGAACCACTAATCTTTACCATCATGTTTCTTTTCAGAAATATCCTCGGATTCCATGTAACCTTGTACACCTTGGCAAACCTTGTACACTTTGTACAAAATAGAGTGCATTAGTAAGGTGACCAACCGTCCTCCTTTAGGGAGGACAGTCCTTCTTTTGTAAATTCTGTCCTCTCTCGAAAAGTGTCCTCCTACATATCCTCCTTTTTGATATTTGAAGACTAATCTGTAAATCTACGTATTTGATTGATGCCGAGCTGATCTGTTGTGTGTGATGTGACGTATTTGTATTTGACATGACGATTCGCCAAGGCTCGGTACAGTGCGGCGAGACACAATTATGAGACGCATGCACTCCACAGAGCAGAATTGTTTTGAGAGAATGTGCCATATGCAAGAATGCACCATGCGCAAGAGCGCTCCACACGCAAGAGTGCACTGCGTGCAAGTGGCTTTGTTTTTTTTCTTCAATTTATTTGTGTCCCCCTTCTCATTGTAAAAACATTGGTCACCTTAACATTAGGATTAGTTAACTTCATGGCAAATGAAGGCTTTTTGACTGCTTTTGCAAGTATTATGGCAGCCATTTTGTGAATAAACTAATCTCCCACAGCAGCCATTTTAGGAATGTTTTTAATATTCTAAATGGGCCCCAAAAGATTGCCTGGTCCTGAGTGGATTAGATGGACCACTTGACTGAATTAGTAAAACACAAGAAGTCATAGTGACTGAGCCATTGATTTGTATGCAAATTTTCGGCCTAGTCCTCCCTACCTGACTTCCAGCTAAAGGATTTTAGGGAGAGAAACTAGATTAGGCATGTTTCTACATGAGTTGCATTGCCAATATATAAAGTAGGCAGATCAATCAGCTGTTTTGATAGAAAATAAGGTTACCTATCATGAGCTCCTGGATGCTCCTGTCTTGCTGACTCATAAACTGAGGCAAGATCTGAATTGCCTAAGGAGGGGTGTTGTTTACCAAGCTAGTTAATTGCTCCTAGTCAAATCTTAGAAAAAGCTTTTTATGTTTACACATCCTTGTGCAAATAGCTCCAGGCTTGGTATCCTCGGTCCCAGAAAGATTTCTGAAAATGATAACTATAGAAAATAACAAATGCACTGGGAGATTCTGCAAACACTATGGAGCAGTGCTGAATTAGAAGCTGTTCTCTCTCTGGCTTCATGCTCTTCCTAAAGATTCCTAAAATTCTTTTCCAAAATTGTAGGATTTTTGACTCCAGTATACATAAGGAGTACTTGCTTGTCTACTAGGTTCTTTCTCTAATTGTCCCCAATTTTGTATCTGCTATGGAGGGCAAAAACTAGAGACAGAATCTTTTCTATGATGGAACATATCTTTGGAGCAAATCTTTACACTGGGAGATTCTTGTGTTAATAGTGTTTAAATGTTAAAGTGAAGAATTGTTTCCCCACCACCACGTTTAAATTTGATTGTTTTGTAATTGTCTTATTGCTGTTTTAAGACTCAATCATTTTATACTTTGTGATACACATTTATGAATAAGTATAAACATATATACCCTGTATTTTACAATGATTGGGGATTTATTTCATTGATTGTTCATTGTTTTGCAAACCAGGTTGTATACTGATCATAAACAGATAAGGTGTGGCCTTTTTCCACCAAAACAGAACTTGCATTCACCTTGCATTTTATCTTCTATTCTTTGTGTACAAAACCTGGAGCAATCAATCCTTGTGTAAATCCCCTTGCTTATTAAGAGTGCTTATCGTCCTTTTATTCTTAAGTACCCTAAGAAGCAAACAACAGGTATGCTGAGTCCAGATCAAGTCCATCTAGACCAGCAAGATGTCTTCAGGAAGCCTACAAACAGAAAATGAAAGGCAATTGCCTTTTTTGGCTGTTGTTATTCAATTGAATGTATTTCAGCTCAGCTCCCTTCTGAACATGGAAGTTCCATTTATTTACCAAAGCAAAGAATGCAACAGAGAAATCCAGCAAAGGAGAATTCATTTAATTTTAAGTGTTTCAACTTGCTAGAGGCTTATTAGAAGCCTCTGAAAAAAGTCTCCTCTATGGTTATCCTAACAGTGCCATGTGGCATATTCTCTTTAAATATAGAGGTGTATAGGTGCCATTTTCTGCTGCTTACTGACTAGAACAGTGTTTCCCAACGTAGGGCACCTGAAAATGTATGGATGTCAACTCCCAGAATTCCCCAGCCAGCCATGAAGAGCCTGGAACTGTGTAAAAAGGACAGAATTTTTTGCTTCAAGAGACCCAGAACTCTGGAACTATCCATGTCATATTTTTCATCATTGCACATTTTTCTTCGACTTTCTCATAGAAATGAGAAAAATACAGAATCCTTTCTCATCCGGATATAACGGAAACACCACTGGAAAAGTTAAAGATCTGCTACATTTTCAGACAAAACAAAGCCTTTTCACTTCCCCTTTCCCTTGCATCTTTCTCTCATCTTCTACTCTTGGCTCTTATGGGTGAAAAATCTTGCAGAGCCTTTTTATGTTTTCAACAGTCGCTTCAATCAATGGGTGGGACCCTAAGATACAAATATTTTAAATGAAATGTGAAGAATGGTAATTCCTTTAATACTCAACCACCATTAAAGCATAGAATATAAGACGTCTCTAGCTATTTTAACTGCTTCAGGAGAAAAGAACAAGTATTCATCAGCAAAAGTATTCATTAGCAAAAATGACAAACCAATTGCACCAAGGCGCTTTCCAGCGTGCACATGGGTATTTCAAAGCCCTGTTGTGCTTCCAGCACATTAGCGAACCCAGCTGTCTACAAATTCTCTGCTTGTTTGTAGTCCTCATTAAATACGAAGAATTGCTGCCACTCCTGTGCAGCAGCCTGTTGGCATCAAGGCAAGAAGTAATTAATTCTTCCCATGGAATTCTTGCCTCTGCGCTGCTTTGGCCAGAAACCTTTCCTTCCTTCCTCTCTTCTGCCTACCCACCCTCCTTTCCTTCCTACTCCTACATTCTACTCTTCCAGTCCAAACCTAAAATACTGTAGTGAAGGAAAAACAACAATGTCAATGCAACAAGATCAAACAACCCACACAAGGTGCAAACAAATCACACTGAAAAACTGACAAGTTCTGCCTGCCCTAACTTTCACAGTAACCTTTCAGGCATTTAAATATCATCTCTTCTCAAGCAGGAACAGTATCTTGGAAACCTGGTTTCTGTGTTTAGCTGACATTTGACAAATGATTTCCTGAAATGCACCAGTTATGAAGCAACACTTCTTTCCCCTTGCAACGTGCTTAACATGTATAATCATAAACAAAGGAATTGCAAACTTGGACATTAATGGGACCCTCTTCACCCAGATTTTTTTTTTTTGGGGGGGGGGGAAGAGACCCTTTCCAGTTTTGTCAATACCAGTAATAAGTCTTGACACACATTGTATGTTAAAAGGCAGGGTTGTTTCTTTGGGATGAGCCAAGGATTGGGCAGATGGGAAAATGTTTAAATTGCTGTTAATTATTAAGTTCTGTTTTAGTTAGCAGAATAGTCATCTGCTTAGATAAGGGGTGCTTTGGGGCGCATTCCAATCTCTTGGACCCACTCCCCAAATGGTGGGAGTTGACCAAAGAGACAAGATCATGAAGCTGCAAAGACAATCCTGTATTTCTGGCTTCCAGGTAACCCAGAAAGTCAACACCGGGAGGAAAACAGGGGAAAAGAAAAGACGCTCTCACCTCTAATCAGGTGCTGCCGTCTTCGCAGGTAGGTCTCGTAGGCAGTGTAGTCGCTATAGACGGTGTTCATGCCAAAACTCTTGCTTTCCAGCCAGTGGGTAGCAGCCAAGCCTCGCGCACAGACTGCTAAAGCTCTCACTTTTAGTCCTTTGGCCACATCCAACACCACTCGCCCGGAAAGCAGCTCTCCTCCCCGGTATGCGACTCCAGGACCGCGTCCTGCGTCCAGCTCCAGCATAAAAGTACGGATCCTGCTGAAATGCTGCATTTCGGGCTGCACAAGCCGCTGGAGAGCGAAGCAGGTTGGAGGCTGCTTCTGCAGCAGGAGCACGATGTTGGCAGGGTGGGTGTCTTTTGTGTGTGTGTGCAACTGCACTTCGGCACGTAGCCCTGAGCTGTGCTCCACAGCAAAACTGATGTGTGTCAGATCAGGCCTTCAGATGTGCAGGTGTGGTGCAAAATCCACGGGTCTGGAGATGCTCCTTATCTCAGTCGAAGGGCCCGGGGTTTGGAGAGGGAAGACCTGAGCTTTGCCTACAACCGCTATCTGCAATCGCACAAGGGGGACTGGCTGCTGATTCTCTTTCCTGTTGACTTATTAGGTGCAGCGCCTTGCCTTAACTGTACAACTGACAGCAACAGGCGAGGAGCGTCACCAGCGGAGACACCTCCCCCTCCTGCTCCCCCCGCTCTTCCTTTAAGGGAGTGTCTTCAAAGTGCAGAGTGCAAAGACGTCGTTCAGCCTATGCCCGGAGATAACAATAAATGCAGGATGGAGGTGGAGAAGTTCAAGCCAGTCATTTCCCTGCTGCGCATTTCTGACACTTGCATATTTGCATTTAACCCTTTGTGAAAGGGATAGCCGCTTTTTAATTTGGTTTTTGGATGAGCAGAATGATTTCGAATGGGCAAATGCTCACACTCTGGATGATTGTTGATTAATAACAATAACTATTTCCAGGGATAATTCCATTTTGTTATAATGTTAAAAACTGGTATTGTATATGAAATGCTGCTAATTATATATCTACATGTGTGTACACACTTGACAGTCATATTTACTTAATTTATCTAACAGTTTTAAGTTGTTTTGGATGTTTAATTATTGATCATTGGGTTTTATTTGGAAAAGTAGAGCAGATAAATGTTAATTGAATATGGAAGGATATGCCTACTTTTACACATAGTGTGTTCATGTGCATTCATTTGAATTTGCATGTGTGTGCATGTTTCTATTTGGAAAATTGCAAACTTACTTATTTGGAAGATTTATATATCACCAACTCCACAAAGTATATATGCATGTTTGTATATATTTATTTAAAGCATAGATATCTAGCCTTTTTGTTGCCTGGGCCACACTGAGTGAAGAGGAATTGGCATGGGTCACATATAAAATTAGAATATAGTTAATGTATATAAATCACATAATAATTTAAAAGATTACAATCTTGTGAGCCCGGTAGTTGTCCAGGGCCATATGCAGCCTGTGGATTGGAGACACCTGATTTAAATTATTTATATGACTGCCAAAATAAAAAAGTAAAAATGTAATTACCAACTATTGTAAGTATTACAGTATAAAGAAACCTGTTTTAAATTTGAATCCCATCCCATGACACCATAGTTTCTGTTCCCCATGGTTTGTGATTTGATTGCTGCACTTTTATCTCTAGCTTTTGAATTAGTATAATTGTTCTTAGATTTATTTTAGGAATGATTGAATAGAAACAACTTATTTTAGAAATTATATGCTTATGGCAGCATTGTCTAACTACAATGGGGATCTAGTTTGGGTCTCAAGAGTATTGTTTGGGATCACATAATTCAATTCTTGAACCCGAGGGTCAGCCTCAATGCTCCATGATTAGGATTTTATTGGGTGTCCTCATTTTCTGATTGGAAAAAAAGACCTCTCAGGAATTCTCTCACCACGATTCCCTTCAAAACCCAAGAGTTGGGATTAGGATTGAAGTGGAGCCAGAGAAGAAAAAGGGATATTGACTGTTGGAAAGCTGACTATACATCTTAAACTTTGTGTCCCTAAACAAATCATTGCACTTGTGAATTTAAGATTAGGTGCTTGGGATGCAACTGAATCTAGATTCAATCCAGCACTTGTCTAATTTAGCAGCTCATCCAAGTGCATATCTTACTTCAGTGGAGCCACTTAGTGCATCTAATGAAGGCAGCTGCAGCTGATGCAACCTCTGAATAAACTTGGTTAGTGACAACAGGCGCTACCAAAATCCTTCTGGAGAACTTATGCAATCCAAGTAGACAATACAACATTAGATTGATTACTAGATAAATGGGGCTGGATCTCATTTGATGCATTTGGTAGCAAAGTTGCCAAGTGTCTGCAGCCAATTTGTTGAGAGGGTTGTTGAGCAGAGGTTTGACTAAAGGACCTCTAGGATCCCTTCCAACTCTGTTATTCTGTATTCCCATTAAATTCAGACAAATGCATCATGCCAGGACTATGTATGAGAAAAGGAGTGTAGTTACTCAACTGACATAAAATAATACAAAGCATGCAACCTCTGAAGTTGCATTGTTTTGCTGAATTAAAAAAAAGCGTAAAGCAAATGAGAAAGTATGCAACAATATTAATTTGTTCAGCAGGTCATATGATATTTGTTCAGCAGGTCATATGGTATTAAGGAAAATCGTGAGGAAAAAAAGATTATGTTATTGTTCTGATTGCTGATGTGGCAAAATGCTACTCTGGCCGTCAATTTTGCACCTAAGAGGACATTCGTAAGGCCCTTTTCTATGGTATTGAGACAATGAGCACAAAATCCAGTGGAAAATTTCTATGGAGATTCTCAGTCATCCAGGACATGGTTGTCCCAAAGGTGCTTTCCAAAAGGCAACTGAACTTCCTTGGATTTTCTTGAAGATGTTTCATTTCTCACCCCAGAAGCTTCTACAGTAAAAGAGTTCAACAAGGCTTCATGGATAAGGACTGAAATATCTTTAAGAAAAATCAAGAAAGTGCAATCGCCTTTTTGAAAAAAACCTTTGGGATATCCAGGGAAAGATCCTTGGATGAAGAGTTGCCAACTGGCTATCTGTGGAAATACCTTTCTCTAAGAACAGCCATCTGTCCTACCAAGTCAAATAGGGTGGGGGCATGCTCCTGGTCCCTTCCTCCAAATATTGGGAGCTAATGGGAGCTAGGGAGTGGCTCTTTTCTGTGGCAGTCCTTGCCTTACAGAGCAGTCTTTCCTCTGAGGTTCAGTCAGCCTCCACCTTTTTAGCCTTCCACAAAGCATTGAAGACCAGTCTTTTCCCTCAAGTGTTGGGTGAAGACTAGATCATCGCACATCAGAACGGATTTGATGCCAGGCTTTTGTTGGTTTTAATGTTTTCATCAGTTTAGAGCTTTCATATGACTTTACATACTTTTTAATTTTTCATTGGAAGCTACCCACAGCAGTTATAAAGATGAAAAGCTGCATAAATATTTTAAATAAAATAATAAAATAAAATAAACTCTCAGAAATTCTGAAGAGATCAAAACTTTTTTTAAAAAATAAAAGTTCTCATTAGTAATTAAGCCAACAATGTTGTCTTTGTTGTTTCTGCTATGGTCTAGCTATGTATATGCTAGAGGCATTATTTCTCAATCTTGGCCACTTTAAGGTGGGTAGACTTCAACTCTCAGAATTCTTCAGCCAGCATGGCTGGCTGGGGAATTCCGGGGGCTGGGGCCTGAAATTCAACCATCTTCAAGCTGCCAAGGCTGAGAAACACTGTCACCATTGTCAGTAAGGAGAAAGATAGAAATCACTTAATGTTGGATGAGAATAACATATATTAGGACATCAACAATCTGTGAAACCAATTCTACCATGAAGCCAAGATTGTGAAGGTTTATGGGACTGAAGGATGGCCTTGATGGCCTCCAAACCACATGGATGTTTTTCAGCAGCCAACCAACAGGCATCTGATTTATTCACCCAAACTTCTCAGTTAAAGAGACATTTTTCAAGAACCAAACTTCTTTCTGGGTTGATACTTGACCATTGTGCCAAGGGGAACATTACTTCCTTGGAAGTCTGCCGTCGCGAGTGTGATTGGTCCGCTGTACTTGTCTGTGTAGGCATCTCTTTGTTCAGTGCTGAACCAACGTTTCCCCTTCCATGGGTGGACCAAATGGGAATATTTAACCTGGAAAGGAAGAAAAAAGGTCAAAGAATAAATCTTTTACAATGTGGTGTTATTGTCATTGGTCACTCAAATCCAGCCCTCCTTGTGATATTTGCAGCAAACAGGATGGGCAGGACAATTTAGAAATTGTTAAGATCCTGTGAGAAATTAGTACAATAATTATGAACAATACAATGATTCTGAAAACAGGTACAAATTCATTTATTTATTTACTTATCTATATGCTGTACTATCTCAATCACCAAGATAACTCTTTAGGCAATTTACATTCTGTGATTAAAACAATAATAAAGTAGTAAAGGTAACTTTACCACTTACTGGGGAGGATATTCCACTCAAAAGGATTAAACCATCAAAATAAACTATTAAGAAGGTGATTCACCACAGCCTACCCCAGGGCTGCTGAAAAAACAAAGTTTTCATAGCTTTTGGAATGCCCAACAGAGTTTGGGCCATGTGGATTTCAGAGGCAGACTCAGTTCGAGGAAGGGCATTCCTCCTAAGCTCCACAAGATGAGACCATAGTGCTTTACAGCTCAGCCCCCCAAACCCTCCTAATCTTGACTCCATAGGAGAGTTGGAGTCAATCGGCTGGAACATGAATGCATAAATGAGTCCATTTTTTTTTGTAAGCCACACAGAATCAATAAGAGTGAGTGGGCGGCCATATAACTTTTCTAAATAAAATAAAATTAGAAGCCTACCAAATGAAACAGCTACTTGAACTGAGAAGACATCCAAGTAGCAAAACAGGTTAGATCACAAGAGGAGAGGAAAATTAAAATACTCTCCCCAACAAATTGGTTAATAGGAAAGGAGATTGTTCTTTGGGTGGTTTGGGCCTAGGTTAATAGCCAATTAATATTTCTTCAATAGGAATGCTTGCTTAAAAGTGAGCTCTGATCACTCTCTCTGAAATATCCAACAGAACTAGCAAAAGAAAGGAAGGGAGGCAGGGAAATAAGAGTTGGCTACTTTTGAATTTGGAGACTGATATACAGGTTGAAAAGATGGAGAGTGGAAAAGGATGCTACGAAAGATGATGTCAGGAGATTTATTGTCCTGTAGAAGAGGGGTCTGCAAACAGGAACTTTTAAGACTTGTGGACTTCAACTCCCAGGATTCTTCAATGGCTGGCTGAGGAATTTTGGGAGTTGAAGTCCACAAATCTTAAAGTTGCCAAGTTGGGGGACCCCTGCTGATAGACCAGTTGCTATCACATAAACAAGAGTAGCTAGCCAATTCTAGTTGGTCTCAAAAAGCTAGGCACCGTCAACCTGGTTAGTATTTGGTTAGAGGTCTTACAATAATTCCAGAACAGTAGAGTACATTAGGAAGTTTTTTTTTTTAAAAAAAACCCACCCTTCTGTACTATTGCTAAAAAGACTACACTGATGTGTATGTAATTGAATCATCAGATATAATGTGTGATTTGAAGGAGACTTTATCTTTTTTCACCAGTAATACTTAGAGGAAGTACTGCATCAATGAGAAAGGACTTTTTTTTTTTCATCTGAAATGGCCCTGCTGACAATGCCAAAATGTGTGGGAGAGATATCACATGCTTCTGTAGGGCATTCAAGACAACAAGAATCTTCCTAACCCTTTGCAGTTCTTCTTCTGTCAACTGATACTTCTTCCCTTGGTGCGGAACAAGCATGTCTTGAGTTGTAGTGGTGGGCACTCCAGGCCCTGAATGAAAAACAGAATAACAGAGTTGGAAGGGGCTTTGGAGGTCTTGTAGTCCAACCCCCTGGTCAAACAGGAGACTCTATACCCATGATGGCAAACCTATGGCACGTGTGCCAGAGGTGGCACACAGAGCCTTCTCTGTGGACACGCACGCCATCGCCAGCTGCTGTTCTGGCACACACATGAGCACCAGCCAACTGGTCTTTGCAGGTGCTAGAGCACCGGGAAAAAATAGCCAAAGCCAGACCATTTTGGGGCCTTTTTCAGGCCATTTGGGGCCAAAAAAACAGCCTGATACTGGCCCAAAAAACAGCCTGAAAATGCCCCCACCCCATGACTAAAAAACAGGTATGTGTGCACTGCCAGCTGGTCTTCAGGTTTCTAGTGCTCAACATGCGCACATGCATGCACGTTCCGATTTGGGCACTAGGTGCTGAAAAGATTCGCCATCACTGTTCTATACCATTCCCGACAAGTGGCTGTTCAGTCACGTGAAAAACAGAATATTAAGAATCAAACATTGCTTTCCCTCCTACAAAAAGTCACTAAGATTAAATGAGAGTTACGCCAAGATGCGTCTCGAATGGAACAAAAAAGGGGTGAAAATTATCTTCTCTCTCAACAAACTGTTAGTGTTCACACATATAAACTGACTTACAGTTCATTGCCCAAGCAACTAAGGAACACATGAAGCCACAAAAAATATTGGTTGAAAATAGCTGAACTTAAATCTGTTGAATGAATTCAGTCACTAGGTTTGTAATTGACCTGATTAAATGAATTATGTAAGCATACTTAGTGGGTTATTTTTCTAACTGGGGGACTCTCACGAATTCTTCTCCCACAATAATTCCAAACCACAACTATACATAAAGATACCTTGTTATGTTTTCATGATAAACATCACCTTTATCTTTTTCATATGGAAATATTAGGGGCATATATTTTCCTGTTAATGTTTCCTCCCCCCCCCCAAGAATATTTGTTTTTCGTAGGATTATGAGCCATGGTGGTGCATTGGTTAGAATGGAGTACTGCAGGCTACTTCTGACGACTGCTGGCTGCCAGCAGTTCGGCAGTTTGAGTCTCACTAGCTCAAGGTTGACTCAGCCTTCCATCTTTCCGAGGTCTGTAAAATGAGGATGCAGATCATTGGGGGCAATATGCTGACTTTGTAAACCTCTTAGAGAAGCTGTAAAAGCGCTATGAAGCAGTATATAAATCTAAGTGCTATTGCTATTATCTGTTTATTTCAATATGATATCTCCAGTGGCATCTTTTGTCAGAGGTGAGAATGAACAATATAATTTTATTCTATCTAATAAACATTCTTTTGGCAGGGCTCTTGATATTGGAGGGCTGGTGAAAGTGGATTTGATGATACAGGAGGTACTTTTGAGCATAGAATCATAGGGCTGGAAAGGACCTTAGAGGTCTTCTAGTCCAACCACTGTTCAAGGCAGGAGGCCTTATACCATCCCAGTCAAGCTATTCCACTGATTCATTGTTCTCATGGTCAGAAAATATCTCCTTATTTCTAGGTTAGATTTCTTTTTAACAAGTTTCCACCCTGACTTCTTGTCCTGCCCTCTGTTGTTTTAGAAAATAAGTCAGTTTCCTCTTGTCTATGGCAGCCTGTCACGTACTGGAAGACAACTTTGCAACTTCATCATTTCATAACTGTAGAACTAAATGTGGTGCCATCTCATTTTTTTCAAAGGGAAGTCTGGCAACCAATTTCTTTGCTGGCGATTTCTATGTACTGTATACAGGTAGTCCTCTTACAATTGGACCCCAAATTTGTGTTGCTAAGCAAGACAGTTGTTAAGTGAGTTTTTTTCCAGTTTATGACCTTTCTTGCCACAATTGTTAAGTGCATCACTGCAGTTAGTAACACAATTGTTAAATGAATCTAGCTTCCCCATTGTCTTTGCTTGTCAGATGGTTGCAAAAGGTGATCACCTGACCCCAGGACACTGCGACCGTCATAAATATGAACCAGTTGCCAAGCATCAGAATTTTGGTCACTTCGCCAATGGGGATGCTGCAATGGTCGTAATTGTGAAAAACAATCATAAGTCACTTTTTTTTTTTTGCTGTTGTAACTTCTGCCATTAAACGAATGGTTGTAAGTCGTGGACTACCTGTGTGTGAATGAGAACCCCCTGTAAGACTTGGCTCTTGAACCTGAAAAAAAATAGGATTGTACCTTCATACTTGAAGAAAATGTGGCTATCAGTTGAAGTTTTGTTTTGGGAATCCATCTTGTGTTTTTCAGGAGGTGGCTGATAGTCAGAATGATGGATACTTTGAAACAATGGCAACTGTTTATCTCCCAAGCACAGCTTTGTTAGTGGCCAAGTCCGTGACTGGGTCGCGAAGTCCTTAGCATTTGGCTTAGTAGAGAGAAGACATGAATACTTTTATGTTTTTACTACCAACCTGCCTTTAATCGAGGACCTGTATACTTCACGAGTCAAAAAGAGGGCTGTGAAAATATTTACAGACCCCTCACATCCCAGACATCAACTGTTTCAACTCCTTCCCTCAAAATGACGCTATAGAGCGCTGCACACCAGAACAACTAGACACAAGGACAGTTTTTCCCCGAAAGCCATCATTCTGCTAAATAAGTAATTCCCTCAACGCTGTTCAACTATTACAAAGTCTGCACTATTATTACTGTTATCTTCTCATCACTCCTTATCACCCATCCCCTCCCACTTGTGACTGGAGGACTGTAACTTTGTTGCTTGTATCCTTACGATTTATATTGACTGTTTCCTAGTATGATTTGATTGCTTATTGTACCCTATGACTATCATTAAGTGTGGTACCTGATGATTCTGGACTCTTGATGAATGTATCTTTTCTTTTATGTACACTGAGAGCATTTGCACCAAGATAAATTCCTTGGGCGTCCAATCACACTTGGCCAAAAAAGAATTCTCTATCTATCTATCTATCTATCTATCTATCTATCTATCTATCTATCTATCTATCATCTATCAATCATCTATTTAAGTGTCCTAAATCTCTCCTCATTCACCTTCATTCAATAATCCTGAATTTAAAAGCACATTAACAAAACTATTTTCTTCTCTCCATTTTCTTAACATTGCAGATATCATAGTAAAAATGTGAATCTCATTGCTATATGATTTACTGTTTAGATAGCTTTTAAGTCTGATCCAGATGACTTTCTTTAGGCTCTTAACTGTTATACATCTCTTTTCCTTGACAGCAGCTGAGGATAGGAAATAGCCTAGAAATATAAAATTATAAAATAAAATATAAAAATATAAAATTATAAAAAGGAAATAGCTAGAGCAGTGTTTTTCAACCTTGGCAATTTGAAATTGTGTGGACCTCAATTACTAGAATTCCTCAGACAACATGGCTGGCTGGGAATTTTGGGAGTTGAAGTCCATGCATCGTTGAAATCCACAGCTAGAGGGCTAAGTTCTTAGCAATGAGAAGAAGAGCTGGGTATTACCTCTTTGTAGTAAAATTGGTTGTTGGTTATACTGGTGCATCTTCTCTTCTCATTGTGATCTCCAAGGAGAATAAACGACTCGTTCTTTTTGGAGTTAGAATAGGATGGAGGGTCTGGAAAAACCACAAAAATAAAGAAACAGAGGGAGACTTAATCAGAACTGTGATTCAATCCTGGGGTTTTTAGTGCCTGAGAAGAGAAGTAAAAAATGTAAATGGTGAGCAGGCCAGGGTCCAAATTCTGTTGATTCCCATCTCACCTCTTCTACACACATCTTTTCAGATGCACCCATCCCATACCTCACTCAGGCATGTACACAGAGAGGGGGAGTCAAAAAGTCAAGCTATTTTACCTGCAGGATTTTGATCACACGTTGTGATCACCATCCCGACGTTTTGACCCCTGACCCCATTCATGCACATCCTTTTATGTGGACGAAAAATGTGGTATAGGTAGTCCTCAATGTACGACCACAATAGAGCCCCAAATTTCCATTGCTAAGCAAGAAAGTTGTTAAGCAGCATCCTCACAGGCACAGGATCAAAATTCAGACACTGGCCACGTGTGTACCACAGTTGCAGCATGTGATTGCCATTTGCCATTTGGGGTCAAGTGATCGCCATTTGCTATCTTATTCGCTTAACAACTGCATGATTCACTTAACAACTGCAGCGATTTGTTCAACACATGTGGCAAAAAAAAAGTTGGAAAATTGGGTGTGGCTCATTGAATCGCTTTACTTAGCAATGGGAATTCTGGTTGAATTGTGGTCGTAAGTCGAGGACTATCTGTATTTCCTTCACAACCATCTCTTGCCCATTTCCTCTGAGTGCCCAGATTTAAAAAAGACTAAATAATATCACAAAGAAAGTAGGGGAATTGACTAGGGGGAGCATGGCTCGAGCAGTCCATTTCTAACGCACAAGGGGCCATTGAAATAATGAGCAGTGGAGCAGAAAGAAGCTTACATCTTTTAGAGGACAGCTCCTTCCTTCATACAGAAGCACCCTCCTCTGAGCACGTGGCTTCAGGTAACAATCACTCAGGTACAAGGAGTGAGATTTGTCAAGGCGTCTGGAGATCAAAGGAAGAGGAGGAGGAGGCCTCCAAGGGTAGATTCAAACTATGGGCTAGAAGTTCCCCATACTCCCCTAGTAGTTTTGAATTAAGAATAATATCTCTGAGCATGGAGAGAACAAATTCCTCTTTTTTACCCTGTGAAAAAATGCACTGTTGAAAATGGAATTAATTGAGGGATCCCTGGTGCTCTATGAGCTTGGTTTGTTTTCTTGTATAGTGGCACGATGCAAGCTCAGACAGTACCCTGAACTACAAATATTCTCCTTTATGGAATCAACTCTTTGACCTTATGAGCCTGTTTTGACGACTGGCACAAGTGATGACAGAAAGATTTTGGGAAAGTTCTCGTCTCATCTTAGGGAAATGAGTGAAATGATCTCATCTTAGTGAAATGAGGAACTTTCTGTCTTCCTTTCTCTCTTGTTCTTCCTTCTTTTCAAGATGCTCTTTAGACAGAAGTTATGTCTATACTTATGTGTATATTAAGAAATCTATAAAAATCTAGTAGCACTGGTTTTTTTTTTAACTTACAGGTGGTTCTCAACTCATTGCACAACCTTGGTAATTCTCGTTCTTATCAGAGACAATTAGTTGATTGAAACAGCCTTTTAACCGTGAAGGAACGGAATTTGTAAAGAATCATTAAAAGGTTTTGCTGTTACCTCTGTTTTGTGTTTGTTTCCTTGGAACAAGGTTTGGGTCAAAACAAAAGGAAAAAGAAAAAGCTTTCACGAGTTGCCATCCCTTCATCAGATGCAGATAATTTCTTACGTATGATTTCAATTACCGTAAATCTAATGTTCTTTTTCTTTCAAATGTCACAAATGTTGCTTTAGCATTCATTAATAATTGGGCGAAGACCATACTTTACATTCAAGATTATGTCATCCATCCACCTACCCACATGTATGCACATACACACACATACTTTGTATCTCTCTGTGTGTAATGGTACATTGTGCTATTCAGTATTACAGGTAGTTCTTGATTTAAAACAGCTCATTTAGTGACTGTTCACAGTTATAACAGCACTGAAAAAAATGACTAATGACTATTTTCACACTTACGACCATTGCAACATCTCTAGGGTCACGTGATCAAAATTTGGATGCTTGATAAATGACTCATAATTATGACGGTTGCACTGCCCTGTGGTCACATGATTATCATTTGTGACCTTCTGACAAGCAAAATCAAGCTAGATTCAACTGTTACTGACTTAACTACTGCAATGATTCACTTCATAATTGTGACAAGAAAGGCCACTCACTTAACAACTGTCTGTTGCTTAGCGATAGAGATTTTGGGCTCAGTTGTGGCCATACGTTGAGGACTACCTATATTTCACTATTACAGGGGTTCTGCTAAATTTAGATCTCTAATATATGCATTGTGCAGGGTTAACCAAACTGAATATTTAACTGAGCTGGAGGCACTGCCTGGGTTGTTTTAATCTTGGTTCCCTCCCTCTCACCATACCAGGTTGGTTCCATAAGTATGATTCAGACATGATGGTAGAAAACCTGTGCTGCCCATCTCCAGGATGAATATTTGAACGGTGCACCATCGCTGAGGCAATTTGTGGGTCATAGCTGTTGGAGAAAAGTTAAATTATTAGTGATTAAAAATAATGAACTTAATACCTTATTAGATTTCTAAGGCTGCAAATCAAAGAAAATTCAAGATGGTGCACAAAACTTGAAATAATAAAAACCAGTGCAGACATCAAATCACAAGATAGACAAAGCTTATGCAAAGCTAGAGTGTCAGAAATGACTATTAAGCATTGAACAGAGAAGTGTTTCTCCACCGTGGCAACTTTAAGATGTTATTGTTGGCTGAGGAATTCTGGGATCTGAAGTCCTCACATCTTAAAGTTGCCATGGCTGAGAAATACTAGAATAAGGGATGAATCTCTCTACACAAAACTGTTCCCCCTCAATCTATCATAATGACACAATGACAAAATGTACACATGCAGTACAAATTACTTCAACTGTAACCTCAATAGCATTCTCCAAATATATACTATACATTATTTTCCAAAAGGAACTAATTAGAAAACCAGATTTTGTTAAATCCTTAACCTTGTTTCTATATAAAACAGGCTTTAACAAATTAAGAACAACAGTTCCAGTTAACTTTGCTGGCAGGGAATTTTACATAATGCAGTCGCAATGCAGATTGGAGAATTGGGGACAGTTGGTATAATCTTAGTCAACAATTACAGCAAAGTCTTTTAATTGTATAAATTTAGAAAGGTCAAATCTCAGGAGATGCTAGGCTCTTTAAAAACAGAGGTGATGATGATGATGATGATGATGATCATAATGATAATGTTGTGATAATGATGATTTAATTACCAGTAGGTGGCACCATGTAGCTGACTTGGCTAAGCTAGGAGACTATAGTAACCAGACTACAGTAAATATCTGGGAAGCCAAAGGCTGTAGGCTAAAATGGATAGATCTTAGACTTTAGATATGAAGATATGTTGCACACATACCCCCCACACACCAGAAAAAGGCAATGATATTGTAAATCACTTCCATATTGTTTAAGCAAATTGATTAATTACATCCATGTTAATCCCCAATAGTCAAACTGGAATAAAAAATAATCTTACTTTCTAATTTTTTCAAATGAACTTTTTTTAAAATCAGAGAGGACAGGTAGCAGCATTTAGAGGGTAATAATATAATTTAGGGTCACGCTGATAAGCCTTGTTGCATGGCATCTTGGAAATCTAGTATCAGAAAGATAAATTACATAGATAGTCCTCGACTTACAACAGTTTGTATAGGGACTGTTCAAAGTTATAATGAACTGAAAAAAGTGACTTATGACCATTTTTCAGACTTATGACCATTGCAGCATCCCTACGGTCACCTGATCAAATTTCAGGTGCTTGGCAACTGAGTCATATTTATGACGGTTGCATAAATCAACTTTTGTGACATTCTGACCAGCAAAGACAATGGGGAAGCCAGATTCACTTAACAACTGTATTATTAACCTAACAACTGCAATGATTCATTTAACAAATGTGGCCAAAATAGTAAAAAATATGGGGCAAAACTCATGTAACATCTGTCTCAAGTAGCAACAGAAATTTTGGACCCAATTGTAGTCATAAGTCAAGGACTATCTGTAAACATTTTAAGCAATTGAAACAAAATCAAGAGAATAACCAAGGGACATCCTGGTATGTTCCTTAGAAGATTGCTTAATGTAGAAAGGAGTTTGTAACTCTAGGAGGTTTGAAATGTATTATATTAGCATGACACACAACAGCCTATAGCCTTCTCCATTCCAGCCATCCTTTTCTGAGGCAAGTGTTACAGTGCTTACCGTTGGCCTTCGGGTTTCTGGACAGTATATGCATGCTTCTGCTCACTCACTGCTTGGTGGTGTCGAGGGTCACCAAAGACTATAGATACCACATTCTGAAATAGGAAAATGCGTGAAGTGATCCAATGCTGCAAGTAATGTCTTTCCATCTTGTATTGTGGTGCTATTAGCAAAAGGTGTTTTTCAAATGGTAGGCACAATTGTGTGGAGTGAATCCACCAATGGCTGTGATGTGGGTGGCATTTCTCATCTTAGAAACAGTCTACCTCTGATTAACGCTGCATTATTGCTTCCATGTTTCCCTAGAAATGTTCAGTTAATCACTGTCAGAAGAGGAATGCTCAATTAGCTGGTCCACCAGGGCTCAATTAGATGGCCCACTAGATATTCACCAAGGTTTTCCTTATGTTGGGATGAATCTGCCAGTAGCTATCAGCCATGTTAGCTGACTTGTATCTTCATGGGTAGAAATGGTCTCCCTATGCTGTCCCTCTAGCATCTTAGATTTTGAGTGCCAGCTGTGGAGGTTTTTGAATATCTATACTGTTAGCAGCTATATACGGTAGTATAATAGCTATATAGTATAGCCAATGGATTAAACTGGTGTGCTTGACTGTCAGGAAAAAATATATCTTTGAAGCGGTGGGACTTTCCTTCTTCTGCTGCTGCAGCTGTAAAAGTAGCTTCTGAACGATCCTTTCCTGGGAGAAATTCCTGATTTTTCCCCTGCCATTGGCCAAAGCTGAAACATTAAATTTGTCTTTTCAATGCATGTCCTCAACTATCAAATATAACTGATACAACCAGGAGTCAGTGATAGTCCTGTTTTTTAAATGAATGTATGTTTGTTCCTTCTTAAAATAGTAGTAGTGGTTGACTACAATAAATCCCATACTTTAATTTATGCTGTGTAATCGAGGGCTTTTTGCTGCCAATGCTCTTTTTTATTTATTTGTTTATTATTACATTGGTATGCCACCTATCTCGCTGTCCAAGGAACTCAGTATAGTGGTAAAGGGAGAAAACCATGCCCCTATCCACAATGTCTATCCCATGCATGCTTTTCTAGCTCTCTATTGTCTTTTTGAAGTTAAAAAGCCCTCCAAGTTTTAATCTATCCTGATAACAGAGTATTATAGTCATTTCTCATCTTCCATTGAAGGCTGGGCATTTCTCCAACTTTCTTATATTAATTTTCTATAAAGATCTAGTTGTATTATATCCACAGTTGGGGGATCAAAAATTTCCTTCCATCTTTCCTTAGAAACAGTTAATCCAGAACATTTTCAGCTCCTATTGATTTTCTACCAGTGCTCAGGTGAAAATTGTTGTCATTAATTTTTTTATATTAAAAATGCAATCTCATCCAATTTTGGTTTAATGGAAGTCTCCGACCACTCCACCCCTGTAGGCCAGCTTGTTCATCGATATTTCTCAGGATCTGTTACAGCTAATTCTTCTCCCCTCTGCTACAGGGGTTTTCAAACTTGACAGCTTTAAGACTTGTGGACTTCAATTCCCAGAATTCCTCCTCCAGCCATGTTAGCCCAGGAATTCTGGGAGTTGAAGTCCACAAGTCTTAAACTTGCCAAGTTTGAAGATCCTCGCTCTACTACATAATGAGACCATCTTTCCCTCATTTTTTTGTTGGCTGAGTTCGCTGTTTGATTATTCGTGGAGCAGATGTGTCTAATTTAGCTGCATTTTTCTCCTCCTCCTGATGTGAGAATGAATACTTTGTACATCCCCTCCCTTAGCTAAGCCTAAATTGGTAGCTAGGAAATACAGGTCAGAGGCCAAGTAACCCGAGACATACTTACCTCGTTGCAGGTCTTCATTGGAGGTGCCCATTCACCTGTGAACTGTGATTGATAAGAAGTGTTGAAATAGTTACGACCATCACCTTTCAAGGTTAAACCACCTCCTGCCAAAAAAAAAAAAAAAGATCGGAAAATCCATCATGGTGGATCAATCAGAATAGCTATCTAATCAGGCTTTTATTCCACTCCCCCTTTGCCAGATCAGAAAGATATAGGCAACAGATCCATGTATGAATGTTTGTGTGTGAGAGATATAAATTATACTTCAGCAAGTGAAGTCTTCTTCAAATGTTGTTGAGTCACCTACCACATGCCAAAATTGTTCCAGCCATTCAACCATCCAACCGTACAACCAACCCACCCACAATAGCTTCACAATCTGTCTGGAAGAGGGAAGCTTCTGCCAATTTTAACAGAGATTGAACTCCAGCACTGTTTTTGCACATCACTGCTCCATCTAGCTTAATATTGTTTATTTTGCTTGGCAGCAGCTCTTCCAAACTTGGCTGAGAATATTTTAATTGCAGAACCTAAGATCTCCTGCATGCCAAAGAGATGCTACAGCTCAGAGGTTGAACTTTGCCTGCCCATTTTATCTATTTTATGCATTCTGCACATGATCAGTGGCACTTGGCTGATAGCCCTGGTCAAAAGATTCAGTCTAGGCCCACTGCAGAGATGTGGAAACACTCTTTAAGTATTTAGAAAATTAAAAGCAATGCCCAAAGACTGTCCAGGTGCCATTCTAGGCAAACATCACCATTGGGATATGTCTTCACAGACATAAACTGCCTTGGTGAGCCGCTGTTTACAAGGTTTGGACTTGCTGTAGGTTTGGCAAACGTACCCAAGTGTAGGTTTGGAGCCTTGACTACAGGTACCACCCCTTCATAGGCTGGGTAGGACTGCTGGTAAAGGGTCTCTGGCAGGGGTTCCTTCTCTTTGTCCCCACTGGGAAAACTGTCGTCCCACTTGTCTACACGGTTGGGAGTGGTATGCGGGAGGCTAGGAGGATAAGAATAGCTTTCTCGGGTGATAGAAGTGAGGATGCTGTGGCGGGGATCTGCATGCATTTGGAAGTTGGATATAGGTGGATAAATAGCAGATTTGACATCCAAAGGCCAGCTTGGATATGACAGGTATGATTCTGAGCGAGTGTCCCAGGAATCGCCTATTTCTTGGTTTAGGACATCAGCACATTTGGGAGGCAGAATGGGTTGTCGCTGGTAGGTGCCCCATCTAGGAGGATATTCTATACGATAAGGGGAGATTACTGTGCTACCCTCAGGCCTCTGGTCAAAACCCAGCTTGAAATGGGAAGCCCTCAGGAAAGATTCAGAGGCCAGAGGACCTTGGATTTTTTGGAAGGAAGTAGAGGGCATTGTATAATCTGCGGTTAGGTAGCAACTGGGAGAAGATTAGCCAAGTGCACAGGAGGAAAGATAAAACTAGAAGCAACGAGGCACAGAACTAGAATGCCTGTCACTTCTGGATTTTTGCTGAGGTAAGTAAAAGTTATACATATCTCTTCAAAAAGGGGGTGTGTAGAAGAAAAATAGCCTTCTTCCAGAAATGTGTGTGTGGTTTAAAGGGCAATAAGGAACTACGAATTCAATATTTGTAATCTCTCGTGTGCTGGTTGAGTCAATCAAATATACCTTTGTTTTCTGATGAGTTCTGACATTCCAGAATGGAACACAGCTTTATGAATTATGGCATCACAGGAGAGAGAATTAATCCCAACTTGGTGAAGATTCTCATGGTAGGTTACCCCCTCTGGTGAGTGGAGAGTCAAATGGTCACTAGAGGGCTCTCTCCGACAGCCCATGAACCACCAGGATGGACGCTCAGGACTGCCAGGCCCCTAAGAATAAAATAAACAACACAACAACTCATGATTCAGACAAACAACAGCCTTGTGTGGGACTGGAGAAGAGGGGGAGCCAATGATGCAGGTCCCAAGCTGTGCTGGGTTAGAGGGAGGCCTGATGGGAGTTACCACTCTCCTGTAACCAGACTTATTGTGAGACCCAGAATCCACTCTGATTTTTGTTTTGCTAAATCAACAAGCAGCCTTGTGATCCTGTTTTGGAAACAAACCTGTTTTATCATTGCAATTGGCTCTCCATTTCATCTGCTACAGATTAGGTTTGAAGTCACAATGTGGCATGTCACTAATATTGTAACCCATATTTCAATCAAGATGGACATTCCATTGCCTAGACTAGCGTTTCTCAACCTTGGCAACTTTATGTGTAGACTTCAACTCCTAGAATTCCCTTAGCTGGCTGGGGAATTCTGGGAGTTGAAATCCACACATCATAAAGTTGGCATGGTTGAGAAATGCTGCCCAAACTGCTAAAGTCTAGCATGGTGGTGGTCGTCTGTAGGTGTGGGTATGAGGGAGGGAGGGAGGGAGGGAGGGAGAGAAAAGGGGAGTAGACTTTCACCAAAATTATGTTTTATAGGTTACCTGGTCATTTCTCAGTGAATTACAGGGTGTGTTCTCCCTAGGTTGTTTCCAGAATGTTTACATCTATTAAATGCTTATTTATTTATTTCCTGTACAATTTATGAGAATCAGCTTTAGTGAAACATCTACGTGCAAGTAGTTCTTGACTTACAATCATTCATTTAGTGATTATTCCAAGTTACAACAGCACTGAAAAAAAGTGACTTACAAACATTTTTCACACTTACGGCTGTTGCAGCATCTCCATGGTCACATGATCAAAATTGGATGCTTGGCAACTGTTTCATATTTATGACAGTTTGTAATATTCCGGGGTCATATCAGGGGTGGGATTCTACCAGTTCGCTCCTATTCACTATAACAGGTTGTTAATATTCTAAGCAGTTCAAAGAACCAGTTGTTAGAAGAAATTACAGGTCTAATCCTGTAAGGAAGGCAGGAAGGAAACATTCTGGCGTTGCTTACAGAAACTGCCCCTCCGTTAACCCTTATTACATTCTTGGCAGGACTAGACTTCCTGTCTCAGGAACTTCTCTGGAGTTTTTTTCTCCTCCTTTGCTGGTACTTTGCTTGTGTGGAGTAACCATTCAAAGTTACAATGGCACTGAAAAAAGTGACTGATGACCATTTTTCACACTTACGACTGTTGCAGCATCCCCACAGTCATGAGAGGCTAGGAGAGGAGATGCGTGCCTCAATGTGAATGATATTGAGTTGGCCACACCCAGCCAATAACATGAACACCAAGCCATGTCCACCCAGTCACATGACCACCAAGCCACGCCCACCAACTAAGCCATGCCCACCGAACTGGTTGTTAAAAATTTTGAATCCCACCCCTGGGTCATATGATCACCTTTTGCAATCTTCTGACAAAGTCAATGGGAAAGCCAGATTCACTTAACAACCATGTTACTAACTTAACAGCAGCTGTGATTCATTTAATAACTGTGGCATGAAAGGTTGTAAAATGGGGCAAAACTCAGTTAACAACTGTCTTGCTTAGCAACGGAAATTTTGGGCTCAGTTGTGGTTGTAAGTCAAGCACTATCTGTAGCAGGAGGGGAGATTTGGTTTTTTAAAACTCAATTGACAGATTAGAAATAAGATGAAAATTACCGTATACAGAATTCTACAATTCAAAATAAGGATATTATTGGCTGAGTTACAAACTCTACAATACTAAACTCTGGATTAGGGGATTCTTTTAAGTTTAGAACTGTTGTGAAAGTTTAGTTTTATCTTCTCTGGGATTACAATTTTCAGAATTCTCCAAATGTTGCAATCTAACTAAAGAATTCTGGGAGCTGAATCAGTACAGAGTGTTAAAAAACTGATTTATGACTTTCCGTAATTCTTTTTGCAAAGCCACCTAATTGTTGTTTATTCAATAAAGTAACGAGTTACACAATTTATTTCTGTGAGCACAATCTAGGTGTTGAGTTTATGACTGACACTGTGCTTTTTACACCAAAGTAGTAAAAAAACCTACATCAGAACACAAATCTGGACACAGGGATACTATTCATTTGCCAAAGACCCTGAAGAACTACCTTTCATGGCCTCCAGAAGGTTAACAATAAGATGGTGTGTTGTATTTTTCTAAAAGTGATATAAAGAAGGTAATAAATTAATTCTGAAGATGCATCACCTTTAATAGAATCAAGAAAGATTCTGAGCACAACATGTTTTGTTAAATTAAATACTCTTTCTTGAGAACGGACAAAGTCATAAGAGAAAAAAGCAGGAAATTAAAATACTGAATTCAGCAGTACGAGAAAGAGGAGAGAATGTAATTTTGTAACACCCAAAGACTGAATATTTCTGAAGATACAACCCTTACAGTCTCCATACAAAATTATCTAATTTGATTTCTCCTCCTCCTCCTCATTCTTTATATCTTCCTATCTAAAATGATCTTCAATATTAAAAAAATAACTTGGCAACAGGGAGCTGTGCACAAATTTAAGAAATTGATTACCTGCTAGAAATGGAATCAAACATTGACATCCATTAAAAAAAATTAACAGTGATTCATGAACCCAGTAAAAAGACATCTTGTAATAAAAAAATCTTTTACAGGTAGTCCTCAACTTACAACAGTTTAGTAACTATTCAAAGTTACAAATGGTACTGAAAAAAGTGACCTATGATTAGTTTTCACACTAAGGACTGTTGTAGCATCCCCGTGGTCATGTGATGAGACACTTGGCAATTGAGTCATATTTATAATGGTTGCAGTATTATGTGATATCCCTTTGCGACCTTCTGACAAGCAAAGTCGATGGGGAGGCCAGATTCGTTTAACTAATTTAACAACTACTGTGATTCGCTTAACAACTGTGGCATGAAATGTTGTAAAATGGGGCAAACTCACTTAACAAATGTTTCACTTAGCAACATAAATTTTGGCTTCAATTGTGGTCATAAGTTGAGGACTGTCTGTATTAACTGCTGCTGGGGAACCTGCTAATCCCTGCTATAAATTTTTATAATGAAAAAAACGTAAACTTCTGATGATATGTAGTACAGATGTGCTGTTCCTGATTTTAATACTGTTTCCCTGTTGTGACTCCTAAAAATATACTTCAGAAGAATCTCACTGTAAATATCAAAAAGTATAATTGGTTCTGCTTTCCACATTCCAAGGGACTTAGTATACTTTGTTAGGGAAACAATTCTGAATAAAGCTGGATTTTATAGTTTTAAAACAGAGGGAAAGAACCATTGTTGCTGTTGGAAGAATCCTAGTCATATCCTGAAATTAGCTTGGAAGCTAAATTAAATGTGTAACAGAAAGGCCAACTCTGTCATTAAGCTGACTGAAGTAGTAATTTTGGGTAGCAGACCAGAAAAAGCAATATATTGGGATAATTATTTCGGAAGTACAGTAGCTTCTTAAGCAGCCACTTTATAGTCCACCTTCTTTCTAAGAACTCAGAGCACCATGTATAATATGCCATCCTCCATTTGATCCTCTCAAAATAACTGTAAGATAGACAACTGAGATAGAGTTGCACGATTCTCTGACCACCTATCTCCCCAACTAAAGCCCATCACACCAACTTCTAAACCATATTGCTTGTCTCCTGAGTCAGCCTTCCATAAGCATTATTTTAAGAGGGTTCATGGTGACTCCTGCAAGGTTACCAGCCATGTAGAGGGTGACTGGCAGGGGAATGGGCCAACTTGCCACAGCCAACTTGCTGCAGCCAACTCACCACAGCCAACTCGCCACTGGATAAGTCACCATGGCCAACTCGCCATGGAATAACTCCCCGAGGGACAATTTAACAATTCTCTTTAATTATTTAAAATAAATAAAAATTATTTTAATTTTTGCCATTCACATTTTATTTTGTCTGTTGAGGTAATTCCCCCTTAGGAGAATGAGTGCACACAGGGAGATGTAGTGAGAGTGGTGAAGAATAACACACAACCAGCACACAGATACACTGTATAGTAAAACGTAGGTTTTTTACTTCCAATAAACGTTTAAGCAAAGTTCAACAAACAGTCCAAGTCATTCACAGTTAAAGCAGTCAGTTTTCAGTCCAGAGATAATCCAAATCAGAATCCAGAATCAAAAACAGTTCAGTAATAGATTCACATCAAATCCATGAATAACGATGATCAGTAACAGTCAACAGGAAAATGCGGGAAGGGCAACACTCTCAGCAACAACAGAACAGAACAACCTAGGTTTCTGGCTACATCTTATGGCCATTTGAGGAACCACGCCCAATTACAATTTTAGCATTCCCTTAAAGAGACAGTATTAAAATGTCTATCCTGGCTTATATATTTTCCAACCCAACTGTTAGGTGACTTACATTCCTAACACTGTCCCTCCTTTTGCACCCTTTCTTTAATGATTCTATTCTACTATTTCTTTGATATTAGTGTAACTCTTGTTCTACAGTGAGCTGTCCTGTGGCGAGATGGCTGTGATTAATTATCATAGACCTGACTGGCAGTGCAGTTGCCATTAGAAAAGCGGACTAGAAGGAGCAGCAGAAATACCAAAGTCTCCTCCTGCATTACAGGGCAGCCTCCTAACTCACATAAAGGGACTTCTTGGCTTATTTCAGTTAAATATCTACAGCTCATTCCAGCATCCAAAAGACTTAATTACAATCAGGCCTTGTGGCTTGAGCCTTAGCTATTCATTTTCCCCTTCATTTACTTCTTTGTTGACAAAGAGTTTGGGAGATTTGACAAACTTGCCTACAGTATTTTGTGCCTTTGAGCTGATATAAGAAAGGTATTGCTACTACATCCACTTTAGCTCCTTAAAGACTATTTGACCACAAAGAATCACCTTGCATAGAAAATTTAAAAGCTCTATTAGTCAAGGAGCAGAAAAATGGACATATATGGCAATGCTGTAATCCTTACATTTAAATATATGTAAATATATTTAAATTTAGTAGCTGGGACAGTGTGATTGTACAATGAATCAGAACACAATGTTATAACCGTTGGAGAGCTGGCTCCTGCATGAGGCAATCTAAGCTGTGATTGGTTGTTCTGGGTGTTTTCTGCCTTTTTTTCCTCTGTGTGCTTTGTAATTTACCTCATGATGTTCCTGCTATGTTGATTTGCCTGATGATCCTCCTCTTTGCCTGACTCTCTGTTTTGCTGTATATATATATATATATATATAGATGTAAAATATATTTATTTTACATCTAAATATATTTATATTATAAAAGTACAAGTTTGTGTCAGCGTCTCTAACTCCATTTGGACACCAGCTGTGCAATTTCCCTGTGTCAGACCTGCCCCAGTTGGGCCCTCAGGAAAGCAAGACTCTTTGAATCCATTGAGTTGAATCAAAATAACTTTTATTGAGAGTCACTGGATGCAGTAAAGTCAGGTGGAATCTGAAGTCCCTGCGCAAAGCACAAGGCAATTTTTTCCATTTCCCAGTCCCAACCTCCCCTCAGACTAGTCTACCAGCATGTCAAGAAGATGTTTTGAGAACTCTGAGGTGCTAGGCAGATAATAGTTCACATTCAGGGCATGATGGCCTTGGAACCTGGTGAAAACGGGCTGGGAAGGAGTCCGTCCTATGTCTGAAGACAGTCCCCCCTCCCTAATTCCCAAGTGAACAGCAGAAGCGGAAAATGTGAAGCATGCTCATCCATCCCCCTCCCCTCCCCCCAGCACAATCGCAGGACACCAGAGCAGCGGTGGATCTGACACCTGATAATGTAGGAATAAAACTACATTAATTGCAAAGCTTGGAAGAGGGACAAGTGAATATCAGTAGAAGGCAGGGACTTTCTGTATGTTATGGGTTCATGGTGTTTCTTCACTAGCAGTTTCTACAGAAATAGCTCTGCAGAGTTTAAAAGGCCAGGAATGTGTGATTTCTTCTGAAAGCTCAAGACTACACTCAATTTTCAAGTGATGTGTGAAAGGATTGCATTTGAGAAATTCTCAGGGACAAAGACAGGGCCAGACCAAAACAAACTTAAACCAAACCAAACCAAATGTGAGAGCTGTCACATGTGGCGCAGTAGTTAGAATGCAGTACTGCAGGCTTCTTCTGCTGATTGCCTGATGCCAGCAGTTCGGCAGTTCGAGCCTCACCTGCTCAAGGTTGACTGAGCCTTCCATCCTTCCGAGATTGGTAAAACGAGGACCCAGATTGTTGGGGGCAATATGCTGTAAACTTAGAGAGGGCTGTAAAGCACTGTGAAATGGCCTATAAGTCTAAGTGCTATTGCTATTAAATTCAGTCAAACCAAATTGAAATTCAGTTCATTAAATACAGTTAATGGGTTACTCCGCATTTATGATATAACATGTACAATTCAGTGACAACTTTAAAATGAACTCTACAGGACGCATCATTTGAGGGAGGGGGCCTCAAGTTATGCCCCCGTGATGAATAGTTTTTCCCAGCCTTGTGGCCCAGAATACTAGAAAAAGAGTCCGATATTGGATACTGAATCCAGTGAAATCTATACATTGAAGCTATTTCTACTGCATGGTCTATGTGTTCCATTATTGCCAGATTTCCAGCTACCCTAGCAATAACTATCCAAGATCTCAGGCAAAGGAAACTATGCAGCACTACTTCAAGACAATCCAACAAATATTATCTTCTTGAAAAATATGCTGTGCCTCTGAGCTATGGTGTCTTTCCTCAGAGAGTGGTTATAGAAGCTGTCTGTCTGCCATTTTGTGTTTGTTTGTTTTTAATTTGTTGTCTGCAAGATATTAAGATATTTTCTAGAAGCTCAAAACCAGTTCTAGGTTGAAGTACCATCACTGCATGGAATGTCAAAGCCTTCACCTACATTCTTAATCACCACCAGTTTATCAAACAGTTTGAAGGAGAGTGGAACCTGGGACATGCATATGCCATTTTGGTCTCCAGCTTCAGTATTGTTCAGTAAGAGGTGGGGACCATCACAAGTGTTTTCTTCATGAGAGACACCTATAAAATCTTCAGATTCTTCCACAGGACTCAGAAATCTTTGCCCCTCATATTCAGAAAGTAGGATTTCATCACAGACCACCTCGTCCTCCTTGGGAGAATGTTCCTCTTCTGTTCCTTTGACAAATCCCAAGAAGTTCATTGTTGTATCAGTAACTGGCTCCTCTTTGTCAGATGAAGGTTCTACAACCAATGGTTCCATGGTGCTGTTTACTTCCATTGGTTCCATAAAATTCAACTTTACCTGGGCCTGAAAAACATTAAGAAAATGTCTGTCTGGGATTCATTTCCAAACTATTGTTTGTTTATTCATAGTTTATTGAATCAATGACAATTGGGAAGGTCTGCATGCTGGGGTAAGACCAATTATTTACAAGCTACAGTAGATATGTTTGTACAAACCAATGTGTCAAAAATGAATACATCATTAAGCATAATGTGGGAGACTAAGATCTGCAAATCTGTATTAAGCTGCTTTAAGATGAGTGGTGGTCAGGTCTTAAGGAACCATGTTTTTATCAAATTAGCGTGTTTACTCGTCTTTAGTATTGTGTGCTCTGATTGGCAATTCTGATCTAATTGCCATCTGGAAATGTTAGCAGAGATTGTCGTCTTTCTAACTTAATTGGGAGGAAACCTGCAATATCAGATTGTGTGTGCTGCATATTAGTGCTGGCTGAGGAATTCTGGGAGTTGAAGTCTACACATCTACATATCTTCAAGTTGCAAGGTTGAGAAACACAGATTTACAGTGTGCAAGAGCAGAGCAAAGTCTAGACCAAAGCAATACTCTTTCAGGACAAAAGATCATCAAAGAAAGATTCCTCCTGCAGACCCAAAGTGCTGTAATGTCAACCATTTGACAGTTGTGTTTTTGATATATTCAAAGAAATGTCCTTCTCCCATAGTATAGGTAGTCCTCAACTTACAACAACAGAGCCCAAAATTTATGTTGCTAAGTGAGAAATTTGGTAAGTGAGTTTGTATCCCATTTTATGACTTTTCTTGCCGTGTTTGTTAAGTGAATCACTGCAGTTGTGAAATTAGTAATACGATTGTTAAGTGAATCCGGCTTCCCCATTGACTTTGCTTGTGAGAAGGTCACAAAAAGTATCACGTGCCCCTAGGACACTGCAACTGTCATAACTATGAATCACTTGTCAAGCGTCCGAGTGTAAATCATGTGACTTTGGGGATGCTGCAATGGTCACAAGTGTGAAAAACGATTATAAATCCCTTATAAGTTGTAAGTCGAGGACTGCCTGTATACTGTTCTGTGAGCTACAGAAGTACTTTTTCTTAGCTTCTCTGTCTCAAATCCAGAGGTCTTCAGTGATCAAGAGATGATCTGCTACTCCTCCTCCTACTGATAAAACATGCAGTGATCCTCATTCAATAAATGAAGAAATCAAAATATCATGATATAGAAAAATCTTCCCTTGAACCTCACCTGGCCCGTTTTTGCTGTGGTGTGGAACTTCACAGCTTCTGTATTCGCAGGATCTGGCAATGCTGGGAACAGAGATTTCTTCATTCTGGAACAGATGTTAGGACAATGGTTTGGGAAGCAGAAGTGGGGGAGGGCAGAAGTTGCTTAGCTCTTAGCAGGCCAGGAAAGGCTCAAGATACAGATGTGGTTCTTTTGCATATATCCAATTTTAAAATGTTTACGCATTTGCAAATCAGGTTAAGCCAAGGACCTACAGCCAGGTCCTATAGAACAGTGGCCCCCAACCTTTTGGGCACCAGAGACCAGTTCCGTGGAGAGAGGTTTTTCCATGGACCAAAGGAGGAGTGGCTGTGCGTGCTGCCTGCATCCCGCAGATGAAACTTTGCTTGTTTGGTGGCCCATTTTTTTGTATGCTGCGGCCCAGTGCTGGTCCCTGGACCAGGGGTTGGGGACCCCTGCTATAGAACTATGCTACATAGGGACATAGTAGTTTCACTTATAATGCTAAACCCTCCTGTCCAATTAAAAGCAGACAATATTATTACTTGGCATTATGTGCAAAGTAGGTCACTGAACTTCAGTGCATCTGATCGTCCTGAAAGTTAGACCAGTAGCATGATCTCTCATATTACAAAGATGGAATGCTATTGTCAGCACACAAGACAATGGCTTTGCTAGAATTTCTATCAGAGCTTGGATAACAAGCTGCTTTACTGCATCAACTCACTGAAGCTACATAGCAGATGATTAATTAGCTGATGACTTAGGAATCAACTATCCAGGGAGGTAACAGTTGCTCACGACAGCTGCTTAGGAGTTAATATTATATGCGTCCTAATACCAATTCTTTAGGTAATTTAGCCTATCCAATTCTGTTTACAAATTAATATTCATCAACAAAAATAGATTTGATTAAAATGGGAATCTTTTTGTTGTACAACAGGTATTGGAATACTATGTAAAGAGTATTGTCAATGTAATAAAATGTGTTGTACAAGTGGTCCTCCACTTACGATCACAATTCAGCCCAAAATTTGGTTGTTAAGTGAATTTGACCCCATTTTATGATCTTTTTGTCATGGTTGTAAAGTGAATCACCACAGTTGTTAAATAAGTAACACAGTTGTGAAGTGAATCTGGCTTCCCCATTGACTTGGCTTGCCAGAGGGTTGCAAAAAGTGATTACATCACACACACACGCACACACACACGGGACACTGCAACCAGCATAAATTTGAGTCAGTTGCCAAGTGTCCAAATTTTGATCACGTGACCATGAGGATGCTGCCATGATCATAAGCGTGAAAAACAGCCATAAATCACGTTTTTCAGTACCCTTGTAATCAGCAGTGGGACCCTACTTGTTCCACTACCTACCCCTAACCCTAATCTAACATGCACACACCTAACGCACCGTGTGTTCCACACACCAGCTGAGACCTGCAGTGCCAATCAGCTGAGAGTATAAAGAAGAGAAAAGTGCAAGGGCGGGTAGGAGGGCCAATCCTGCGCTTTTCTCTTTTTTCTCCTCTCAGCTTTTTTCCCTCCTCTTAGCTGATTGTGGGAGGCTTTTTTAAAACTACTGGTTCAAACCGGGCCGAACCAGTAGCATAGCACCGCTGCTTGTAACTTTGAATGGTCACCAAACAAACTATTGTAAGTTGAGGTCTACCTGTATGCGCTCCCTTCATCATCGGCCAGTCTATAGATTAAGCTTCCTGTGTCTTAAAGCAGGCACTTCTCTCCTGCCCTTGAAATAGTTATTGCACATGGCTTCATCATACTTACTTTTTTTTGCCAAGGTAGAAGATGATGATGACAACAAGGATGCCTCCAAAAATCCCCATAAATAGAAAGCTAAGCACCAGAGGTGGCGGCTTGGACTCTAGAGAGGAAGAAAAAACACAAGAAGTTATTGCTACTGTTAAAATTTCAGATGGAGAACTCAGGGGGAAGAGAAGTTATACCTGGAGCTTTGGTTAGAAATCGATAAAAAGCTTTGCAGTTGTCTTTGCTATTTGCTGTAGAGACCCAGATGCCAACAAGATAGACAGTATCAGGCTGTAAGTTCTGGATTGTATACCATGTTTGTGACACGTTGACGTCATAATCTGAACAAGAACAAGACAGTAATCAGAGCCCTTTGGTTGGCATTTTCCACAGCACCATGGCAGCAGCAACCAAAAACCTTGGCCCAAATTCCAATGGGGAACTTTGCCAGGACACTGACTTTCTCTTCCAAATTGTATGAACCCAAGACACAAAGGTCAGAATCCCGTACTCACATGTTAGGTTACCGTATTGCTCCTTTTGACAACATATGATATATTTCTTCAGTACACCTGGGCAATCAGAGAGGGCTCTGGGAGGCTTCCACTGGATGACAGCAGAATTCGCAGTTTGGTTAGTCACATTTATACGGATGGCATCTTCAAGAGAAGCTGCAGACCAAAGAGGACAGTTATCATCTTCCCTTGAAGCTCACCTGGCCCGTTTTTGCTGTGGTGTGAAACTTCCCTCTGATGCTTTGGAGAATAACTCAATAAGGGTGAAAGATAGCTGGGGTGAAGCTTGATGGACTTCTCAATGCACCATGAATTCCCCTCCAACATTACCCTGCACCCTTTCCTCCACCCCACTGATCTGTTGCCTGTGCTATTTGTAGACAAGGTCCACCAGTCTTTCAGAAGATCAATAATGCTCCCACCTTCAGAAATCGCCTAAGTGTAAGGTTACTGGTGCAGAGCAACTCTCCATACCAAGGATCTATTGTTCCAGCAACTTGAAAGGTGGCTAAAGGCTCCATCCCCATATCCTGCCCCAGACTGTCCTGCTAAGGGGCTGTTGGAAGTGTCCCCACGCCCGCCCACCAACTGGTTAGTGACATTGGGCAGGAGGAAAGAATAAGAGAACCATATTATTCTGCCAAATCAAGGATTGAAGTAATTCACTTTAACACTGTTGTGAGAAAGGGCTAATGGGGACAAAGTGTTACAGACTGGAAACGTTTGAAGCTGTAGTGATAGTGTCAGCTTAAAAGGAAGCAGTTTGTTTAATAATGACTAGGCGGTTTCACTCCTGGGTTGGGGATGAGATGAGGACAGTGTTGTGGGACAAAGTGGAAGACTGGGTTTAGCAAGATAAGATTGTGCAATCATAAATTGCAAGCTGAGCTGAATCTAAGAACTTCAAGGTGCTCGAGACAGAAATGTTAAGGTTGCCAATTTAAAAGTTCAACTATTCTATCCTTATCTATCTTTTTCTGGTAAGTACAAAGATAGAAGAGATAATGGAGAGGCTCAAGTAGCTTATCATCAAAAGACAACATCAACTGGATTGCAAAATTCTGTGAATGAAGCAGGCAAACATTTTTTTAAAAACTGTCCAGACATGAAGTAACTATTTTGGGCTATTGGTGGTTCTGACTAATGGGATAAGCGGAGGCAGCGTGGGGCAGCATGACATACTCACCATTTCTATGGAAAAGATAAGTATATCCAACCGTTTTCCACTTTATAACATATTTGTATACTGCAAAGCGATAACACCTGTTGGATTCCATTTCCCCTAGAATTGAGGAGCAAAAATCACAAGTTTTACAGTCATAACCTTCGAAGAGACTTGTTGGATCAGACCAAAGCTTTCTCTTACACAGCATCATATTTCTAACATAGTTAGCTGATGTTTCTCGAGGTCCAGTCAATAAACACCAGAGACTGTTTTCTCTCCAGCATCTGGTATCAAGCTAGATTGACTCCATAAATGCCTATTTCAATTAGCTCTTGCTAACAGTATCCATTTTCCCATTTCATCCATTTTTCTAATTTCCTTTTGAAGTCAATGACCATCCCTACAATTTCATCGCAGAGGTCCAAGCAAATCAAGACTATGTTTTGTAAACAAGTGCTTCATCCCAGTTGTACTGAAGCCTTTTCACAAGTTTCTTCAGAGGATTCTGAAGTCTAAAAATCTATTCAACTGTGATGTAAAGAACCCAAGCATAGAGAAAGGAGCAGGTGGACGAAATTACTATCCGCTTCCTCCTTTAACCTATATTGAACTATCTGTCCCACTTTTACTTTCTTTCATGATTCCAAGATGGCACTATTGACAAAATATCAAAATTCTGCCATCGTAGAAGAATCGACAGATGCCCCATGCAACATAACCATTTTATAGTATACTTGTTAGTCTTCCTGCCTCTGTTTTATTGTTTTAAATTAATGTCAAAGCTATTCACTAATCTCTTCCAGTGAAACACCATCATTTTCAAACTCCTTCCCAATCCCAGTGTAGCTCCAGCTAGAGATGCACTTGATCTGGGGGAGATAAAATTAGTAAGCGATACAGCAACAGAGGATGATCCTGCTGCTTCTGCCAAGCAAGCTATGCCACTTAGAAAGTTTCTCGGATGGAAAGAGTGATATTCTAGTGGAGGAACCTGGGAGGGCCTTAGGAAGAGGTTTCAGTTTTACCTGTAAACAGGTAAGTAGCATCAGGTTTCATGCAGTCTTTCTTAGGCAAGGTTTCTCCAAGAGGCTCAGCTTCGAAGCAAAAGTGAGCCTCATCCACTTTCCACTCCAGAGTGTAACGCCTTCCAGACAGACTGACATTCAGAAAACTGGCACCTAGGACAGTAGAATCATAGCATTAGAAATTAACATTCAGGCTATCTAGAGGTAACTGGAGAATTCTGGGAGTTGAAGTCTACACATTCTTAAAGCCTCTCTCTCTCTCTCTCCCTCCCTCCCTCCCTCCCTCCCTTCTCCCTCCCTCCCTCTCTCTCTCTCTCTCTCTCTCTCTCTCTCTCTCCTGTTATTTCATTTCCTGAAGCTCCTCAATAAACCAGGCTTGGTAAAACAGAGGGAAGCCATTCAGAACAAGCCTATCCAAGTTGCCATCACCCTGATGTCCCAACTGGTAACGAAAGCCTTGGTGAACAGTCCACCAGGATCTTGGGAATTTCTCCAAAAGCTCTCAGAAACCATCGTATGTCTGGAGCAGACTTTCAATAGGCCCATCTTTTCTGTAGTGATTCTTGCCATCAGTTCAACGGCAATCAGAGAATGACCTGATGGAGCGATGCTGCAGAGAAATTTTTCTAGGACTATGTTGGTTGTTTTATACGTTTATACCACATAAAATATAAAGGAACAATTGATGGTGGAAGAGGGTCCCCATATAAAATGAGATAAAACTAGAAGATGGCTGCTGTGGTGGATTATGTCTACAAACGGGAAGGTGTTGTGATGGATGACAGTGAAGTAGCAGTTTCCCACAAAGGCAGAGATCACACCCCAAGGAAAAGGATGAGAGAAGAGTCAACACAGCCTGGAGCTGAATCAAAGAAAGAGGAAGGTATTTAGGATAGCTGCTCCATAGAATCTCACAGGGTATATCCATTAGGTTTAGAGTATAGGTAGTCCTTGATTTACAACTGTTCATTTAGTGACTGTTCAAAGTTTCAAAGGCACAGAAAAAAGTGATCTACGATTGTTATCCTACATTCCCAAGCATTGATGCATCCTCATGGTCATGTGAGCAAAATTCAGAGAGTTGGCCACTGATTCACATTTAGGATGGCCGCAGTGTCATGTGATCACTTTTTGTGACCTTCTGGCAAGCAAAATCCATGGGGAATCTAGATCCACTTAACAACTGTATTACTAACTTAACAATGATGCAGTGATTCACTTAACAACTCTGGCAAGTAAGGTTGTAAATGGGGGTTGGGGGCAAAGCTTACTTAACAGCTGCCTCACTTAGCAGCAGGAAATGTGGGGCTCAACTGTGGTCGTAAGTCGAGGACTACCTGTGGGATACGTTTAGTCTGGCAAGATTCTGTCGGTATCATGCGAACAAATAACAAATTGAACTTTGGCTGGATTATTCTATATTGCTCTTGGGCTGGGGCTGACCATTTCTTTGTATACCAACCTGCATTTTGTTCTGGTGGCAACTTAAAGGAATAAGCTGGAGAACGCCCTGCGTGGTTAATTGCTACCAGCGAAATGTTATATTCAGCTGCAGAAAGAGAAGTGTGGTACGAAGTTGCGTTATCTACAGTGATGTTGTACTTTTCTAATCCAAAAGAACACGGCTTGCAGGCTAGCATGACAAAACTCAGAGTATAGTTCACCACCCCTTGCTCCACGGAGGGTCTCTGCAAGAATACAAAAGAGAGTAGATTGACATTTGCTATTAGAGAGCAAGAAGAAAAAGAATATTATAAAATATGGGACTTACTTTACAAATGGTTAGATAAGAAATTAGAGAAATATAACATAATATAATATAAATATAACATAATAGTTAAGATAAAATAATGTAATGATATGACATAAGCGATTACTATGGAAAGGATTATAATATGATATTCTACGTTTGATTATTTGGAAATGAATGGTACCATAAACTAGGCTTTATAATAGTTGATTCTTGCTCAAAAAAGATGAGATGAATTTATAAATACAGTCTGATAGTGATTTGACAATAATATGATGCTAAGCGGACGGTAGTTTTATACATTATGAATTGTAATATAAAAACAGGATGGAAGGACTGTTGATATTGTGCACCAGAGATATATATCAACCGACACTATATAATGGAAATAAAATTTTATTTAACGTTCTATGTCTCGTGTTTCTTTATGTTTGTTGTTTAAAATAAAATAAAATTAAAAAACAGAATACAAAAGAGGGAATCGAGAGCATTTTCCAAGCCATCAGCTAATGCTTCCCTTTCTATCTTTCGTTCTTTTCTGGGAGAGACCTCTTGGGCATTCTGTGGTTTCAAACCATTAGGGAGCACTATCCAATCTAGGCTGGGTGATGTCTGCATGATAGCACTAAAAGATCTACAGAGACCTTGGCGTCAGGCCTCCTGACCCACTTATCCTCTTCTTTTTTAGATTCTTGAATTAAGAAAAGTAATCACCTTGTAAAATAAAATGACAGATTCTGTTTTTTTTTTTTACAAAAACACTCTGGGCCCTACATTGGCCCTATAGACATCTTTAACAAATTAAAATAATGGGTAACTGAAATCCAGGAGTTTATTTACAAATGTTACCTCTGCCCTCCAACAATCACCACCCGCTGAACACCCAATCAGCCCCAAAGATACAGATAGTCCTCAACTAAAAGTTCATTTAGTGACTGTTCAAAATTACAACAGCATTGAGAAAAGTGACATGTCCATTTTTCACACTTACGACCGTTGCAACATCATGATCAATATTCAGATGAGTGAAAACTGACTCATATTTATGGCGGTTGGACTGTCTCAGGGTCATGTGATTGCCTTTTGTGGAATTCTGACAGCCAAGTCAATGGGGAAGCCAGATTCACTTAGCAACTATGTTACTAGCTTAATAATTGCAGTGATTCGCTAAATAACCGTGGCAAGAAAGGTCATAAAATGGGGCAAAATTAACAAATATCTCAGTTAGCAACAGAAATCTGGGGCTCAATTATGGTCACAAGTCAAGGACTACCTGTATAAGTTTCATATCTAAAGATGGGATCTTGAATGATTGCACTGCATGTTTTTCTTGTCTTCTTGTCTGCTTAAGAAGCAATATTTTTAATGTTTGAAATGCAGGTAATCCAAATGGATGGTGGATTGTTTGAGCCAGAGGATGTTTGAATGATGGACTCAGATGCCCCAAAGGCTGAATAAAAGCCTTCCCCTTACCGCCCATTGCAAAGTTACGTTCCTCTCGCCTTCCTTTCCTAGGGACCCCACAGTATAATTTACTGTGGGACTTCTGAGGATTTCTAGAAGAAAAAAATAACGCATCTATTAGACTCTGGAAACTGTTAATTTCTCCTCAAAGCCCTTTATACACCGGAGACAAATTCTTTGTGTGTCCAATCACACTTGGCCAATAAAGAATTCTGTTCTGTTCTGCTGTTCTGACAAGACAAAAGACACACACACAAATCTCACCACAAGGAACAAAGAGGATTTCACTCCAGCTGCTCCAGTGGCTGCTCCAGTGATCAGTTCGATATCGAACTTGCACTTCATAACGAATATTTTTTTCCAGGTGACATGTGGCAACTAGACAAAAGCAAGGATACATAGATCAGTCTTCAATTGTCTCCAGACCCAAAGACTATAGTAGCTATTAAGCAAGGTGATCTATAGAACTAGTTCCTTTTGTATCGCACATCCTTCGTCGTAAACTCATCAGAATTTAGCTATTCAAGCATGAAGCTGGCAGCGAGCCCAATCTATCACATGGATTTGATTCAGAGATATCCATGGAACAGCATGCCTCCTGGAGTTGTGAGTGCTTGTCTGGGATGGTATAAGGACTCTCAGCAGGGGTTTTATTCAATTTTGTTTACTACAGGTTATGTGGGCGTGGCCTGGTGGGCGTGGCAGGGGAAGGATACTGGAAAATCCGCATTTCCACCACACTCCAGAGGAAGTTTACTGCAAAATCCCATTCCTTCCCTACCCCACTAATCTGCTTTCCAATTCCGTTCTCCTGTGCAGGGCAACAAAAGAAGACCCAGCTGATCAGCTGGGATTTGGGAGGCAGAGAATAGGTGGGGGCGGGGCCAGTCAGAGGTGGGATTTACCAGCTCTCCAAAGTACTCAAATTGTCATGTATCTGATATTAACACAATTGAAAAAGTCCAGAAATATTTCACAAGAAGAGTTCTCCACTCCTCTACTCATTACAGAATACCTTATGCCACCAGACTTGAAACTCTAGTCCTAGAAAACCTAGAACTATGCCACCTCCGGTCCGATCTAAATATAGTATATAAAATCATACATTGCAATGTCCTACCTGTCAATGAATACTTCAGCTTTAATCATAACAATACAAGAGCACACAGTAGATACAAACTCAAGGTTAACCGCACCAAACTTGACTGCAAAAAATACAACTTCAGCAACAGAGTGGTCAATGTTTGGAATACTCTACCTGACTCTGTGGTTTCTTCCCCAAACCCCCAAAACTTTAACCTTAGACTGTCTACTGTTGACCTCACCCCCTTCCTAAGAGGCCTGTAGGGGACGTGCATAAGTGCACCAACCGTGCCTACCGTCCCTGTCCTATTGTTTTTTATTTTTCTTATAAGTATCTATCTCATGTATTCAAAACTATATTTATTCTTATACCTGTATCTTGTAAGCGATTGACAAATCAAATAAATACTAAAAATACTAAAAAAAAAAAAAGATTTGTTCTGCCCCTTCACCACATGTGAACTTGGCCCATCTTCCATTCTCCTTGGTACCTCTATATTTTAAGCCAATCTACCTTTCCCAGATGCTTAAAATTTTAGCAGGCTGTAGGAGAAAGAAGGCCTACTTGGACCAAAGCCCATAACAATACAAGAGCACACAATAGATACAAACTCAAGGTTAACCGCATCAAACTTGACTGCAGAAAATACGACTTCAGCGACAGAGTGTTAATACTTTAACATGTTACTAAGTCTAGCCTTTATTGGTTACTAGGTGAATAGATAGTTTACAGATATGATGACATATATAGGATTTCTTATTTTCTTGGTTATACTACAAATCACCAGAAGACTTTTTGAGAATTTAGGGGTATATAATTACAGTAAATTAATAGCTACATATTTTTTAGCAATAGAAATAGCAATAGCAGTTAGATTTATATAGCATTTCACAGTGCTTTACAGCCCTCTCTAAACAGTTTTACAGAGTCAGCAAATTGCCCCCAACAATCTGAGTCCTCATTTTACCAACCTCGGAAGGATGGAAGGCTGAGTCAACCTTGAACTAGTCAGGATTGAACTCCTGGCAGTAAGCAGCTTGTAATACTGCATTCTATCCATTGAGCCACCAAGGCTCTTTCCTAGTGGCTCAAGGTTGACTCAGCAATGGGTTGACATGTTGGCACAATTTACATCAAGCTAGGTCATGGACGTTACTGATTTGTTGCATGGGATGATAATTTTGGTTCTATTAGTCTAACATCCTAGGTTCCACAATGTCCTCTAAGAAGCCTTCATTTACAGCAAGAACTTAATTTTGCAATAAATCACAAGAGATCCACCATCATGTTCTTTGAGGGTGAATGCCACTTATTTTAAAATAGAATTCAGCAACAAATGGTACATTTATTCATTTATGTTTCACATTTCTGAACTTCCCATATCCCTCAAAGAAGGACTCTGGCAGGTGTACAATAATACATCAAAGATCAGAAGACAAAAGAGTAAATAAAATTTAAATGTTAAAGTTAACATTTAAAAAATTGTAAAGTTATAAAAAATTTAAGGAGGCAAAAACAATTCAACCCTGTTAAAAATTAGTTGACCAAGGCAAAGGAAGACCTCTTCACACCAACCAAACCCATATCTTTGGTAGTCAAAGCTATTATCAAAACAATTGATAATATTTAAATTAACACACAATTATTAAAATTTAAAAGTCTGAATTAGAAATGGAATCAACCTACCTATTAATCCCTTTGTGGTGTCGTCAGAGCTACAGTTTCCCTGAAAGCAACCCAAATAATATTCAGAATGAGGAGAAGGCTGATGATAAACCCACTAAAGCAAGACACATATTCTTCTCAGAAACACAAAATAGAAAATCTGAGTTGTTTTATGTGATAAGACCAATAAATAAATTACATTGAAGTTTTTTTGTTTATACTCATCATCTAACTTGTACATGAGCAGGATGAAAACATTATTGATTGAGCTACAGCTACAGCCAATAGAGCTGTAGAGGATCGATCCAGAGCTCTGTTATCGGCTGCAGAGGGCTTCAGGAAAGCCTTGCTGGCCACAGAAAAAGTTCCTGAAGGCCTCTGACAGCAAAAAGGAGGCGGGTTGGGGCGACACTGAGGTTAGTCAGTGGATGACATCCTCCCAAAATAAGACCTGGTGCCTTTTTTTTGGTAGCAAAATATATATATATATAACAGGGTCTTATTTTCAGGGAAACACGGTATTACAAACTAAATAATGAAATAGGCATTATAGCATCATGAACCAAGCTCTGATCATTTAAAAAAAATATTCACTGCCCAGAGCCATTTAGTAAGATGTGTGGCTGTACAAAATTGATTGAGTGATTGATTGAATGAATGAACAAATAAAGGAACAAATGAATGAATTGCATGCATACATATCAGTGATAGTCACAATATCTGTGGACCCTAGGAACTTCTACATCTGTGATGTGTTGCCTCCAGAAAAACCCCTAAATGTAGCTTCATTGCAAACTGCACTAAGATCGTCATTCTTTAAACATTCCTGCCCTTATTATTCACCAAGTATTTCCCTCTCCATAATCTCTTGATGTCGTTATATTTGGAAGAATTATCTCATCTCAGCGGAAGTCCCAGAGTGGGGTAAAGATGGAGGGAATTATTTTGCGACAGCTGGAGAGCAGCTGGCCATGGGGCGATGTGTCAGCCAGGCACCTTCCTGCTCCTAAGTCTTTCCATAGGGATAACATTTCACACAGCTGTTTGAGGGTAGCAAGAAGAGGGTATATTCGAAAGGGTGGGGTTGTGGAAATGCCGCAATCTTTAATCGGGGAGGGGGGGACACCCTATTATCTGCAGAGTTTCATTCTCTGGCAATCTTCTATGATGAGGGTTTCAAAATATGCAGATAGAAACCTCAACAGACATACACATAAGCTGCCTATCTCCCTATCTGATTAAATTCATCTCCTTTTTTCTCTCTCATTTTCTCTGTAGTGAGTTTTAAACAATTGTCTCTTTGAAGTAGAGAGAAGCAGTGATATATCTCAGTGTTGCTCCAATAAATGCAATCCCCTGATCTCCACAAAGCCCTTGTGACTCTTGTCTGACTGAATTAGAATTAGCGTTCTTTTATTGGCCAAGTGTGATTGGACACACAAGGAATTTGTCTTGGTGCAAATGCTCTCAGTGTACATAAAAGAAAAGATACGTTCGTCAAGAATCTTCAGGTACAACAATAATAGTCATAGGGTACAATAAGCAATCAAATCATACTAGGAAACAGTCGATATAAATTGTAAGAATACAAATGACAAAGTTACAGTCATACAGTCACAAGTGGGAGGGGATGGGTGATAAGGAATGATGAGAAGATTAACGGTAATAGTAGTGCAGACTTTGTAAATAGTTGGACAGTGTTGAGGGAATTATTTGTTTAGCAGAGTGATGGCATTTGGGGAAAAACTGTCCTTGTGTCTAGTTGTTTGGGTGTGCAGTGCTTTATAGCTTTGTTTTGAGGGAAGGAGTTGAAACAGTTGATGTCTGGGATGTGAGGGGTCTGTAAATATTTTCACAGCCCTCTTTTTGACTCGTGAAGCATACAAGTCCTCAAGTGAAGGCAGATTGGTAGTAATTGTTTTTTCTGCAGTCCTAATTACTCTCTGAAATCTGTGTCAGTCCTGTTGGGTTGCAAAACCAAACCAGACAGTTATAGAGGTGCAGATGACAGACTCAATAATTCCTCTGTAGAACTGGATCAGCAGCTCCTTGGGCAGTTTGAGCTTTCTGAGTTGGTGCAGCAAGAACATTCTTTGTTGTGCTTTTTTGAGGACGTTTTTGATGTTAGGTGTCCATTTTAGGTCATGTGCTATAATAGAACCTAGAAATTTGAAGATCTCTACTGTTGATACTGTATTGTCTAGTATTGTAAGAGGTGGTAGTATGGGAGGAGTATGGGAGGTAGTATGGTCATGATTGTTTAACTGCTGGGCATTTTTATTCATTCTTCTCAATAGTTAAACCAAACAACTTTACCTTCCAGCTTTGGATTTACCTTCCAGTCTGAAGCCTTTTCAAGATGTAGGACCTCAACACCCAATTTTCCCCAAACCTTTCAAGTGGAAAAATCTACTAAGAGCATCGGGTAAAATAGAGGTCATGAATCCAAAGCTGGGCAATGAATAGTTATCTAGGAGGTCTTGCCTGCCGAGGTAGAGAATCTTGGTGGAAATCATCAAACATGGCCATCATTTCCAGGGTTTACATCAGGGATGATTTTAACAACCGGTTCTGTGGGCATGGCTTAGTTGGTAGGTGTGGCTGGGTGGTCATGTGACTGGGTGGACATGGCTTGGTGGTCATGTTACTGGCTGGGTGTGGCCAACTCAATATCACTCACATCAAGGCATACATCTCCTCGCCTGGCCTCTCATGACTGTGGGGATGCTGCAACAGTTGTAAGTGTGAAAAATGGTCATAAGTCACTTTTTTCAGTGCCATTGTAACTTTGAATGGTCACTCCACCCAAGCGGAGTACCAGCAAAGGAGGGGAAAATACTCCAGAGAAGTTCCAGAGACAGGAAGTCTAGTCCTGCCAAGAATGTAATAAGGGTTAATGGACAGGCAGTTTCTGGAAGCAACACCAGAATGTTTCCTTCCTGCCTTCCTTACAGGATTAGGCCAGTAATTTCTTCTAACAACCGGTTCTCCAAACTGCTTAGAATGTTAACAACTGGTTCTAGCGAATAGGTGCGAACTGGTAGAATCCCACCCCTGGTTTACATGCAACTTACCAGTGTCCAGTTTAGATGGTTGAACTGTCTCATCCTGACTTCATTTAATGTAGAACGACATGTCCTGGATCCAGGCCATTTCAAGGTCAGGATACCTTTCGATCTAGAAATGCTGATGGAGTTGGCTGATGGTGGATTAAATTTTACTGGAATGAAAAGACAACAGCTGAGGCTACTGAATAAGAGACAGATGTGCAAGACTGCAAATGCAAGATAATATGGCCCTTCACTCATTTTTGTGCAATAATTTTTCCCTCCCTTTCCATAATCTTTTTTGATGTTTAGTTCAGCTCATCTGCCTCATTTTCACCATCTTTTTCATTGAGGGGCTTAAGGAATATCAATTATGAACATCACCCTTTGAGAAAGCCAGTCAGCCTTTTGCTTCCACTGATGGGCTAAGGTTGCACTGATGCTGTGTCTCAGCTTGGCATTCAAAAATCTGTCTGTTGGTAATGTGGAATTCACAATACCCACAATCTTCTCTACCTATGATTTAAAAAAAACAACCCTGTTCCAGAATGAAGCAGAATTCTAGTTATTTTCAACTCCTAGATATCCCTAGAAATGGAAAGGAAGGGAAAGGAAACTTTGGTGCTTTCTTTGGAACTGTGTTTCCCATGATAAGATGAAAAAGTGAATAGGGAACCATCTCAACAGTTTGTCTTCTGGTAAGCTGGAGATGTGCGATTTGCAACAGTTTTAGGAATGCAGAAGCCACAGCAGTTCTTCCCTGTTAAGCAACTCCTTAACAAATGGAATTTCCAAACTTTCCCTAATAGTTGAAATCCCTTAACCTTGCAATCAATATGCACCCAGAAAATACCTAAATCTTCCCTTTATGTTTGTCTCAAAATATGTCCAGGAGCAGAATCAGGAGTATTAGAGTACAATAGGACAACTGTGGTAGTTTGATGTTGTAGGAAGTTAGTACCCACCCCACTCCTAGAAAAATGAAATATCCTAGGAAATATTAAAAAGGCAGAATATTTCACCTAAAAATAAAAGTAGATACTCAAAAAGGCAGAAACTCAGGCTGTACCCTTGCTAATGGGCCATTACTCTTGCCTGGGCCAGCCTATTTTACATAATAAAGATCTACTCCAGGTAGAGCTATAATAGGAATTGCCCCCAAAGCCCTTTCATTACATCATCATCCAGTCAGGCTCAACCAAGCCTGGGACTCAGGACAGCCTACAGAGTTGCCCTTGCATGGCCCCATGGGAGTCTGACAACCAATCAGAATACAAGATCAAATTCAAAGCCCAACAGAGGGTATAAAACTAAGGGTCTCTCAGCATATCAGCCCTTTTCCTTCACCCAACATCTTGAACAGTGGTGCATTTAAAATATTTTTACCACTGGTTCAGTGCATGTGGCTTGGTGGGCACACTTTCCACGCGTGCGCACAATTTGCACACACGCACATGTCAAATGTATACTTTGCACAGGCGCAGAGGCTTTCCGACTTGCCTCCTGCAATCCTGCACTCTCCCGGTCACTTCAGCAGCTGCCGCGTGGCAATCTGCTGTGCTGCGCAAAGCAGCTGCGCTTCAAAAGCAAGGGATAAAGGCAGGGGAGGGATTCAAATTTTTTAACAACCGGTTCTGCGGGCGTGACTTAGGTAGTGGGCATGGCTTGGTGGTCATGTGACTGGGTGGACATGCCTTGATGGTCATGTTATTGGCTGAGCGTGGCCAACTCAACGTCACTCATATCGAGGCATGCATCTCCTCGCCTGGCCTCTCATGACTGTGGAGATGCTGCAACAGTCGTAAGTGTGAAAAATGGTCATCAGTCACTTTTTTCAGTGCCATTGTAACTTTGAATGGTCACTCCACACAAGCAAAGTACAAGCAAAGGAGGGGGAAAAAACTCCAGAGACATTCCTGAGACAGGAAGTCTAGGCCTGCCAAGAATGTAATAAGGGTTAACGGAGAGGCAGTTTCTGTAAGCAACATCAGAATGTTTCCTTCCTGCCTTCCTTACAGGATTAGGCCAGGAATTTCTTCTAACAACCGGTTCTCCGAACTGCTTAGAATGTTAACAACCGGTTCTAGCAAATAGTTGCGAACTGGTAGAATCCCACCCCTGGATAAAGGTGAGTATAAGAGCCCGGGTGGTGGTGGTGGATGGGCCCAACAGCCGAGCATCAGAACCAATTTGTTCTCCACTGCTCATTGGTGCTTCTGGCTCAGCAGAACCATGCCGAACCGTTAGAATACCACCCCTGATCTTGAAGCATGTGATCATCCTTTTCACTCTGGAGCTCCAGGCCATGTGGTCCATTAAACCATCTTTCCAAACAGCCTCCATGTTTCCAGTGTCTTTTTCCCCACTTGGAACTGAACCCAGAAGGACATTTCTTCCAACAATGTGTTGACTTCAACTCCCAGAATTCTGCAACCAGTAAGGCTGGCTGGGGAATTCTGGGAGTTGAAGTCCACATATCTTTAAACTGCCACTGTTCTGCTTATTACGCTCTGGATGGGTATAAAGCAGACATAGCAACTCCACAAAGCATCCATACAAAGTCTTTTTTATTGGTTCATCAGGCATCCTTATCAACTCACAGTTATGATGGAGGTTCTTCTTAATGTCCAATCCTTTGCATATCTGCATTATGGTGTAGAAAGATAATAAAGTCTCATCCCCATGATGATTGAAGCAGCTGCATGGTATGGTGGGCTCAGGCAAGAGTGAGGGAGCCTCCCCCAACCCAACAAGAGCCAATTTAGTGACCAATCCAGATTACAGATGTGACCACATGACATGGACTACTTTTCCCAAGGCACCTTAACTACATTTACCGTAATGCATTCCCTTAAGGGGACAGCTCACAATTCCTAACTAACTATCCCAAATCCCATTAACTCTAAACTGTCTGGACAGCACAGCCACAGTTGAGAAACACTGTAATGACAGATACTTCATGCTGTAAGAAGTTAACATTTTGGCTTCTTTTAACTTACTGGATTCCTTGATCAATAGTGTATGATTCTTTGAGATCCAAGAAGGACCGTCCCTCAGCATGCTTTCTACCCAGACAGTAAAATTTCTTCGAGCATAGACTGTGTCAGTGTTAAAAATAAAGTGGGTCTGGTTTCCAGCCTCAAATGGTTGTATTTCCCCTTCTGTTTGATCCCTGTGGGTGAGAAAGGGAAAGGAGAAGTTTAATCTCTCTATATAAAAGCGAAATTCCACTCACGCATCATCACAAAATCCACAGACTGCAAAGCCTACAGACTGAAAATTTGGCGTGTATGTTCCTCTTGGCTTTTAGGTACTCACCGAGGAAGGATTTTTTGAAATAACCCTCAGAGTATTGTGTATATTATTATTAACACACTCTGATGCTAAGGAGTTCTACTCCCCCTCCCCACCTGAAAAGAAATCTGTTCCAAATGCAAAACAGCAGAGGAGAGGAGTTTCAGTTTCAGTTTCAATTTCACAGCAGCCGCCAGCTTTAGTGCAGAACAGTTGAGCTAAGCCACGCTCAGGCTCTTTGCTGTCTCCTTGCTCACACAGCAAATACTGTTTCAGTTTCCAAACAGCTCTCAACTCTCTCACACACTAGTGGTTTTCTTGCAGATGTTTCATTACCAAACTAGGTAATGTCATCAGTTCAACCCAGAGCTACAAATATTTTCTTCAGTCAGTACTTTAAGAGTCTTCAACTCCTGGAATTATCTGGCTCCAGCATACTTAAGTCCACACATCTTAAAGTTGCCAAGGTTGAGAAACATTGCATTAAAAGCAAACAAAAGGAATGCTTTGATAGCAACCTCAGAAAAATAGCCATCTGGCAACAAAATCTCTTATATTGTGGCAGAAAAAGCTTCCCAGTCAGAATTTCTTTCTGCATCATGATGATTTGTTTACTTCTTTGGCAAAATTGATGTATCCAATTCTCAGCAGCTTACAAATGAGAGAAAACAGGAATAAAATCATAAAATCCATTCACGGAATAATAGATAAGACTATTAAAAGCTACAATAAACCCAGGGAGTTTGAATGTTCCCTTAGAGAAGGTTGGTTTGGCCCAAAGGTGGTATTCAGCAGGTTCTGACCAGTTCTGGAGAACCAGTAGCGGAAATTTTGAGTAGTTTGGAGAACCAGCAAATACTACCTCTGACTGGAGATTTTTCAGTATCCTTCCCCTGCCACGCCCACCAAGCCACGTCCACAGAACTGCTAGTAAAAAAATTTGAATCCCACCACCGAGGTGCACCTTTTAAGTCCTCCCAGAAGGAAGAGACTGCTCCTGGAATGTATTTTTTTTTAATTTGTATCCCACCTTTTTTTTTTTCATAAATTCAAGGTGTCAAACATATCCAACATATGTTCTTTATCCTATTTTCTCCACAACAACGACCCTATGAGATGAGTTGGGCTGAGAGAAAATGACTGGCCCAAGGACACCTAGCTGGCTTTCATGACTAAGGCGGCACTAGAACTCACAGTCTCTCATTTGTAGCTTGGTGCCTTAACCACTAGAGTAGCGGTCGCCAGGTTTTGTAGCTTGGCAGTCTGCCTGGCGTGGGGGGGTGCGTGTGAGTGGCAGGCAAATGTATGCGCGCACAGCTCCATTTGTACACGTGCTCATGTGAAAAGCTCCATTCACGCCAATGGAATTTCATGCATGAGGGCAAGTGACCTCCACTCATACGAGGGGAGCTTCACACATGCGTGCTTTCCCGCCCACACACAAGGAGGCTAGGGCCTGGGGTTTGGGGATCCCTGCACCAAACCAAACCGGCTCTCAGTTTGAAATAGTCGACCTTCAACTCCCAGCCCTCCAATTTCTTTCTGGCATCGAGAACATCATGTTGCTGTAATGAGCGCTTGAAAAAGACCAGTTATACAGATAGGTAAGTTTTAAGGTTCTATATGAAACCATTAGCGAACATCCAAATGTTCCCAATCCACTCCTGGTTATTTAATACAAAAAGGGCCTTTGCGCTATTCCAGCATGCGAAAACCAGCTGCACTTTCTGATCAAAGTGAAAGTTCTGGTTGTAGTTATTGTGCTGTCCAGACAGTTTAGCGTTAATGGGATTTGGGATAGCTAATTAGGAATTGAGAGCTGTCCCGTTAAGGGAATGCATCATGGTAAATGTAGTTAAGGCATCCTGGGAAATGTAGTCCATGTCATGTGGTCACATCTGTAATCTGGATTGGTCACTAAATTGACTCTTGTTGGGTTGGGGGAGGCTCCCTCACTCTTGCCTGAGCCCACCATACCATGCAGCTGCTTCAATCATCATGGGGATGAGACTTTATTATCTTTCTACACCATAATGCAGATATGCAAAGGATTGGACATTAAGAAGAACCTTGTCATAAATGTGAGTTGACAGGATGCCTGATGAACCAATTAAAATTACTTTGTATGGATGCTTTGTGGAGTTGCTATGTCTGCCTTATGCCATCCAAACATTAATAAGCAGAACAGTTATAAAAGATGAGTTAAATACATCAATGTCTTTTTTTCTTTTCTTTTTCCTCTTCCACCCCACACTTTCTCCTTTTTCCTCACTTACTTTCCCATTATTTACATTTTCTTTGAATTTTGTATTCTAGTAAGCCAATACAAAATTTTAAACAGGGAGGATTAATTAAATACAGGTTAGTGATGGTAATGTACTGTACTCATCACTTTACTGCCTTAAAAGTTATGGCTCTTTAGCCTCAGAAGTCAAAGGGGATGTGAGATAAAAGATATAAAACATGAATAAAGAAATATACCCCACGCCCCCGCCATCCCAAGAATCCAAGATCAGCGAGTTACAGACTGGTATAGGAGCAATAGAAACATTTTTTATAACACAAGGCATAACTAAAGTAGGGAATTTGTTGCTAGGATGTGTAGCACTGCCCTCCAGATCAGATTCCTTTTCAATGTACACACTAAACCCGTGATGGCGAACTTATGGCACGTGTGCCAGAAGTGGCATGCAGAGTCACTCCTGCCGACATGTGAGAGGTTGCCCAGAAGAGCCCCACTGCGCATGCGTGAGCCCCCCTGCCAGCCAGCTGATTGTCAGGTAGCTGCCGTGCATACACGGGAGGAGGTGCGCATGTGCAGAGGCATTTGGCATACAGGGGTTGTGTGTGCATGCACAGAGGCGTGCAGTGTGTGGGTTGTGTGTGCATGCACAGAGCCATGCGGTGTGGGGGTCGTGCACACATGTACAGAGGCACACATGCGCATGCACAGGGCTGTGGGAGTCGCACACACATTGCATCATGGGTGCAGGCATGGGAGCATGCAAGCACGTGCACTTTTGGCCAGGGGTAGGATTCTGCCAGTTCGCACTTATTCGCTAGAACTGGTTGTGAACATTCTAAGCAGTTCCGAGAACCAGTTGTTAGAAGAAATTACTGGCCTAATCCTGTAAGGAAGGCAGGAAGGAAACATTCTGGTGTTGCTTACAGAAACTGCCTCTCCATTAACCCTTATTACATTCTTGGCAGGACTAGACTTCCTTTCTCAGGAACTCCTCTGGAGTTTTTTTCCCCTCCTTTGCTGGTACTTTTGTGTGGAGTGACCATTCAAAATTACAATGGCACTGAAAAAAGTGACTTATGACCATTTTTCACACTTACAACTGTTGCAGCATCCCCACAGTCATGAGAGGCCAGGGGAGGACATGCATGCCTCGATGTGAGTAATGTTGAGTTGGCCAAGCCCAGCCAATAACATGACTACCAAGCCGCATCCACCCAGTCACATGACCAAGCCACACCTACCAACTAAGCCACGCCCACAGAACCAGTTGTTTAAAAATTTGAATCCCACCCCTGCCTTTGGCACACAACATGGAAAACGTTAGCGATCACTGCACTAAACCAAATCAAACTAGCCACTTAATGGCTCAGGATGAAGGAAAAAGAGAGATTTTTATAATAGAGGCATCAGCGTGCTTGGGCCAGCATTTACCTTAAGTGGAGGATATGGTTGACATCTTCTTTACATCCAGCCTCCCAGGAGCAGTTCATAAGACAGAGGAAGGCTGCTTCACAGCAGGGCTTGTAGCAAATCAAATTTTGGGGAGTGCAATTGCTGGGATCTGCAAATATAGGGCAAAGAATGGTATTCCTGGAAACCTTGGAATTAGGAAATAGTAATGTAAGGTGTTTGATTATTTAGGGCAACCCCATCCTGCTTTCCCCATAGAATATAGCTCACTTTGGCAAATTGTCAAACAACATGCACAAAAATTGCAAATTAAAAGTATGTTAGCACACATGCAAACACACATCAAAGACCAAAAGACAGCTAAAGTTACAGGTAATATCTACAGCAAACAGAAATCATAACTTCATATTATAAACAGACTTTTACTAAATTAATAGAAAGTTTACTAAAATTTCTACTGTTTCTATGATTATGTATTTGGGTTTATGCCATGTTACCTGCCCAGATTTATTTGATTAAGATGGATGACCACATTGATAGGCCAAAAAACAAATGAATAAGATGGCGAGACTTAAATCAAGGTGTTGCATTCTCCTTCTTCCTTCCTCTCTACAATTTTTTTTAAAGAAAACTCCCAAGCAGATGAGAAAGTGATTCTAAATTTATTTTAGGTATTTCTTTATATGTAGTTCAGTTTTCTTCTATTTCATAACTGGTGGCAGATTAAGGATAGAGCGTTTGAAAGCATGGAAGGAAGCTATGGTTTTTTTGTGTCAGCATGGCTGGCTTTATCGCTTCCTGGTCTTCCCGCAAATGAGATAAACTTACCGCTCAAGAGCTCTGATGCAGCCAACCGCACCATCACCAGCACTGCAACAACAACTGGTACCATCTTCAGTTTCTTCCAGCTTGAGCGATGGGTGTTTTTCTCTTCCTAGAGGTGCTGGATTTTGCAGGGTCTATCATAGCTTGCAGAGAAGTTTGCTCCTTGCTCCTGATGGAAGGGAGGTACACCTGATTTGAGCAGGAGGGGTGTCTCCACTCGAGGCACTTTCAAGAAAGCTGTACGTGCTATCCTGTTTTTCTCTTTCACTTTGCTTTCAACAAAGTGTTGACCACAGAACCTATTGACTCAGCAGCACACACAAACACATACGTGCCACCTATCTGTGTGTGCCTTTTATGTAGTTTGTGCGTACGAGCTAATTTGCAGGAACAGCTCAGCTTCATCTTTCTCACAAAGAAAACCTACACGTGTGAGATCTAGAATGACTCTCATTCTTTCCGGGTGGATGTACACAACTTCTGAGTTGTGAGGTTTCATTTGGTAATCGTGTCATTCGCAGACTTCACCGACGTCTTAGCCTGCATATCTGTGGCCCATGGGTATTTTTAAAAGCAAGGGTTGGCTTTAAAAATGATTAGCTTTATTAGCTTTTTGTTTATGGCTTTTTAAAAAAAACCTTAAAATGTAATATGGCAAGAAATTAACAAACTGGAATCAGATTTGTGTTCAGGTTTTGAATTATGATCCCCATTAGCAGATGCACGCAATGGTGTTAACAACCATCATTGTGTGTGAATAATTACAGGTAATCTTCATGGTTTGTAAATTGCAGTCACAATATGTATTTTGCCTGGCTGCTGAACTATGGAATACATGATGGAACCATTAACCAAAGGTACTGGTTTCACACAACAGTCTAAGCCACAAAAAAACTAATAAAGCGAGTCATGTGCTGATAAACTAGTCAGTTCTTCACAAGCTCTGGTTAAACATATTGTAAATACTCAACGGCATTCATATTTTATAACCTTCTCTTCCCCAACCTTGTTTATATACCAGGTTAATCTTGAACTATCTGGAGGATAAAAGAAAGGCTACTTTGCAAAAAAACATGGAGACCAATTATTGAGCCATGGTGGTGCAGTGGTTAGAGTGTGCAGTACTTCAGGCTATTTCTTCTACCTGCAATTTGGCAGTTCAAATCTCGCCAGGCTGAAGGTTTGACTCAGCCTTCCGTCCTTCTGAGGTGGGTAAAATGAGGATCCAGATGGTTGGGGACAATAGGCTGACTCTGTGAACCACTTAAAGAGAGCTGTGAAGCACTATAAAGTGATATATAAGTCTAAGCACTATTGCTATTGCTATATGTTCTCTGTGTTATGTTTTCAGAAAGCAGAGGAATGATTCCTGTAATAATCAGCGTTTTCTTTTGGTTAAAACCAAGGAAAACATCTCATTCTATACTAGTGTTTTTTCACAAGTGGGGGGAACCCCACCTTGTTGTGGGTAGAAAGCCACATCCTTTGAATATATCAGACTTTGCAGAAAGCCTTAACTAGGTCAGAAGTGTGGTGAGTAACTTAAGCGAATCAGATTTTCCCATATGTTCCTGTCTAAAACCAGTTTATTCATTGCATTCTCGGTGGGGAGGAGATATTGGCCAGCTGGAACTGTGAGAGACTATATCAGCCAATGGCACACTTTATTTATTAATATATTAATGTATTATTTATTAAATTTATAAGCCACTCATCTCACTATCAAGCAATTTTGGATAGCTTATTTTTATTTATTAAATTTATATGTGTAGGAGAAGGCAGAGCTGGGGGCGGAATTAAATGTGTCATCAGCTTAGAGTCCTTGCCAATTTAGCACTGACTGTTACAGGTAGTCCTCAACTTACAACAGTTCACTTAGTAAACTTTTGAAATTACAACGGTGCTGAAAAAAAGTGATTTATGACCTTTTCTCACGTGACCATTGCAGCATCCCTATGGTCATGTGATCCAAATTCAGACACCTGGCCACTGACTCATATTTATGACAGTTACAAGGTCCTGGTGCCCCTTTTGGGACTCTGACAAGCAAACTCAATGGGGAAGGCAGATTCACTTAACAACCATGTTACTGTTAACGACCGCAGTGATTAATTTAACAACTGCGGCAAGAAAGGTTGTAAAATAGGGCAAAACTCACTGAACACCTGTTTTGCTAAGCAACAGAAATGTTGGGTTCAATTGCAGCCATAAGCCAAGGACCACCTGTAGTTGGCTAGATTCTTGTATATAGGCTTGAATGAATCTTCTGTGCTGCAACTTAACATACGGTCCTGATCCTTTGCGCCTCACAATATGTTTTGTTTTCTGGATTGCCGAAACTGTTACCTCTCTGATGCTTGAGGGCGAGAGACATGCCCCCACCTTGCAATTGAAAGCATGATGCCCTTGCCCCTGAAGCAGCTTTCTTTTTTAAAAAATAAAATAAACTTTATTAAAGATTAAATATATATATATATATGTTGTGACTCGGAGGTCTGAGCCTGCCTTGTTAGAAGATACAGACTTAAGCAATGAGGAAGAGAGGGATTTGGCCTCGAGGTTTGAGCCTGCTTTGCTGGAGGACACAGACTTGAGCCAGGAGGAAGAGGAGGATTTGGCTCTGAGGTTTGAGCCTGCTCTGCTGGAGGATTCGGAATCATCTTCCTCCCCAGGACCTTCCTCCCTGGTTGTGCCTCAGGTGTCGGCAGATAATCAGGAGAGAGTAGCGGAGCCTCTGGCTGAGGATCAAACTGAGGAATATTGGTTTGATGCAAGGCAAAGATGTAGACATAGATATGAAATGCAACGTAAAAGGAAATGTCAAATCAGGGACTGAGATGAGAGACTGACACGCCCCTCAGGAAATAAAAGGGGGCGTGTTAGCTCTGAATCCTCGTTTGGGACAACTTGTTTATTTGGGATAGAAGCTTTGACAAATTCTCTGTGTGGCGTTTGCCTTTGATTTATGGTCTTGTCTTGTTATCGGACTTGGCAGGCAGCTTTTGGAAGACTGCCAAGGACTTCTCCAGCCAAAGGAATTTAACTCTGTCGTTCCTGGTCCTGTCTGTTTATTTATATTCCTTTGGAAACTTGGAATCTCACCTCGTGGTCACAGGTGAGACAGAACATATATATACAATACGTAATATACAACATTTCATTGCAAACAAAATCAATATGAAAAACATAACGATTATAATATTTATATTTAAATTTATATACTTAAAAATATTGTGATTAAGTTGTTCTCTTTTTTGTTTTGTTTTCTTTCTTTCTCTTCTTTGTGTTTATATTATATGATAAAATATTCAAATGTTTATTCTATATAACCATATATTGACAAGTGTAAAGAAGAATACATATATAGAGAAAAAGTGACTGTTTATGTAATAATAATTTAATATAAGTTAAAGAATTTAATACAGATACCCTCTAAGAATTACACTGACTGACCCATCTAGGATATTGTTTGTTTTCTCCTATTAGTAAAATATTATTGTTATTAAAGATATACTGGAATATAGAACTGTAACTTTATAAATTTAAATTGACTATTAGAAATAGGAATCTAACTGTATAAGTTAATTGTTAAATAATCAACTGTTTAAACATTTAATTATTTAAAGTATTAAAGTAATTTAAAGTATTAAGGAATTAACAAATAGAAATATATAAGAATATTTAGAAGCAATAGATTGGTAAACAGTTAATATAAGTGTGGCTCTGGATATTGGGATTGATTGGTAAAACTGCATAGGTTAATTAACTTTTGAAATTTATTGAATTAATTAGGATTTAATACAAGATATAGAGCTGTAGACTGCATAGTAGAATAAGGATAGTGATAGAAATTAGAGGAACATTGAATGGTGTTGTGGGAGAAGTTAGAAAGAATATTAGGACAACAAAATAGAATACTACAAGAAATGACAAGTATTACAACAACTGCAATGGAGACTGGGAATAAAACCATCTCAGCAACAACTACAGCAATACCATCTCCATCTACACAAAGATCCATAGAAGGAATGCTTACAACAGATAAAATAATTTCTGCGATGAACACACAGACCATGTAGGCCACTTTATTATCAATACAAGAAACAATGATAAAGCTACAGGAAAATAGGACTAGGAACCATGGAGAAATGAAAATAGAAATGGAGGAAGTGAAAAGAGAAGTGAAAAATGACATTCAGAAGTTAGATGAGAAAGTGGGCCTAATTCAAGAAGTCTTACAAAAGAACGACCAAAGACTCCAAATGATCAAGAAGAGAACAGAAAAAACAGAACAGAAATTAGAGTCGGTAGATCAGAAAATAAAAGATGATAAACAACAAGAAATTTATTACAAAAAAACACATGAGAAAATTTTAGAACTAAGCAAAGAAGATATTTGTATGATAGGGGACTTCAATGCAGTCGCGGACACAAAAAAGGATTATCAAAATACTAGTAAAAGAAAGAAAAAAGAACACCCTTCCAAAAACATTTTTTAACATAGCAGAAGAACAAAATTTAGTAGGTATTTGGAGAACACACAATCCAAAAGAAAAGCAGTTCACCTTTTATTCCACTCCCCATAAATCATGGTTGAGAATTGATATGGCATAGATAAGTAAAACCCTAGTGAAAGACATAGTGCAGGTACAAATAGCACCAAATGTGTGGTCAGATAATAACCCACTAATAGTAACAGGGAAAGGCCAACAAAAACAAAGAGGGAGATGGATGCTGAACCCATAAATTCTGAGAGATAAAGAATATTTAGAAAAATTAAAAAAAGAATTAGAAATGTTTTTTGAAGTAAATATAAAAGAACACACTTTTTTACAGAATCTGTGGAACACAACGAAAGCCTAAGAGGACAAACAATTGCATATATTGCTAGAAAGAAAAAAGAAAAAGAAAGTAATGAATTACAGAATGATATCAGAAAATTGGAAAGACAAGCACAATTAACACCAGAGAATGAGCAAATCATAAGTAAATGTAGTTCAGCTAAACATAAACTGAACATATTAGAACAGGAAAGAAATTTAAGAGCCTTGAAATTAGTAAAGCAAATATTATTTTGAAAATGCAAATAAGCCAGAAAGGTGGCTTGCATATAGGTTAAGGAAGGAAAAAGAAAAAAGATGGATCCAGCAATTACAAGATAAGGAGGGAAAGATACAAAACAATATGGAAAAGAAAATAAGAAATAGTACTGGAATATTTTAGTGAACTTTATAAACAAGAAGATATGTGTGAAGAGAAAATTAAGCAATACTTAGAGGAAGAAAATATTCCAATACTAACTGAAGAAGAAAGGGAAAGATTAAATGAAGAGATTACTAAGGAGGAACTAAAAGAGGCAATGAGTAAACAAAAAAATAATAAAACCCCTGGAACAGACAGACTACCGGCAGAATTATATAAAACCTTAGGTGAAATATTTGATCCAATCCTTTTAGAAATTTATAATGAGGCAAAGCTACCAATGTCGTGGAAAGATGCGTACATTACATTAATACCGAAGGAGGGCACGGATATCACTCACATAAAAAATTATAGACCAATTTCTTTATTGAACGCCGACTACAAAATATTTATGAACATAATGGCTGAGAGATTAAAAAAATATTGAGTAGATACTTACATACAGATCAAATCAGTTTCCTACCAATAAGACAAATAAAAAACAATACAACGACAGTATTAGATGTCTTTGAGTACTACGAGGTGCAACCCAAAAAAATCAGGCCGCTTTAGTTTTTCTGGATGCTCAAAAAGCCTTCGATAAAGTGAATTGGCAATTTGTGATTCAGCAAGTAAAGGAGATGAAATTTGGGGACAAATTTAAAAAAATGTTAAGGTCAGTATACTCAAATCAAAAGGCACGTATAATAATTAATGGAGAAATGACAAATTCATTTGAGATAGGAAAAGAAGTCAGGCCAGGACGTCCATTTTCACCTCTGCTCTTTATCATGATTCTACAAATCTTGCTAAGGAGAGTTAGACGGAATTCGGAAATAAAAGGATTAAGAATTAAACAAGAAGAATACAAGGCCCAAGCGTTTGCACATGACCTTGTATTCTTCATAGAAGAACCAATAAAATCAGGACCAAATTTAATTAAAGAGATAGAGAGATATGGAGAAGTGACAGGTTTAACAATTAACAAAGACAAAACCAAAATAATAAAAAAATTAATAGAGAAACAAAAAAAAAAAAAGAAATTGGTAGAAGTAATGGGTGTACAAATTGTAAAAAAAATTAAATATCTGGGAATTTGGCGCACAGCAAGAAGTTTGACAATAAAAGAAGATAATTATGTAAAACTAGTACTAGAAATAAAAAGGGATCTAGAAAAATGGGGGAAAATACAATTATCAATGTTAGGGAGAATTACGACCATCAAAATGAACATCTTGCCAAGATTACTATTTCTTTTTCAAGCTATCCCAATTAAATTAGACAAAAAGTTTTTTAATGAATTAAATAAAATTACTATGAAATTCATTTGGTCAGGAAAAAGAGCGAGAATAAAACTAAGTGCATTACGAGATAATAGATGCAGAGGTGGATTTGGACTCCCTACCTGGAAACTATACTATAAAGCAGCAGTCTTAATATGGATTAAAGAATGGGCCAACCTGAGAAACAAAAGAATCCCAAATCTAGAAGGACATGACCTGCAGGCAGGGTGGCCTGCCATCATGTGGAACCCTGGAAACAAGAGCTATTCTTACTTTAATAGACATGTAATTCGAAGTTCATTATTGAAGATTTGGAAAGAGATTAAACATAAATATTATAGGAAGATTCCAGGGTGGGTATCCATCATGAAGGCATTGATCCACCCCAATGCTTTAGAAACCAGAAGAAAGATTAATATTATGATGTCTTAAACTCCCAAGGAAGACTAAAGACGAATCAAGAACTTAGAGAGCAGGGTATGAAAATAGAGTGGTGGCCATATTTGCAACTTAATACGAGGTATAAAAAAGATGTAGAAGAATTTGGAATTGAGGTAAAACCAAACCAATTAGATAAAATATTAGAGGGAACAGATGAAAAATTAATTTCCAAAATGTATAATTACCTAATTTGAAATGGCGGAAGAAATAGTTAAAGGCCCAATGATTACTTGGGCAAGGAATGTAGGGCACAACATTAACCTGGAAGATTGGGAAAAAAATCTGGAAACAAAATTACAAAATAACAGAATTGGTGGTCTATAAAGAGAATAAATATAAATTCTGTTACCAGTGGTATCTGGCACCCTCAAGGTTGGCGAATATGTACCCAAATTTAAGTCCGATTTGCTGGAAATGTAAGCAAACGAGGGGTACCTTCTTCCACGCTTGGTGGCTTTGCCCAAAAAGTAAAAAATACTGGGAAAAAAAATAGAATTTGGATAAAAGAAATTACAAATATTCAACTAGAATTCAAGGCTGAAATATTTTTATTGGAAATGATAAAAGGTGACTACACAAAAGAAATGAAATATTTAATTCTCCATATAATCACGGCAGCAAGAATTGCGTTGGCACAATATTGGAAAGGTGACCAAATGCCAACAAATAATTTGATAATTCAGAAGGTTCTTGATTGTGCTGAAATGGATGTGTTTACCCAAAAACTTAGGGATGAGGTAGACTCAAAATCTAATACAGTTGGAAAAAATGGTACAATTGGATCAAAGATAAAAACCAAGGAATAAAAAGATAAGGAACTGAAAAATAAAATGGTTAGATCAAAAGTATTTACCAAAAATAGAAAATGAATACTAATAAAATTGTTTTTGAGAAAAGAACACACTGTCTAAGTTGATTAGAAATATATATGTTTTATGTTTATTCCTGAAGCAGCTTTCAATCGTCAAGACAAATAGCCCTTGATAGGCCAGTCCTTCATGAATGCATCCAATCATCTTTTAAAATCACCCAGGTTGACAGCCATCTGTCAGTGCATCCTGAGGGAATGAATGCTGGAGTTTAATTCTGGATTGTGATTTCTGTTCTAAATCTCCGTCCAATCAGCTTCCTTATTCCTAGTGTTTTGAAAGAGGATAAATCACTCCTGGTTCATTTCCTCCATCTCTTCACGGTTGCATAGACCTTAATCACGTCCTCCTTCAGTCCCCCCTCCCACAAACTAAATAGTCCCTCCCCATTTTGGAAGAAGACCTCGAAGGTCCCTTTCAACTCTTGTTAAACACATGTGTATTTTATGCTCTGGACTATTGACACTGAATGCATGTAAACCCTGAAAAATATGTGGTAGCCTTGGGCAAAAGAAAGGCAGAAAAATCACTCTAGATGTAGGGACAGTGTAAAATATTAACACATGATAAATAATGGAACAATTAAAAATAATAGCACAGAGTTTTATCTCTCTCTTCCTATTTTGTTCTTTCTTTCTCTACCTTCCTCTTTCTTTCTTTCTTTCTTTCTTTCTTTCTTTCTTTCTTTCTTTCTTTCTTTCTTTCTTTCTTTCTTTCTCTTTCTTTCTCATACACATACACATACACAGACACACACACGCAGATCACTTAACAGACAAGCATTTTGGAAGCAGCTCCTTTAAATTTCTCCAAGGCTTGAGTGAATTCTCCCACCCCCTCTGTCAGACCCCACTCCTTCTCACTCCAGCACTTTAACTCACAAGGGGAAAGCGATACTTGCAGCATTCCTGGGGAATCCTTGGAGAAGTTTTTAAAAGACCTGCTTCCAAAATGCATTTCTTTTACATTGCAAAAGTGCTCCAAGGCTTGATTCACCCCCACCCCCTCTGTCAGACCACACTCCTTTTCACTCCAGACACTTTAACTCACAAGGGGAAAGTGATACTTGCAGCATCCATGCTTTTCTTCCTTTTCCCCGGGGAGAAAGAGGATGTGGGGAACGGAAAGCTAGGAGAGCGATCGCAAGTGAGCGACCGGGCGACTGGGTTGGGGGCGTGGCCAGCCAGGGATTGCCACCGGTTTGGTGACCCATGCCAAATAACCGCTACCGGTTCGCCCGAATAGGTGCGAACCGGTTGAATAGCACCTCTGATCAGAGTTGGAAGGGACCTTATAGGTCATCTAGTCCAAGCAGGAGACCCTACACCATTTCTGACAAATGGCAGTCCAATCTCTTCTTCAAAGTCTCAAGTGATGACGCTCCCACAACTTCCGAGGGCAAGCTGTTCCATTAGTTGATTGTTTTTACTGTTAGAAAGTTTCTCCTTATTTCTCCTTAAATCTCTCCTTGTTCAGTTTCCATCCATTATTCCTTGCCTGGCCTACAGGTGCTTTAGAAAATAGCTCGACCCCTTCCTCTCTGTGGCAGCCCCTCAAATATTGGAAGACTGCTATCATGTCTCCCCTGGTCCTTCTCTTCACTAGACTAGTCAAGTCCAGTTCCTGTAACCGTTCTTCATATTGGTCTCCAGTCTCCTGATCATCCTGGTTGTTCTTCTCTGTACTGTTTCTAGAGTCTCAACCTCTTTTTTATAATATGGTGACCAAAACTGGATGCAGTACTCTAGGTGTGGTCTTACTAAGGCTTTATAGAGTGGTATTAGTACCTCACTTGATCTCGATTGTATCCCTCTGTTAATGCAATTTAGGATTGTATTAGCTTAAAAAAAGGAGGGAATGGCAAATCACTTCTGCAGGAATCTTTACCAAGAAAACTGCAAGATCTCTCCAGGCAGTCAGTAGGAGTTTACAGCAACTTGAATACACAGCCACAAAAACTCCTAATGATTCCTAGCATAACATTTGCCTTTTTTTTTGCAGTTGCTGCATACTGTGCAGACTTCTGCTCCTATTACATGCAATATTGCTAACAGAAGACATCATTTATCATGTCTGTCTGTGGCAAAGTATGTAAGCCTTTCTTACATATGGTATTTGATGTATGCTTAGACATTTATTAAAAACACACAATTAGAAACAGATTTACAATAAAATAAAATAAAATCAAAAGTACCATTTATAATGTTCAAAGAGCCCCAAGTCACATTTCTGTCTCTCTCCTTCCCTGCTCCAGAGGTTAATAATACTGATCTAGTACCAGCAGCTTCCTAGTTGCCACAATAGAGTGTTGTGGCTGTTCATCAGTGGAAACCAACCTCTCAACCAAGGAAGGAGCAATGTTCCCGGAGAGTTGGAGCTATAGGTTGGGTTGGACAGAGAGATCTGTTCTTGAGATGGTGTCAAGCTCAAAGGTCCTAGAAAGACGCTTTGATCTCTGCAGGTGCAGTGAGAACAAAGCATCTCAGTCATCACCGCCGTTACATCCCCAGACAGAGCACAACCACACACCCGAATGGGTGAGTCATCCAGCAGCCTTAGTGACATTGCCAGGCACTGAAACAACTGTCAGCGGAGCAAATAGTGCCAGGAAATGGGGCCCAGCAAAGGCAACTCAATGGCAGAGAAAAACAAGATAGTTATTCTAAGTTGAAAGTCAAAACATCTGGTATAACTGGGAAATTTAACTGTAGAGTAGGAAGCAAAGCAGAAGATCTCTCACTCTCATCTATCTATCTATCTATCTATCTATCTATCTATCTATCTATCTATCTATCTATCTATCTATCTATCTATCATCTATCTATCTATCTATCTATCTATCTATCTATCTATCTATCTATCTATCTATCTATCTGTCTTTCTATCTATCTATCTATCTATCTATCTATCTATCTATCTATCTATCTATCTATCTATCTATCTATCTATCTATCTATCTATCTATCTATCTATCTATCTATCTATCTATCTATCTATCTATCTATCTATCTATCTATCTAGTCTGTCTGTCTATCTATCTATCTATCTATCTATCTATCTATCTATCTATCTATCTATCTATCTATCTATCTATCTATCTATTATCTATTCCCCACCTTTATTATTTTTATAAATAACTCAAGGCAGTGAACATACCTAACCCTTCTTCCTCCTCCTCTTATTTTCCCCACAACAACAACAATCTTGTGAGATTGAGAGTCACTGCCCAAAGTCATCCAGCCATATCTACCCTGTTTCTCCAATAATATGGCCTCCCCCAATAGGAAGTCCCAGCATGTTTTATAGGAATGAAATGAAATTCAGCCCCTCCCCCCCAAATTAAGGCCTATATTAAAACATGCGAAATGGGGGAGGAATGGTGGGGGGGCTTGCCGTTAGGAAGTACTTTTGTTGCACACCCGGATATGGTGCTGCCTGCGTTGACCCCGATACGAAGTGCCCCACCAACACCGAGGTCAATATCCAAGCCATCGCTGCCTGCCCGCCCAAAGATGCAAGGGCGGGGGGAATTAAGTCACCCCCGAAAAGGCGGCCTAGCCATTTTTTCGGGGCTCAAAAAAAAAAAATAAGACCCAGCCTTATTATATGAGAAACACGGTATCTATCTATCTATCTATCTATCTATCTATCTATCTATCTATCTATCTATCTATCTATCTATCTATCATTGTCTTTCTAGCTATCTATCCATCCATCCATCCATCCATCCATCTATCGCTATTAATGACATTTAGAAACTGCCCATTTCCCACACAGAGGGACCCTGGATAGTGTATAATTCTGTTAAAAGCATATAACATATAAAAAAATGAATGTAAAAATTTAAAATGGGGCAAGAATAGTTAAAAATGGTGATATCAAAGTTAATTTAAAGGCAGGGGAAAGGCTTTCAGGGCACTAACCAGTTCTACGACGGTGTGTTCTGCTGTGAGTTCCAAGCAAGATGGCATAGCCAGGTTTTCAGATATTTTCTAAAGGCTAAGAGATTGAGGAAATTCAAAGTTTTGAAGGCAAATACTTTTCCTCCCAACAATCTAAAAGACACATCTCTGCACAGACATCATCAGTTGGGCAAGACCAAAACCAAACTGCCTATATACTCTGTGAGCAGAGATGGAAAAATTCTATTCTGTCAGCAAAAAAACAAAAACAAAACAAAACCTGCTAATTCCAGTTTAGATCATGTACTATTTTGGGGAGGGGGGGAGGGGAAGTGAAACTAAAGAAAAACAAGTACATGCTGAATATTAAAAATAGATTTAATGGACTGGAAATTGATAAATAAAATGCTTGAAGAAACCTGGAATGAAATTCAAAACCTCATCAAAATGTAGGAGACATCCTGAAACAAACAAAAACAAAAGAAGGCAAAATAGCTGTTAACTTTTTGAAAGTATTTTTAAAAAAGTGACAGAAAGAAAAAGCAACTGAGACAGACGATTATTTACTCAAACACTGAGTTCCAGAGAATAAGAAGAGACACGGAATTACTTTACATTTACAGAAGCAATGCAAAGAAACGGAGGTCAACAGTTGAATGAGAAAGATCAAGTAGAATAATCTAGGGAAACATTATATGTACTCTGGTTTCTCTTTGAATCATATAAAATGTTTATCTTTTACTAAAGATTTCCACGGAGAGGAACATAAATGATCTTGGAACTACTTTTTTTGAAACTTTATGCTATCCAAGTGAGATGGATGCCCATATAGATTGATAAATAAAGAAAATAAACTTTATGCAAAGATGAGCATCATAAAAATCAAAAAAGCTTTAAAAAGCTATTGAAGATACAAAAAATGGATTGTAATAAATGAAACTGGGCAAAATGTCTGAGTTGATAATAGATATGAAGGTTTGATCACTGAATATCAAGAATGAACACCAGATCCATACATGTAGACTTCAAACCAGCTACTTTATTGTTGCATGCTATTTTACAGGAATCTCCTCAGACTGGCAGCTTTCCCCTGGGAAAGATTAGATAAGGCTCAAAGACAATTGTGAAAGTAGGTGGTCAGACCTTGCCCTCTTGTGTTTATGTAACGGGTTCAGACTAATTCTCCCTTTGAGCCCTGCTCCCAAACCAGACAATTGCTCTCCAATATTGATATCCACAAGGTATGGTTTAAAAAAGGCAAAGGTGTCAGCTACAATGGTGCAAATGAAGTTCTATCTGTTGTTTATATCCATCACAAATCTTGACTTTTTAAAACCATACCCTGTGGGCACCCCTTGAATCAGTGGGGGGGATTCAAATTTTTTTACTGCTGGTTCTGTGGGCGTGGCTTGGTGGGCGTGGCTTGGTGGGCGTGGCAGGGGAAGGATACTGCAAAAGCCCCATTCCCTCCCCACCCCACTAACCTGCTTTCCAGCTCCGTTCTCCTATGCAGGTCAACAAAAGAAGACCCAGTCGATCAGCTGGGACTAATGAGGCAGAGAATAGATGAGGGCAGGGCCTGTCAGAGATTGTATTTGCCGGTTCTCCGAACTACCCAAAATTTCCGCTACCAGTTCTCCAGAATTGGTCAGAACCTGCTGAATACCACCTCTGCCTGGAATTAGAGATGAACATCCTGGAAAGTGAGGTTAAATTGGGCCTAGAAAATACAGTATGGAGGGGGTCTTCAATCTAAAACCCTTCATTTAGTGACAGTTCAAATTGCAATAGCACTGAAAAGGGTAATTTACAACCACTCCCCACGCTTACGACCATTGCAGCATCCCCACAGCTATGTGATCAAGATTTGGCAATCAGCATTTATGATGATTGCATCGTCCTGGGGTCATGTGATCATCATTTGCAACCTTCCCAGCCAGCTTCTCACTAGCAAAGTCAATGGGAAAAGTTGGACTTGTTTAACAACATCGGATTTATTTTAAAACTGCAGTGATTCACTTAACGACTATGACAAAGGAGGTTGTAAAATCAGGCACACCTTCCTTAACAATCGTCATTGCTTAATAACAGAAATTCCGGTCCCAAGTTTGGTTGTAAGTCAAGGCCTACCTGTGTTAGGAACAAAGCTGCAGGTGTTCTTATAAGAAGTGCAGGTGATGTGATATAGTTTGTTGGCAAGTATAGAAAATACAGCAGTGACCAAGGGACAGAAAGGACCAATTGATATTCCAATATCTAAGAATGACAGTACTAAAGAACACTCAAACAATCAAACTGTGCTTATTTCATAGTTAATAAGATAATGCTCAAAAGTGCAATCCAGATTTTAAAAATCTAGAACAGGGGTCTGCAACCTTAAACACTCAAAGAGCCATTTGTTCCCATTTCCCCCAGAAAAGAAAACACCGGTAGCCTCAAAACCTGGGTGGGCATGGCCAATTGAATGTCACTCCCACCCAGTCACATGACACCCTCCCACCATGCCTACCTAGGTTTTGTGGCTCCTGGTGTTTTCTGTGGGAAATGGGTCTCTCTCTCTCTCTCTCCCTCCCTCCCTCATTTCTCTTTTTTTGTGGTTGATCTTCTCAGGCCAGGCAAGGAGTGACTGGGAGGGGAGGGTGAGGGGTGGGGCCAGCCAGTGGAGGGATCACACAACAGGGAGCCACAGCAGAGGGCCCAAAGAGCCACATGCAGCTCCAGAGCTGTGGGTTCCTGACACCTAATCTAGAATGGTTTACAAGCTGATTTTAGAAGTGTTGGGGAAACTAAAGCAGGGCAGCCTGCTTTCAGAAATTGTGGGTGCTTCATCAGTGGAGTTTTTAAAGAAAAGACTGGACAGCTACTTGTCTGAAATTGTATTGGGTGTCCTGCTTGAGCAGTGGGTTGGACTAGAAGACCTCCAAGGTTCTTTTCAGCTCTATTCTGATTTATTGACCTGTGATCACATTGCTAACATCCAAACAGTAATAGGAAAGACAAAGGAACTCCCCCAAATATCCAGTTTTGCCTTACTGATTATAGATAACCCTCTTAACTGTGTAGACTACAATAAATATGAGTCTTTGTGTCATTCCGAATGGAAGTTATGTATTATATTGAATGTTACAATTTTAGGGAAAAGATATAAAGGCGTCATACTCCAATCAGTAACTACAGGAGAAATCTTGTTTAATGAGAAAAGATAATAGACAATTGAAACAGGACAGACAAAAAATATAAATATAACGATCTCAATTGAGACGAAATAAATATAATAAAATTGAGGAAATTAAAAGAGGGGAAAAGCTATGTAGAAAATGTAAAATTGCAATAAGATATGGAATAGAATATAAAAATGAGCATGAATCTGAAATTGTGTCTGCATGAAGAAATGTAACCCGGGATTATGCTGCTTTCAAAAAAGATGTTTTAATTGTGTTTCTTTCTTTTTGTGAAAGCTCAAATAAAATTTACAAAAAAAAAAAAAAAGCTGATGCCAAACTCCTTTGATCCTTTGCCCACTGGAGACTAAGAATATGGAGAAATTAAACATTTCAAACTGAGAAAGGAGTGTAGGGTTGTATAACACCCATTTACTAATTTAATACATGAAGAATATATTATAATAAAAAAGGCTGAACTACAAGCCACTGAAATTAAAACTTCCAGGAGACACATCAGCAGCAACCTCAGAAATGCTATGATACCACTTGAACAGCTAAAGCAATGATGGTGAACCTTTTTCTTGTGGTGTGCTGAAAGTGTGCACGCCGGCCCCCTGCACAATGCAGTACACCCCGCCTCCCTGCACATGCACATGCAACACCCCCGCCCCCTTACTTGCACTGCGCATGTGTGTGCCTCCCAGCTGATTTTCAGCCCGTTTGAGGCCGTTTTCACCCTTCCGGTGGCTCGAGGGAAGCCTCTGCAGCCTCGGGAGGCTGAAAAACAGGCCTTCCAGAAATACCAGAAGTGCCCATTTTCAGCCTCCTCTGGAGTCTGGGGGAGGCCATTTTCGCCCTCCCAGAGGATTGAGGGAAGCCTCTGGAGCCTCAGGAGGCTGAAAATAGGCCCTCCGAAGGCTGAAAATGGGCACTTCTGGTATTTACGGAAGGCCTGTTTTTTGGCCTCCCGAGGCTGCAGAGGCTTACCTCAAACCTCCAGGAGGGCAAAAACAGCCTCAGACAGGCTAAATATTAGCTGGGAGGTGTGCGCATGTGCAGTGCAGGTATGTTTGGCTGGGGCTCACGTGCCCGCATAAATGGCTCTGCGTGCCACCTGTGGCACACGTGCCATAGGTTCGCCATCATGGAGCTAAAGGCAAGGAAGATCCAAGAAATCTCTTGTTGAAGGTAAAGAAAGACTGTTGGCTGGTTAATCTACTATGTTCTATTATGTCAATTGAAAACATCAACCGAGTACAGTTAGCAGGAAGTAGTAGAAACTTAGCTTCAAAAATGGACAGGAATGGCAACTGTGATTATGAAATAAAAACACATCTATTACTTGGGAGACTATGAAAATTGTAATCAAGTGCACTGCGGAGACATTTTACCTACCAAAAAGGCATGTATTATCAAGGTTATTGGTTGTTGTCTTTTATTGTAACGTAAGGCTGGAAAGCTGGATCCATAGAAAAACTACATGAAAAAGAATTAGTGCTGGTTTCAGACTGAGAGTGACACTGACTAGTGCCCAAAGTCACACAATTGGCTTTCATACCTAAGGTGGGACTGGAATTCACAGTCTCCAGGTTTCTAGGATTTTGTGGGGCTAGGAAATTTTGGAGACTATATTTGATGGATAAGAACAAATAATGTCTGATTTGTTTTTCCTGTACAGTATCCAGAGTGTTTTTATTTTGTTGTACACTGATTGGGAAGGTTTATAAGTACAATAAATACATAAATACAGCTGTGGGTTGCTACCGGTTCGCACCGGTTCAGGCGAACCGGTTGTTAATTTTATGGCCAGTTCAGCGAACTGGCAAATCCCACCCCTGGCTGGCCCTGCCCACCCTGCCCCTCCCTGGAGTCCCCATGTGGTCCATTTTGGATTGCAGGTAAGTGCAGGGCCTGTGTGGAGGTTCAGGGAGGGTGAAAAATGGGCCTCCCAGAAGAGAGCCTCCGGAGCCCAGGGAGGGTGAAAACGGCCCCCCTGCAGCCCGTTTTTGCTCCCAGAGTGGTGCAGGAGGCTGACTAGGCCATGACCCCCATGGCCACACCCAGCCAGCAACAGGCAGAGAACCAGTTGTTAAATTATTTGAAGCCCACCCCTGGATAAATACTGAATTAAGCAAAACTAGACTGCTTACTGGAAGCACTAAGACCAAAGCTAAAGCTTCGTTACTTTGGACACAGAAAACAAAGGCAAAAGTCACTGGAGGAGATTCTTTTGCTTGGAAAAATGTAAAGCCACTGAAAACGAATCCAACAGAAAGGTGGGGAAAGAACTATGGCTGGTGACTCAAGGAGGCGCTTATGAGAACTTAGTAAAATAGTTACTGATTTGGGGAAACGATGTCACAAAAATGAGAAATAGCTGAATGAATGAGCAACAACTTAAACAAACTTGGGTTCTGGCCTGAGCTGACAATTTGGGGAGGGGGAGGAATTGCCTTTTCCAGCAGGCTACTTGAAAGACCAATGTGTAGCTCAAGTTTAATCCGATAGACCTCAGAAGGCAGAGGTTTCCTCAAAATGATGGCTTTTGAGATGGAAACTGAAACTGCTTTTTGCTAAGCCAGCTCCCCAAGAATCTAACCAGCTTCCCCCCCTTTTACTGCCCTTCATCTGTATTCAGGCTGCAATTCTCATTGGCTATGCTGTCTTAAAATATTAGAAACTGTAATCTCAAACCATCAGATTCAGATTCTGATATATTGGCTAGTGACACAATGAAAGCTATAGAGGTAGCCCTGTATTGCATTTGTTCAGTGAACATTCAAAGATGCAGAGGCACTGAAAAAAGTGACGTCTGACCATGTTTCACACTTACGACAGTTGTTGCAGCATCCCCAGGGTCACGTGATCCAAAATTCATATGCTTGGCAATTGGCTTATATTTGTGACAGTTGTAGTGTCCCAGAGTCACGTGATCACCTTTTGCGACTTTCTGACGAGCAAAGTTAATGGGGAAACCAGATTCACTTAACAACTGTGGTACTAATTTAACAACTGCAGTGATTCACTTAACAACTCTGGCAAGAGAGGTCATCAAATGGGGCGCAACTGTCTTGCTTAGGAATAGAAATTTTGCGCTCCATTGTGGTCAAAAGTTGAGGCCTACCTGTATTGTGCACAATGAATTGGGTTATTCTCACGCTTCTGTTGCAAGAGAGGCAGGAAGGATTGGTCAACTGAGGGGTCCCTGAGATTGCAGTCAGGGCACCAGCAGCTCTTATTTGGGGAGAATCACCCTGGTCTGATTCTGCCTCTTTCGAAAACAGTAACTGTGAGAGAGATCTTACACCAGTCGGGTGAACGATCACTTAAATATGAGCCAGCAGTGTGCGGCGGCAGCTGAAAAAGCAAATGTGATCCTTGGTTGCATAAACAGAGGCACAGAATCAAAATTACATGAAGTATCAGCACCGCTTTAACAAAGTCTTGGTCAGGCCATGCCTGGAAAACTGCATCCAGATTTGGTCACCACATTACAAAAAAGATGTTGAGACTTTGGAAAAAGTGCAGAGAAGAGCAACAAGGATGATTAAGGGACTGGAGGCTGAAACAGATGAAGAACAGTTGCAGGAATTGGGTATGGCCCGTCTAGAGAAAAGAAGGACTAGGGATGACCGTGATAGCAGTCTTCCAGTATTTGAGGGGCCATCCCAAAGAAGAAGGGGCCAACTTATTAGGGCAGGGCAAGAAACAATGGATGGAGACTAATCCAGGAGACAGCAACCTGGAATTAAGGAGAAATTTCCTCACAGTGAGAGCAATTAACCAGTGGAACAGCTTGCCTTCGGAAGTTGTGGGTGCTTCATCACCCGAGGCTTTTAAGAAGAGACCGGACAGCCACATGTCTGAAATGGAATGGGGTCTCCCGCTTGAGCAGGGGGTTGGACTAGAAGACCTCCAAGGTCCCTTCCATCTCTATTCTGATTGCAGGGATCCTTGGCAATCTCAGTTCTCTATCCCTACGGCTGCCTCGAGCCTGTCTCTGCCTCTGTCCCCCCACCCCCTTGCCGGCAGCTCCAAGTCTCGCTTTCTCCACAAGGGAAAGATCAGATCAGCTGATTCCCCACCAGCCAATGCAGGCCGGGGGATTTCCGCCTCCCGCACGGTCCGGCCTCTCCTCCAAGCGTCGGGACCCCTTTCCACCCTGCGGACGAGCTCGAAGAGGCATGGAGGAGGAGGAGGAGGAACAGGAAGAGGAGGCAGCATGGACGAATCCAGCATCTTGAGGCGCCGAGGGCTGCAGGTGAGGAGGGTGGGGAGTGGAGATCCATCGCGGGCAGGTACGGATGGGGCAGAAGCTAAGAAAACCGGAACCCTGTTGCAGGATACGCCGGGGAGGGAAGGATCTCCCTCGGTTCCTAGCGGAAAGACCACGAGGCGCGCCAGCAGATCTCCTTGTCTCTTTTCTCTTGCACACACCGATCTGCTGCGCTTTGCAGGGTATGCTTCAGGGAGGGAGCCCAATTGATTGTCGGGGCGCGGAGGGAGGCAGCAGAAGGTGAGTGTGCAAGGAAGGCACTGAGAAGGTGACTGGATGGGCGAGTGCGTCCACACCAGCGTGGGCATCTTTTCGCCGGGAAGAGCTCGGCGGAGCAAGGTTGCAAAAAAGCAAAAAAAAAAAAAAAAGCGGGGCGTGTTTCGTGCCGGCTGGACCTTCCCAACGACTGACGGTAAGGGGCGCTAGTGAGCTGCAGCGAAAAAAAAAGAAGCAACTCGGTCCTCTTTCTTTCCGCTTCATCCCCCGCCCGATCTGCTCCTGCGTTGGGCAAGCGGGATCGGGGTGCCTCCGGCTGCCTCGAAACCCTCGGTGGCTTTCTGCCGCGTCCTGCTTTTTATGGGGCTCCCCATCGGGGCTGCGCCGTAATGAAGAACACGCCTCGAAGTGGATAGAAGAAGAAAAAAAATCCACAGAAAACACAGAAGCGCAGGGAATGTTGTGGCGATCCACCCTTAAGACGAGAAACATGCTGGAATTCTGGAGGAACGGGAAGGAAATTCCTGGTTTCTTAGCGGCTTTGAGAATTTGGCTCAAATTCCGGTGTTTCTCGGGCAGCGGCGAAATAGAGAAGATTTGGCCGCTTCAGTTAAGGTGGTGGTGGGGACGACTGAGCCATCTCCAAATACTCTCTGTTATCCACTATTTGAGAAGAGTCTTTTTTGACGTGAATCCCGCCCCTTTGGAATATAATGACCCTCAAGGTGAGACCTGCCTCCTCCTCACTTTCTTGGCCTTCCAAAAGGGCCTGGACACCTGACTCTGCTAATTGGCCTGGTGCCCCAGGAAGCATCTCACTCAGGAGGAAGTGGCTAGTACATTAAGAAGAATCCCTTCTTCTTAATGTGAGGGGTTGGACTAGATGACCTATAAGGTCCCTTTGTTTAACGTCCTAAGTCAGGGGTCTCCAACCTTGGCAACTTTAAGACTTGTGGACTTCAACCCTTGTGGAGTTGAAGTCCACAAGTCTTAAATTTGCCAAGGTTGGAGACCCCTAAGTCATCAAAGTATTTGCTCTGTAAATATTCACCAGGAATAGATCTTTTTCAATCATTTACTCTTTGTTCATTTAAAGCTCCCCCCCCCCCAAAAAAATGCAGGCAGGGGCCTGAAACTGCATATTCAGCAATATTTTTAAATGCCAATAACTTTCGATAACTGAAACTGGATAATCAGAACTGCTGTGAAAAAGCTAAAATCAGGCTAAATGATGTAGCTCCAGAAATGCATGTTTCCTTATTTATTACATTATTATGCCGCCCATCCCACTGTCGAATGACTTTGGGTGGCTCACCGTGTCATAAAACAACCATGTAAAACCCTGAGCGTGTTGAAGACATTAAAAATGAAAAAGGTTAAAAGTTAACAAAAAGTAGATAAGAAAGGAACAAATACATAAATGGGGTGGGAATGGGATTTTAACAGATTAACAGATGGCATTTTGCAGTAACTTTCCCCTGCCATGCCCACCAAGCCACACCCATCAAGCCAAGCCACGCCCACAGAACCAGTAGTTAAAAAAAATGAATCCCACCACTATTCTAGGAGCTCCAAGAACGGTGCACACTGCTGCATTCTATGCCAGCTGTAGCATCCAAATATCTTCAAGGATAGCCCCATGTAGAGTGCGTTGCAGTAGTCCAAACAGGAGATGACCAGGGCATGAGAGACAAAGGCCTTGGAGAGAGCCTGCATTAATTAAAACCTGCTTTCCAGTTCCACTTGCTCCTGAGTTTAGAACGACAGATGGCTTGAGGCAAAGCCATCAGAATAGATCCTGAAGCAGCCAGTCCGACCAGGTGGTATTGCCCGTTCTTCCAACACTGAAGCAAATCTGCCAGTTCTCCAGGACCTGGTCAGAACAGTTGAGTACCACCTCTAGGAGAAATGTAGCCAGAAAGATGAAAGGAATGAAAGAGAATGTGATAATGAGTTTCAAATTAGGTAACATCATCAGTGTTAATGGTTGCATGCTGGCTGGGGAATTCTGGGAGTTGAAGTCCACAAATCTTAAAAGTTGCCAAGTTTGGAGACTCCTGGGATAGAAAACCGGAAGATCCACGGGGCCAGTGGGATGGTATAGCAAGCATGGCTAAAATGTTTGACAGTAACAATGGCCGAAGGGTCTCAGGTTTAGATCCCAGATTTGTGCTTTATATGCATGCTGGGCACCTCTCTGGTTGGGATTTTTGGAAGCTATGGTCCAAATGTATCAGAAAAGGCCCAGTTTGGGAAAGTTTAGCTAATCTACTTTGCATATTTGTGACAAAAATGTGAGACATGATAGCCTACATTTGAAAACTTCTTTCCCCTGAAGTGATGGGAATCTCCTTCTGCTAGTCAGTCAGCGCACTGATGATGTTGCCTAGTTGGGTGATAAAACATCTGTAAACAAACAACTAAGCTTCCATAGTCAATCAACATGGGAACTTATTTTTTCCCCCTCAAAGGCTACATTCATTGAAAAGCGGTGTTTATTTACCATAACTAGACTAAGAGATCCAGAGGAGAAATACAGATAATTACACCTCTTTGCTGCCATCTAGTGCCCATATAGATTTGCTCAGGCAAGATACCATATAGCAGAGATCCTCAACCCCCAGGCCGCATCTGTGGCCTGCTAGGAACTGGGTCACGCAGCTGGAAGTGAGCTATGGGCAAAACTGTGTGGGATCTAGGTTTCACATTCCTCCTCATCCATACCCTTTCCCCTGGCCCATGGAAAAATTGTCTTCCACGAAACCCATCCCTGGTGCCAAAAAGGTTCAGGAGCGCTGCCCTAAAGCATACCGTTCATGATTTATCTGTCAAAAACTCCATACTGTTGGGTGAAGTTAATGATGAATATGAGTGGGATTATCACATTCTCTTTCTTCCCTTTCTCTTCTTTCTGCCACTTGGCTCCAGAGGTGGTATTCAGCCGGTTCTGACCAGGTCTGGAGAACCGGTAGTGGTCATTTTCAGTAATTCGAAGAACCAGCAAATACCACCTCGGACTGGCCCCGCCCCCATCTATTCTTCTTTGGTTGCCCTGCACAGGAGAACGGAACTGGAAAGCAGGTTAGTGGGGTGGGGAGGGAATGGAGATTTTACAGTATCCTTCCCCTGCCACGTCCATCAAGCCACGCCCGCAGAACTAGTAGTAAAAAAATTTGAATCCCACCACTGCTTGCCTTCCTTTTTCTCTCCACCAGGCATCTAAAGCAATAACTGATCACAGGCAGACTGCTTCTGAATTTAAGCCAACTATCCTTGTTAAATGCGTTGTTCTTACTCAGGGTGAAGTCCCAACAGTGCTTTTCCAAAAGGCAACTGGACTTTCTTGGTTTTTCCCTTGAAAATGTTTTGCTTCTCATCCAAGAAGCTTGTTGGATGAGAAGTGAAACATTTTCAGGGGAAAAAAAGAAACTAAGAAAGTCCAGATGCCTTTTGAAAAAGCACTTTGGGAGCAACCATGACCTCGATCAGGAGTGTCAAACTCACGTAGTCATGGCGGCATCACGTGACATATTTTCTCCCTTTGCTAAACTGGGTGGGGGCAGGGCCAGCACGTGATGCATCTGGCCCGCAGGCCGTGAGTTTGACACCCCTGATCTAGGTCATGGTTGATAAGCCCTCAGAGTAAAGGCAATAAGTAAACCCCTTTGTATCTTCTCCCCAAATAAATTGGGGGCAAAAACCATCCCCTTCCTGCCTGCTCTGGAGAAGACAGGAATTTTTGCTCTCATCACCCACCAAGGCAGTTTTGGTCACCGAGAAAGTGCTCTGCAAGGGTTAAGCAAGCTGTTTCCACTGAGTTACCTTAAGGGCAGAGTCCTGCTGTTATTGGTCTTGGCAGCTCCTAGGAGCACAAGGCAGACGGTTCCCCTCTGCACCCTCTCCTGCCTGATTTAACTCGTGGGAGAGTGACAGAAATTTCTCTTGGCATTTCACGTGCCTCACTGCTTGGCTGAGAGTCCTGGGGGGACCTCAGAGATCAAAGCTTCAAGGGCTTCAGTGACATTTTGCCTGTCATGGAGAGACCAATCTCAGCCACAAGACAGAAACATGAGCCTGAGAGCAGTGAGCAAAGAAGAAAACCAGGGTCCTTTGTCCTCTTTTGTGTTTTTCAAATCTGGGTGGAGGTTGCAAGCGAAGATGTCCACAATCATGTAAGAGTTGGTGAAAGTAGGAAAGGTTTTGCCCAAATTATACTCTTGTCTCTTTTCTTTCTCTCTGCCTTCCCAAAATCTCCCTCTAGTTGAGCATCTTTCTTTCTACCTTGGTTGAACAGACACTTCTGGGAAGCTCACAGACCAAGGAGGGAGATACTCTACTGTTTCTCAGAGAGGAACTGATGTTCAGACATTAGCTTTGTTGAGGGACTCCTTCAGATCTGTTATCAGATTCTTCTTCTTCTCCTCCTCCTCCTCCTCCTTCTTCTTCTTCTTCTTCTTCTTCTTCTTCTTCTTCTTCTTCTTCTTCTTCTTCTTCTTCTTCTTCTTCTTCTTCTTCTTCTTCTTCTTCTTCTTCTTCCTCCTCTCCTCTCCTCCTCCTCCTCCTTCTTTTTCTTACTTCTTCTTACTTCTTCTTCCTTCTCCTCCCCCTCTTTCACAATTTTCCAATCCAAGTCCACAATGGCCAACTTGCTGCTATTCAGAAGCCCCCAGACCACAGAAAGAAACTGTTGTCACCATTTGACTCTAAAGTCAACTGGTGTTGAATAGAGAGGTTCGTTTTAGACGTCATAACTAGTAGCCTTGAATCGAGATAATGCAAGAAGATGGAGGTACAATGGTTGGTTATTCCCAGAATTAATACATTTGCTTCTTGGCTTGGAACTTCAGGCCATTCTGGGTGTAGACAAGCCATGCATGGAATCTGAGATGAGGATTGTTCAGGCTATACCCACCTCTTTCTTAAGTCAGGCTGTTCCACAGCTAGTGGCAAGTGGAGTGTGACATCATTGGTTGCCATGGAAAACATTTCCTGCAGTTTTTTGCCATCCCAGAATGGTTGAAAAGCAAGAAAACATTGGAAGGGGATGCTTTGGAGGAAAAAATGAATAGCAAAAAGGCATCTTTAAGAGTTCTTCCATGAGTATTTTTAAGCATTGGATATATATAAGGTGTTCGTGAGATACTGCATAGGCATGTGCTTAGGAGTACTTTTCTGAGTGAATGCACTCTGTGCATGAATGTGCGAGCTGGATACTAATATAACAAAGGCTAAGTTCATACATCATATGGTGGTTAAGCCATCCTGGGGCTCTCAAGTTACACACAGGCAATTAAGCCTGCTGTGGTCAACAGAGACTTCTAGAAGTCTTAACCAAAGTGGAAATTTTAATGTGAAGGGAAAATTATTAGACACATGTCTGGAAGGTATCTATTCTAACTGTGCTTAATTTTAATTGAATACAAAGCCAAGTCAATGTTATTTCGTTTTTCCCCTGGCTTTGCCTATTACTTTTTGAAAGAACATTCCTGTCATGAAGCCTAAAAATCAAGCCTGTCTCTTGGATTGGAAATGACCTTAAATCAAAAGCAAGCATACCACATTTGGCTTATGATTTGGTATGTGAAAGGAGACAACATTTTCTTTATATTTCTTCTTCTCATTCAAAACTTCCTTGTTTTTGACAAGAATCCCATGATTTTGTTGGAAAATGCAAGTTTCCCCTTTTCTCTACAGCATCCCTTCAGCAAATTTTGACAATATATTGAAGAAGAGAAGGAAACACAGTAAGGAATTGTGTATCAAAGGGTTTGTGATGTTATTCCATTTTAACAAAAACAGTGCACAAGTCCTTGGACTGGTTGATTTATTGTGGGTGAAGTTTTTTGTGTCATCAAATACTGTTGTTTCAAAATGTTTATATTCCACCCTTAAATAAAATCACTCCCAGTTTGGTTTATGATAAAGAATTGATCTTTTCCAAACCACTTTTTAAAGAGTTACTAAAATTCTGTTATTTTGGGGTGTTTAGGAACTAGAAGTAAACATTCATTTCATCCTAAAGGCCCATGGAGACTTTAAAAAGACCTCTGAGGCACTTTTTGAAATCTCTTGTCAAAACACCAACTCCCAAATAAAAAAGGTAGATTTTCAGTCTCATTAATTAGGTTAATTCCAAAAAAAAGAGCCAATGGAACACATACAATATCTGGTTTCCAGCCACCATTTATCTGTGAGCTGATGACTTCTATGCTCTTTTGAATTGTCTCTTAATTAAGGAGAAAGTTTCCTATCCATTAGTGTTATTATTAAAATAATGTCTGTTCTTGCCCTACCATATTTTGAAAATGCCCACTCCTGTTTCCAGATTCAGTGAATTCTGTTACAAATTCTGGGAGAAGAGAACCCTTACTGAGAATAGATAAATTCTGTTCTCCACTTGATAGCCATTTATTGTGGATTTATATATACTAGAGGAGTTTGTGACAGAAAAGAATCTTTGGGACGCAAAATCACTGATCCAAAGCCTCAAAGGCTCTTCTATCACAATGATGCTTTCTTAGCTCAGGTGAGGCTGCACAGCTTCCTAATCTTGATCAGTTGTCTTGGTGAGATTCTTTATGACTTAGCAGTTGTGGAAACCCCAGCCCATTGCTTAATTGACCATCCAGGATATTATGTGAGCCCAGAAAAGGACTGATTCAGCAATCAGGTGATGCATGTTGTATGAATACAGCCAGAAAGTGGGGAAAGGATTGTAAGTGCTGGTTAGCTCTTTAACTTGTATAATTTCTACTTTAAACCTTTTCTTTGCTAATGGGGAGATAAGATTCCACCTCCAATTGTTCCTCTCCCTCCCTCATTTTTTTAAGGTCGCTTCCTGGGTAATTTGCATTTGAAATTTTTATGTGAAAGAAGAGGGAAGTTGAGGAATACTGAAATATATTTAAATTCAGTTAATATAGCTTTTGCTTTGCCTTGACCATTTTTTGATGCTGGGCCATACAGCATAGAGCATCATGGGCAAGATTAGGCTTGATGCAACCCTTGGTATCTCCCCATCTCCCCTCCAAAAAGGAAGTGCTTCCTGCCCTTAAAATCTAGGACTTTTGAAAGACTCCATTTAACTCCTCTTTTTCGCATGGAAAAAGGTAAATTGATGTTAGCCATCACTCACTCAAGATGCACAAATATAGATTCCCTATGCCAAATCTGAATTTTCACAAATTGCTATATTAGGCTAAAGTGGAATTCTATAGATTTTAATGTCCTATGGGAATCTAGACATTATCTAGCATGAATCGGGAAACATGTTAAGCCAGGTTCAGTCTTACTGGATACCTCAGCCCATTCACAGAAGTTTTCTATACCAGCCATCTTGGTATTAAATTTATTCCATTTACGCTAAAATGTTCTTCCCTTTTCTCATTTATTTATATTCGACTGCAGGAATATAGTAGTGTACAAACCATCTCCCATTTTATCCAACAATACAGAATTAAGCAGGGTTGAATGAGAGAAACTCTCCCAGTAAATATTGATAGCTGAGGATCTGAATAAAGATTGTATAGAGGGAATGCTCTGGAATATTAGGAGAGTATTTTTTTTCTCTCTTTCCTAACAAGTACAAAAAGCATGTTCTTGCTGCAAAATCTGGTGCAAGAATCCCAGGAAAGGAAGATGGAGGTGCATCTTGAATAACCCTCACTTGTTGAGTGAAGAGAACACCACTTTCCCCATTCATCCATTCAAGTCGGCAGGAAGCTAAAAGAGCAAAGGCTAACAGAGTTGGAAAGGGGGACCTTGGAGGTCTTCTAGTCCAACCCCTGCTCAAGTAGGAAGCCCTATACCATACCTATACTCTGTACCATTTCAGGCTAAGATTTGGGGAATCTGAGCAAAGGCAAAGAAACAAGATATGGATGATACAGAAGCGATGTAGACACTCTTTTATTTTTTTGTTTTTCTTCATCCAGAAGGAGCTGAGCCTGCCACGCCGAGGGAAGATGTAAGTAAAGGGCAACCAGCCCATTTTTTTTCTTCATAGGCTTCATTTTCATCCTCCCCTTTGGAGTTTCACTCATTTTCCATGTTGGTAGCTGAGCCTCTTGTGTAAACCGCATTGGGGTCACCTGTTTGAAGAGGGATCAACAAAGATCCAGAGAGCTTTGCTGACACCCACAAAAGCAAAACCATGTAAAAAGGAGGTGGGGTTTGATTGCAAAGCTGTGGCTGCCCTCTTAATTTTGTTGGCTCCCTTCCCTCATTATTTTGCTACTTATAAGTGGTCCTTGCTTGGAAAACCACTTATTCAGTGATTGCTCAAAGTTACGACAGCACTGAACAAGTGATAGTTATGACCAGCTCCCAAATTTCCAGCCATCACAGCGTCACCAAGGTCACATGATCACAATTATCTGGCTCACAATTATGACATTACAGCATCCCAGGATCATGTGATCAATATTTGCAACTTTCATTGGTGGCTTCTGACAAGCAGAGTATCAATGGAGAAGCTGCAAGAGGTCCCCAAGTGTGACTTCATTATGTTGCGTTGAATGATGGTGCAGGATTATCTTATTGACGGCCACAGGAAGCATTGGAAGTGCTATTGCTAAGCAGCATGATCACATGACACTTTAGTAATGGAAAATTTGAATCCAATTACCATAGTTAACCAAAAATTACCTGCATTTGTTTTTCTGCCAGCTGCATCTTAATTATTTTATTTATTTATTATTAAATTTGTTTGCTGCCCATCTCACCCAAGCATTATAAGAATAGAGAAGTTCTGCTTTCTTGGGCCACATTTCTGGCACTGGCTGGTCAAATACTCTTGGGTAGCCCATAAAGAAGCCAAGAAGGGAAACCAGCCTCACGCTCTGATGCTAGATACGGAGGGCGTCCAAGAACATTTTGCTATCGTGTTGTCTTCATCACTGATAAAAGTTCAATCAGTTCAGTTTATTACAGTCATAGACCAGAAACCAGAATAAAAATACAGGGTAAATATACAATTAAAAATTCTAGTACAAAATAATAAATAACAACTAAAATCTACATATGATAATATCCAGTCTGTCAATTATACATGGTCTACTGTATACATGTATACTGCACGAATCAAAAAGAGGTCTGTGAAAATATTAACAGACCCCTCACATCCTGGATATAAACTGTTTCAACTCCTTCCCTCCAAACGATTCCATAGAGCACTGCACACCGGAACAACTAGACACAAGGACAGTTTTTTCCCAGAACGTCATCACTCTGCTAAACAAATAATTCCCTCAGCACTGTCCAACTATTTACAAAGTCTGCACTACTATTACTATTAATCTTCTTATCACTCCTTATCACCCATCCCGTCCGACTTGTGACCGTATGACTATAACTTTGTCGTTTGTATCCTTATGGTTTATATTGACAGCTTCCTAGTATGATTTGATTGCTTATTGTACCCTATAACTATTATTAAGTGTTGTACCTTATGATTCTTGAACTCTTGATGAATGTATCTTTTCTTTTATGTACACTGAGAGCATTTGCACTGAAGACAAATTCCTCGTGTGTCCAATCACACTTGGCCAATAAAGAATTCTATTCTATTCTATTCTATTCTATTCTATTCTATTCTATTCTATTCTATTCTATTCTATTCCATTCCATTCCATTCCATTCCATTCCATTGCATTCCATTCCATTCCATTCTAACTATACTATAATTACAATCCATAAACTGTGTGGCCTGTTGTCAGTTTAATACTAAAAGGGAAAGGAATATTGCCACATTTGTTATATATCATAACTATGGTGGATTAGACACATGTGTTTCTGAAAAATCCCAATGCTTCTGCATGGAATCTAGCAACCTGCACTGTAGTTATGGACTGCTCATCCTTAAGCAGCTACTGAAGATAAGCAGTGTCAGAACGGAAAGTTGTTCTTTTGTTTAATGACTGGTTTGCACCACATTCTCTGGCTACAAATTAATTGATTGTGGAGTAATTGTGTTTGTAGGTATCCAATTTACTTTTAGTATTCCTATAAATGTAAGCAAGGGAAGGGTGGTGGTGGAATTGGTCACGTCCCTAGAAGAATGACAGAAACAATGGGTTGGTTTCCCAGAGCATTGAATACTCTATTGTCCCTTTGTCTTTTGTTAGAATGTTTTGGATTTTGTAAATAATGTATGGGGAATTGTCATCTGATGTTCAAATGTATTTCCTACTCGGAAGGTTATTGGACTGGATGCCAATCGTGCTGAGCATTGCATTCTTATTGAATCACAATCTTGGCTCCCCTTCTCCATTTTATTATGCAGAGCTGCTGTTTTCTTTGTAAACTGGCTTTTGACATACATCTGTGGGTGGGAGATGTGGATGACAGTATGATCTCAAAAAATACAGAGCAATCAAACGTCTCAGTCTTAGGTGTGGAAAGTACTGAATATGTTTTCCTGGGCAACTTGCTTATAATGCATATCCCAGGGAAGAGCTCCTCTGTCAAGGTACAGAGTGCTTTCTTCAACATCAGTTTTGAGCTTCTAGGTACAGGTAAGTCCTTGACTTGCAGCCATTTAATGACCGTTCATAGTGCAACGGCACTGAAAAAAGGGACTTATGGCTGGTCCTTGCACTTACGATCGTCGCAGCATCCACGCGGTTGCATGATCAAAATTTCGATGCTTGGCAACCAGCATGAATTTATGATGGTTGCAGTGCCCTGAGCTCATGTGATCACCATTTGTGATCTTCCCAGTCAGGTTCCAAGCAAACAAAGTCAATGGAGAAAGTTGGATTCATTTAATGACCGCATAATTCCCTTAACTGCAGTGATTGCTTAACACTGGCACAAAACATTGTAAAATTAAGTACAATTCACTTAACAGCCTTGCTTAGCAACAGAAATTCTGCTCCCCATTGTGGTTGTTGAGAACAACCTATGCATCCATAAAAGTCATGGCATATGAAGTATCTCTGTCCATATCTCTTTACCAGCTCGATACCCATGCCTCGCTACAAAATTATGTGGTCGGGCTTAGTTTTGGGGGAAGAAAATAAGGGGGGGGGGGAATTCTGCCTCTGCCTACCAGCATCCATCAGTATTCATCTGGCTAGCATCTTGTCAGTGTGTGAAAGAGTTGAGGGCTGTTTGGAAACTGAAGCAGTATTTGCTGTGTGAGCAAGAAGGAGACAGCAGAGTGTGGGTGTGGCTTAACTCAACTATTCTGTACTAAAGCTGGTTGCTGCTATGAAACTGAAACTCCTCTGCTTGTGTTTTGCATTTGGAACAGATTTCTTTTCAGGTGGGGAGGGGAAATAGAAGTCTTTAGCATCAGAGCATGTTAATAATAATATACGAAATACTAATGGTCTGATGGTCATTTTGAAAAATCCTTTCTTAGTGAGCACCTAGAAGCCAAGAGGAACATACATGCCAAATTTCAAGTTTGTAGAGTTTACGATTCTGGAGATTTTGTGGTGATGCGTGAGTGGTATTTCGCTTTTATATATATACAAGATTTCTTTTTGTAGTGACTTCAATAAACCAATCGACCTATGACCTTTCGGAAACCACCCTAAGGATCAGAAAGTACCTGTTTGAAACAGAACAGGTTTTTGTACATATGCAGGAAGTGCTTTTTAAAAATTATATTTATTGGCATTTTGAAATGGCATGACATGCCTGGTCCATGATCATAATAAAGATTGGCCTGATTTGATTAAATGGCATTAAGCTCCACTGCTGGTTATTATCATCATTTATTTGAGCTCTGCTGTGATTTTCTACCTAAAAAAGGTTCAAGGCAGTTGAGATTAGCACTCAGTCTCTTCCCTGCTACAGGTAGTCCTCGACTTACAACAGTTCATTTAGTGACTGTTCAAAGTTACAACAACACTGAATAAAGTGACTTATGACCGTTTTCACACTTACGGGTGTTGCGGCATCCCCACTGTCACCTGATCCAAATTCAGATACTCAGCAACCGACTCATATTTCTGACGGTTGGAGTATCTCAGGGTCACATGATCTACCTTTTGCGACCTTCTGACAAGCAAAGTCGAAACCAGATTCACTTAAAACAGCCGCGTTGCTAACTTAACCACTGCAGCGATTCCCTTAATGGTGGCAAGAAAGGTCGTAAAACGGGACAGAACTCACTGAACAGCGGAAATGTGTGTGTGGGGGTTCAGTTGCGGTCGGAGGACTAGCTGTATGGTATCAAACCCTGGAAAAAGCATAAAAAGAGCCGGTGCCTCAACTCCTTTCTTCCCATTCCTCCAAAAAGGGTCAGCATTTCTGGTCAGCTAGAAATGACCACCAGCTGTGGAAATTTGGTATCAAAACAAGACAAAACATACCCCAGGAAAGAAGTGTAACATGCTGCTGACCTTCCTTTCCCCCACCCCAACCTCCTGCCACAGAGTCTGTTTCACCCCCTTTTAAAGTCGGGGGGCTGGTGGGTGGGTGGGGGAGAGCGGGTTGCGCGCGCGCCGAGGGCTCTTCCGCCGTCCCCCCGCTTCCCCTCCGAGGGCCGCGGGTGGGGGGGGAGGAGTGGGCGGGCAGCGGGGGAAGCCGGCGAGCAGCCTCGCCTCCTTTCTTGCGGCTGGTTCCCTCTCACTCGCTGCCCAACCGGGTTGGCGGGCAGAGAGGCGAGAGGGGCGCGCATACACCGTCGGGGCGGCGGCAGCGGCAACAACCATGCAGGCGCGCCGGGCCAAGCTGAAGATTCCCTCGCTGACCTTGGTGGAGTAAGTGAGGAGGGGCTGTGGACTGGGGGGGGGCGGTGGCGGGGAGGGAGTGGAGGGGGAATTTGAGACGAAGGCAGCGGGGTTGGGGTTTTTGGGGGAGGGGAGGGAACCAGAGGGACCGAAGCACCCGGGACAGGCGAAGGGAGACAAAGCTGCGCGTGGGTGGGTGGAGGGCGAATGAGGGTGGGCGCTTCCCCCCTTCCTCTAGGGATTCCTTTCTTCCCCGCGCGCTCCCTCCTTCGGTCCAGGGGTCTCCAATGACGCATGTTTCGGTTGCCAGGGAACCAGGTTGGAAGGCAGGGGGCGGGTTGTTCCTAAAAAGAAGCGAAGAAGAGGTTCACCTTCCTTCTCCATCGTTTCCATCCCCTCGGAAAACTGAGGTGCCCTCAGCCTCACTTCTCCCCAGGATCCCTATTATTCCATTCTTTGCCGCCTCCTTCCCCCCCCCTCACCCCAATAACACATAGTTTTAACAGCAGCTGCGTGAGAGTTAGAAATGAAGCAGGTGCAGACCTGCCAAATTCCTCTCCCTCCTATCTCCATCCTGAGGGAGGTAGGAAAGACTCTACCTGTTGGACTTCCGCTTGCTTGTCCACCTTTTGAAGTGTCCACCTGCCCAGTTGAGGAGCTGAAAGAGGAAATGGAGGAAATGTTAAAATCTTGCAAGGTTAGGGCTTGGTAGGCTTTCCTAATTTAAACAGCTATGTATCAGGAATCGGGATTTTTATTTTTTTTAGCAGCCTCATCAATACCTGGGCTGCGACACCTTCTGTTGTGATCCTTTCCTCACAAATTTTACTTGATCACAAAGAGCCAGTGGCTTCTTGCTGTTGTGGTAATCTTTGGATTTCCATAGTTTCAGAATCACACAGCTCTGGTCTTAGGATCGCCCAGCTGAAAGGGACCTCTGAGATCATCTAGATTTTAGTCTAAATCTGCCCAGGGCAGAAATTCTGACATCATCCCTGAGAAATCACTCGAAAACCTCCAGTAACTGAGCCCCCACAACTCCAGAAGGCAGGATGATTCAACGCCCAATAACTGTCATTCCTCCTTATTTCAAGTGGGGATCCACTGTTTGGATCTAGCGTAAAGCTTCTGGCAAAGATTCTTATCCTGCCTTCAGGAGCTGTGGACACCTTCCCTTGACAGCTATATATTCATATAGTTCATGTCTCCCTTTCTTGAGGCTAAACCCACCCTCTGGATTCAACTTTCAAAGAATTAAGAGAGCTGAGTATGTTTAGCCTCAAATCTTTTTGTGATGGGATTTAATAAGAGGGGTGAAGGAATTCAACACAGCATCATTTCAGGCTGGATAAATAAAATTGAGAACAGGGTTCAGGGTTCAAATTGTAAAGCTTGGCAAAGGGTAACCCAATTTCCCTACTAGTTGGGAATGCCCTAGCATCTTTCAAGGGAGATTCTTGAGAAAGAATAGATGGCTGAATTTAAAGAGCCAGTTTGGTGTAGTGGTTAAGGCATTGGGCCAGAAACTGGGTCACCATGACTGTCTAGTCATGATTCTTAGTCCTCCAGGTCATGGTGGTCCCAAAGGTGCTTTTTTCAAGAAGCAACTTGACTTTCTGGTTTTTCTTCTCATCCAAGAAGATTCTTCAGCTCTGAGCATCTTGTATGAGAAGGGAAACGTCTTCAAAGAAAAATCAGAAAGTCCAGTTGCCTTTTGAAAAAAGCACCTTTGGGACATGACCTGGATGACTGAGAATCTCCATAGACAGCCATAGTCTCCCAGTTTCTGGCCCGATGCCTTAACCACTACACCAAATTGTCTGTCTATGTTCAGACAATTTCTTAAGGATCTGCCTTGAAAGATGCTAGTGCATTCCCAACTAGTAGGAAAATTGGGTTACCCTTTGCCAAGCTTTTTTTTTTTTTTTTAAAGCACCTTTGGGAGACCATTAGTTCTAATCCCACCTTAGGCACAAACCCAGCTGAATGACACCCTGGGCCAGTCATTTTCTCTCAACCCTAGGAAAGAGACAATAGCAAACTTCTGAAAAAACGTGCCAAGAAAACTACAGGGAAACTTATCCAGGTAATCTCCAAGAACTGGAGATGAATATGGTCAGCTACAGATCCTTTTCTGGCTAGTCTTACCCAGACTAGTATAGCTTCTGAATGATGTCAGCTAGTTCAGGAAAAAAGGAAAGCTGATCTGCCATGCCCCCTTCCTTGTGCTCCTGAATGCGAAATATTGCCTTCAAGAGTGGTAGGAAGATCATTAGAACTTGAAGGAAGGAAGGAAGCAGATGCTATAAGTGGATTATAGAAATGGGAGATGGCACCACCTTGTCCACTGATCAACCTGCTCGGGGGCTGGCCTTGTTGCTTAGAGCTTGAGAAAGAATTGGGGGGGATGACACCAAAAGGGCCCTGCCCCTGTCAGAGGAGGGTCACTGCTAGGAGACCTCTTCACATTATTCACCCACCCTTCCTTTGGTTGCCTCTCTTCCTTTGCAGCTTGTCACCCGGTAGCCAGAGCCCGACCCTTCTCAGCCCCTGCAGTCCTTGTAGCCCTTTGACTCTGCATCCCTGGAGGTAAGAGAGGTGGTGCTTGTGGAGGTGGGGAGGGCCTCTGACCCTTTGGAGTCTCAGAAGAAACCTTCATTGGGAGAGGTAAATGGTGGAACCAGTTTCCCCCCAAGCCACCTGCATGTACATTGGACTCGCCTCAGAGGCACATTCTGTTGCTGCTCTCACGTTCATGGCCAAGTTCTCCTCTGGTTGCATTGCTAAAAAGATTAATGAATAACATTGCTGCATAGCATTATCTCTGACGTTTGGGGGGGGGAGGGGCTGTTGGCAAGCAGCAGAAACAGCAGGGAAAGGTGATGGGGCAACAGCAGTGGGAGGGGAAAGGGAAACATTGTTTACTGAGCTGTTGGACTAGGGTTGTTGTGTTAATTAAGCCATGATCTGATTCTGCCCGTTCAGCTGTTTTTATCTTTATGAACTTAAAAATGCATTCTGGATTGGGTTTGTTCCTTATTTCCTGCCTAAGAAATACATTTTTCCCCCATCTCATTTTAATTAAGCAACAGGGTTATGCTTTGTATGATGGGTAGCAGGAAATGAGATTTCTCTTTGACAGCCTGAACTAGAAAGAAAGCAAACTCTTGCAAAAGGAAGGTCTCTATTGCGTTTTTTTGGTGTTCTCTGCAAATGTTACTTAGCTCATAACTGAAATGTCTTCAGGAAAACAACCAGGCTCAGAGCATATGAAGAACCCAAAAGTGTAATCCATAGCTACATATATTTTCTGCAATTGGAAGTTTTCTACAAAAAGTAGCAGGGGCTATTCTGAATCTGTTATGGGCAGCCTGACCACTGTTCTCTTACAAGAGTGTTTAAGCTATTTCGCTTTTTCTGAGTACAGAGTTGGTTTCCTTTGGGAAGAAGGCAGCAGAATATGTTGAAATATATTTGCATGTATTTAGAAATATATAGATTAATCATAGGCATATGTATACAGATAAAATCCACAAATCCACATTAGATTTCCAGAGAGGCAAACAACCTCCCCAAATGCTTTTTATCTACTGAATTTTAAAAATGCTAGCTACATTTTATTGTTCTTTCTATATACAGAAATCTGCATCTCCGTCCTCTTAATGGTCTAAGTTGTAAGGCCTGGATTAATAGGGGAACTTATCAAATTTGCAGATGATACTAAGCTGGCAGGAATAGCTAACACCCAAGAAGATAGGCTCAAGATCCAGATGGATCTTGACAGACTAGAACACTGGGCCATATTTAACAAAATGAAATTCAGTGTAGAGAAAAGTAAAGTCCTACACTTAGGCAAGAAAAACCAAAAGTACACATATGGACTGGGTGAAACCAGGCTCAATAGCAGTAACTGTGAGAGAGATCTTGGAGTCTTAGTGGACAACCAGCTAAATATAAGCCAGCAGTGTGCAGCAGCAGTCAAAAAAGCAAATGCAATCCTAAATTGCATTAACAGAGGATACAATCAAGATAAAGTGAGATACTAATACGACCCTATAAAGTCTTAGTAAGACCACACCTACTGCATCCAACTTTGGTCACCACATTATAAAAAATGTGGTGAGACTGTAGAAAAAGTACAGAGAAGAGCAACCAGGATGATTAGGGGACTGGAGACTAAAACATATGAAGAACGGTTACAGGAACTGGGCATGGCTAGTCTAGTGAAGAGAAGGACCAGGGGAGACATGATAGCAGTCTTCCAATATTTATGGGGCTGCCACAGGGAGGAAGGGGTCAAGCTATTTTCTAAAGCGCCTATAGGCCAGACAAGGAATAATGGATGGAAACTGGAGAAGGAGAGATTTAACCTGGGAATAAGGAGAAACTTTCTGACAGTGAGAACAATTAACTAATGGAACAGCTTGCCCTCAGAAGTTGTGGGAGCATCATCACTTGAGACTTTGAAGAAGAGATTGGACTGCCATTTGTCAGAAATGGTGTAGGGTCTCCTGCTTGGGCAGGGGGTTGGACTAGATGATCTACCAGGTCCCTTCCAACTCTGATTTTCTGTTATCTGTAATAGAGTGAATTTACTTTTGTTTACTCTCCACACATATTGGTCATAACAGTTGTGGGTTATTTGGTCAAGTTAATGTGATCAATTATCTCTGTAATATTATGAATAATGATGGAGGCATTGCATTGGGGAATCATGAAATGTTTGCCAATGGGGATGGAAATCTGTTTTTTTTCCTGTGACATTTTAGTTAGTAGTAACAGGAAGAGGAAGTCTTTATCTTGTTATTTTTGTAGAAACAGCACAGTGCTATTGATAGGTTCACTAAAATCCTTTTATTTTGGATTTTGGGATTACTCAATAGCAATCTGGAGGAAAAGTGAGGGGAAAAGGCTTAAATACATTTGAGAGCTCTAAATAATAGGTGTATCAATCGTTGCTCTGACTTACTCATTGACCAGTCAACACTGAAAGCTGGGAGCAGATGGTTTCTCACCAAATAATTGGACAAAAGACTACCTGTCATTTCCCTGCTAACTTATAATTGATAAGAGATAATGATTTATTGTTTGTTTTTTAAATAAGAAAGCTAGCGTAATTATCTATTATTTGCAAAGGCAACGTCTGCTTGCCTCCCTCACTGTTTGCTTACACAGGTTGTTCATTAAAATGTATTTTATATTGATTGTGGAATTCAGCTGTTCCAGATACAGAATTACATGAGCACAGAATTTTGATATGAGGAACGGGACAACAAATAATTTCCATTTAATTCTTTGGCAATATATTCTTATATTTTGTTTTGTAGAATATACTTGTTTTATATTTTATTTATAGATCATGGAGGTACTTCACGAAAATCTTCTTTTCAAGGAAATTGTTTCTTTGTTACAAATGTATTTATTAGAGAGCCAGATAAGTGCAGTGGTTAATGTAGCGGGCTAGAAACTAGGAGACCATGAGTTCTAGTCCTAATTTAGGCACAAAGCATAAATTAGCAGCCATTCACTGTTAGCCCTACAAGACTTGTTTCGAAAAATGTTGCCAAAAAAACCTGTTCATGTAATCCATAAAAGTGAGGACGGACTTAAAGGCACAGAGAAAAACAATTATTGATTAATAATACTGTACCGCAGGGGTCCCCAATTTTTCTGGGTTAGCAAACTAGTGGAGGTGGTGGGTGGCAGCAGTGTGTGTGGGGGGAGAGAGTTGGTTTCATGCGCATGCTTTCATGCACCTACCACTTCCATAGCCGAGTTCTAATAGCAATAGCACTTAGACTTACATACCGCTTTATAGTGCTTCCCAGCTGTCTCTAAGCGGTTTTACAGAGTCAGCATATTGCCCCCAACAATTTGGGTCCTCATTTTACCCACCTCGGAAGGATGGAAGGCTGAGTCAACCTTGATCCTGGTGGGATTTGAACTGCCAAATTGTAGGCAGCCAATAGTTAGCAGAAGTGGCCTGCAGTACAGCACTCTAACCACTGCGCTACCAAGGCTCTTTACAGGCTGCAGCCCGGCACCATGCTGTGGATCAGGGGTTGGAGACTTCTGATGTACTGCATCAATTGCTCAGAGTTTAAGACACTGGGCTTGTCAGCTTGAAAAGTTGACAGGACAGGTTCGAGACCCGAGCACCATGCAGTGGGGTGAGCTCCCATCCTCCCCGCAGCTCCTGCTAACCTAGCAGTTTGAAAGCGTGCAACACAAATAGATAAATAGGTTTCATTTCAGAGGGAAGATAACAGTGTTCCATGATGTCATCCTGGCCACATGACAGCAGAAACATCTTCGGACAGCATTGATTCAATGGCCTTGAAACGGAGATGAGTGCTCTCCCCTCTAGTCATCAAAGACTAGTGGAGTAAAATCCACAGGGATTCCTTTACCTTTACCATATCAGTTACTACAGAACATAAATAGCGTAAAACATTAAGTTCCCTTATTGCAGATGAATTTGAATTCTGAACATGGACTGAACTCCAGAAAGATTCGCTTGAATGATTTCCTTTTCCTGAGTGGTAGATGCGATGTGGACTCATGAGCTAGGGCAGGAGTCTCAAACGGGCGGCCCAAAGGCCAGGTGCTTCATGCGTAGGCCATGCCCACCCAGCTCCATGAAGGGAAAAAATGTTGCAGTATGTCACATGACAGCAATGTAATACCACAAGTTTGACACCCGTGAGCTAGAGGGTTATTTTGCAGTTTTGTCTGATGTGGATTCTTTTAGACAGATTCCTGCACACACACTTTTTGCAGGATTTTAGAAGAGGCTGCTGAGACCTTGATCTTTTCCCAACAGTTGTCCCTGTGTGAACCTGCCTGCCTCATATTATTTAATGACCCTATAAAGTGTAGATCAAAATAAGGGAGTCCATCTGATACCTAGGTTCTAGGAACCTAGGTGTGCTCCTGAGCAGATCTGAGGAGGCATGGTCAGCTATGGTCAGAAACTCCAGGGCCCTTGTTATCTCTATGGAGCCCTTTCAAGTGAAAAGGAGATCTCTAAGGAAAGGTATTTTCAGAAAACGGAACATTTAGAACTGTGCTTCTGGCCACTGAACACCTGCAAGAAATTCTAGGTTCTTCCATGTACATCTAACATGCCTCTATAGCCCTACAATCTCAGAACTTGCATAAGAGTTTTGGAAAATAGAGCCGACTGCTATCAACTCTTTTGGAGGAGAAAAAGCAAAGATATTTTTGCACCACAGTGTTTCCTCTGAAGATTTACAGCAGGCAGCTTCCCATTAGAATTTCCACTTCATCCTATATCCTGTCTGCCTCTCTCTGATAACCAAGGGAGGATGGCAACTTGCCACCTTCATGCCCCTCCCGCACCATTTTTTTCAAATTGCCCTGAAGAACTGCCTTGTCCAACAGTATCTGATTGAACTTTCCCCCTTTTATTGTCTTTGCTGCAAAAAGAGAATGTGTAGGAGAAGAATAAAAGTGGGGGTGAAGTGCTGGCATTAATCTTTGGAATGGAACATTGGCTCACTCCATGAACATAATATTGGCAACACTAGCACGATGGTGTCAATCTATAGGTGAAACTCAAAAAATCAGAATATCGTGCAAACGTTCATTTATTTCAGTAATGCAACTTAAAAGGTGAACCTAATATATGAGATAGACTCATTACATGCAAAGCAAGATAGTTCAAGCTGTGATGTGTCATAATTGAGATGATTATGGCTTACAGCTCATGAAAACCCCAAATCCACAATGTCAGAAAATTAGAATATTGTGAAAAGGTTCAATATTCTAGGCTCAAAGTGCCCCACTCTAATCAGCTAATTAAGTCATAACACCTGCAAAGGGTTCCTGAGCCTTTAAATGGTCTCTCAGTCTGGTTCAGTAGGAAACACAATCATGGGAAAGACTGCTGACCTGATAGTTGTGCAGAAAACCATCATTGACACCCTCCATAAGGAGGGAAAGCCTCAAAAGGTAATTGCAAACGAAGTTGGATGTTCCCAAAGTGCTGTATCAAAGCACATTAATAGAAAGTTATGTGGAAGGGAAAAGGGTGGAAGAAAAAGGTGCACAAGCAGCAGGGATGACCGCAGCCTGGAGAGGATTGTCAGGATAAGGCCATTCAAAAGTGTTGGAGACTTTCACAAGGAGTGGGCTGAGGCTGGAGTCAGTGCATCAAGAGCTACCACACACAGACGGATCCTGGACATGGGCTTCAAATGTCATATTTCTCTTGTCAAGCCGCTCATGAACAACAAACGTCAGAAGCATCTTACCTGGGCTAAAGAAAAACAGACCTGGTCTGTTGCTCAGTGGTTCAAAGTCCTTTTTTTTGATGAGAGCAACTTTTGCATCTCATTTTGGAAATCAAGGACCCAGATCTGGAGAAAGAATGGAGAGGCACACGCTGCAAGATGCTTGAAGTCCAATGTGAAGTTTCTAGAGTCTGTGTTGATTTGGGGAGCAATGTCATCTGCTGGTGTTGGTCCACAGTGCTTCATTAAGTCCAGGGTCAACGCAGTTGTCTACCAGGAGATTTTGGAGCACTTCATGTTTCCTTCCGCAGACGAGCTTTATGGGGATGCTGACTTCATTTTCCAGCAGGACTTGGCACCTACCCACACTGCCAAAAGCAAAAAAGCAAAACCTGGTTCAATGACCATGGGATTACTGTGTTTGATTGGCCAGCAAACTCGCCTGACCTGAACCCCATAGAGAATCTATGGGGCATTGCCAAGAGAAAGATGAGAGACATGAGACTGAACAATGCAGAAGAGCTGAAGGCCGCTATTGAAGCATCCTGGTCTTTCATAACACCTCAGCAGTGCCACAGGCTGATAGCTTCCATGCTACGCCGCATTAAGGCAGTAATTGCTGCAAAAGAGGCCCAAACCAAGTACTGAGTACATATGCATGCTTATACTTTTCAGAGGTCCAATGTACAATCTTTGTTTTATTAATTGCATGTAATATTCTAATTTTCTGAGATTGTGGATTTGGGGTCTTCATGAGCTCATGAGCTTTATGACAAATCACGGCTTGAACTATCTTGCTTTGCATGTAATGAGTCTATCTCATATATTAATTTTACCTTTTAAGTTGCATTACTGAAATAAATGAACTTTTGCACGATATTCTAATTTTTTGAGTTTCACCTGTAAGTGTTGTTGGTGGCCCTGGGGAAATGCCTTCTCATCTATAGCAGAAAGGTAATTGCAGAGGGAGCTCTGCCATTCTGCAGGGAGGGACCAACTCTCTGATAAAAAGATCCCCCAAATTTCCACTACATAAATTGAGCAAATAGAAAAATATGGGGTTGTTGATTTGTGAATTGTGATACAAATTGTCCCGTGGGCTATACTTCCAGGTACTGAGAAAGAAAGCAGAGAGTTAACAGCAGGCGAATGCAGTGTTTTTCAACCTCAATGACTTTAAGCTGCATGGACTTCAACGCTCAAAATTCCACAGCCAGTATGATCTAGTATAGAAGTCTCCAAACTTGGCAACTTTTAAGACTTGTGGACTGGCTGAGGAATTCTGAGAGTTGAAGGCCACAAGTCTTGTTGCCAAATTTGGCGACCCCTGATCTAGTGGTTTTTCACAATAGCATGTTTCCATCAAGCTTAGGTCCTGTACTCTAGAAGTTCAGATTTAGGAAGGCTGACCCATGGATCCCTCCCTTGCTAGAATGGAATGGAATAAAAACAATGTATTTGCATGAAGATTAAGAAATCGGGGGGAATCAGATGGCAAGCCATGATACATATAAAGTAGAAAGCAATACATCTTTTCAGATCTGCCTGCCTCTACTTGATCATGCTTGACCCCATCAACCCTATATGGGAATTAGAATTCAACTAATTTTCCATAATATTCAGGCAGTATGATATCTAGTCATTAATAGAAATGCGGTGCCATACTTCTGGAGGGTGCAGATTCAAAGTCTTTTCCTGATATTTTTTTCTAAAAAAAAAAGAAAGAAAGGTAAAGGTTTCCCTGTCACTTGTGTCCAACTCTAAGGCAATGGAGTCATCTCTGTTCTTGACCGAGGGAGCCAACATTGTCCAAAGACATTTTCTGTGATCCTGTGGCTGGCATAGCTATATACCAAAGGTGCACTGAACGTTGTTACCATTCCACTGAAGTGGTACCTATTAATCTACTCCAGTGGTGAGATTCAAATTTTTTTACTACCAGTTCTGTGGATGTGGCTTGGTGGGTGTGGCAGGGGAAGGATACTGTAAAATCCCCATTTCCACCCCACTCCTGGGGGAAGATTACTGCAAAATTTCTATTCCCTCTCTACCCCACTAACCTGCTTTCCAGCTCCATTCTCCTGTGCAGGGCAACAAAAGAAGACCCAGCCGATCAGCTGGGACTTGGGAGGCAGAGAGTAGATGGAGGCAGGGTTAGTCAGACGTGGTATTCTTAACTACTCAAAATTTCCACTACCGGTTCTCCAGAACTGGTCAGAACCTGCTAAATACCACCTCTGATCTACTCGCATTTGCATGCTTTCAAACTGCTAGCTGGGCAGGAGTTGGGGGAAGGATTGGGAGCTCACTCCATTATGTGGTATCTCGGGTTTCAAACCTGGACTGTCAGGTCTGACAAGCTCAGGTTATTTAACTACTGAGCCATGGTGTCCCCTAAATGTATTGTAGCTCTTGCTCATCACTATAAAGAGTGAAAACATTTCTTATGTAGGCAGTGTTTCAGTATAATTGCTGAGAACCACAGTTCACCCTCCTTCCTGTATCAAACAGTTCACTAGATGCATTAGCTGACTTGCATTTCTGACATCTTCATGGATTTGTTTATAAAAGATTTGTGAATTCACCGTAATTTAATTTTGGTGAGTGCCTTATCATGTAATGCCATAGAAGGTAGCAGGACCTATTTAATCTTTGCTATTTCAACCAAACTAAACACAGTCTAGCCTGATTAATAACTGGATGAAAGATCACAAGAAAATCACAGAACTGTTGGGTAATCTAGGAAGTTGAAAATATGTTCTGAAGAAAGAAATTTCAGACCACAGTTCTGTTATTGCTAAGGAAGCTGTAAAGCTATGTGCTCGTGTGGTCAGAAGCTGTTAATGCTAGATATTTTTTTAACCTTTATTATAATGAAACATTGTCCATAAGCATATAAAAACAGCAGTAAAGATCCAAAATATACAAGTACAATGTAGCCATCCAGAATCCAGCATATACTGTAATGTATTAAAAGATTAAAAGCATGCCTAATGTGTTTGAAAGCTTACTGTGCTTTCATGCTTTTCTACTTCTTATTGTGGTGGTCCAAGCACTGTAGAGAAAGGATGAAGGAGAATATTTGGTTTAATAAATAAATAAGTGGATGGATGGACAGGTGGATGATGAATGGAAGAATAGCAGTGATGATGATAATGATTATGATGTTAGAGAAAATGCCTGGGAAAATTTAGAAAGTCCTCTATCTGGAGCCAAAAGGAAAGGGAGTTCCATAGATAAGCTGGTGGATCTGAAAATGTTTTCTCTCTGAATCAGTATTTATCAACCTTGGCAATTTTAATATATGCAGCCTTCAATTCCCAGAATTCCCAGTCAGATTGCCAATTCTGGGACTTTTGAAGTCCATGTATCTTAAAGTTGTCAAGTTGACAAACACTGCTCTGAACGGCCACCCACCTTATTTCTGATGAGGGAAGTTGGCTTCATTCTATTAACGCAAGACGTTCCCCGTGGATCCAAGCAATTTTTTCCCAGTGTCCTGTTTTCCAGAGAGAGGCAATAAGCATAAAGGTTGCAGGTATGGGATCTAGGGGCTGTTCATATATTTCAACATGAATGCAACAAATCTCATTTGCACTGTTGTTCGCCAGCAATTGAAGAAGTAACTTTAGTTTCGTAAGATACTTTTTTAGGGGTGCTTTCCAGGCAGTATTGATCCCTGGTGACTACCTGTACACAACTTTGCAGCTTTCTTGGCAAGATTTTGGAAGTGATTTACCATTGCCTTGTTCTTAGTCTTAGAGAGAGTAACTAGCACAAGGACACCCAGCTGGTTTGGGGCCTAAGGTGGGACTACAACTTACAGTCTCCTGGTTTCTAATCTGGTAACTCAACTGCCAGAGTCCAGACCAAACTGTTAGAGCAGCAGCCCCCAACTTTTTGGGTGCCAGGGACCAGTTCCATGGAGAGAGGTTTTTCCACTGACCGGAAGTGCGTGGTTTCACATGCTGCCTGCATTCCATGTGTGTGCAGATGGGGACTCATTCTTTTGCATGGCCCAGTTTCTGGGGCACCTGGATGGTACTGGTCTGTGGCCCAAGGGTTGAGGACATTAGACAATTTGTAAAAGCAGGATTATCCAACCACTGAGCTGCTTTGAAGTTTTGGTCCCGCTATTTTTTCAGTATGGAGAAGTTGCTTGCTGAAATCTTGAACAGTGATGGCAGTTACATCGTGTTTCAATGGGCCAAGGATCTCAGGTGTTATAAGGCACCATGCAGTGTTCCAGTGGGGTGAAGCCCATCAACACATTCTAGGCTTATGAACTCAGTATAAGCTCTGTGTTCATCAGTAATCTACCTCCGAATATCAGTTCAAGACAAGAGACTTTCAAAACCTGCTTGTTGCCTTCTTGGAAGTACCCACTAGGGAACTAAATGCTGAACTACATAGATCTATATAACAGAATAGCAGAATAACAGAGTTGGAAGGGACCTTGGAGGTCTTCTAGTCCAACCCCCTGGTCAGGCAGGAAACCCTATACTATTTCAAACAAATGGTTATCCAATCTCTTCTTTTAAAACTTCAGTGTTTTTGAAGGCAAAATTCTATTGAGACTCTATTCTATCAGACTCTATTGAGTCTGATCCAGTTGTTATTTTAGTCATCCTTGTTTTCTTCTCTATTGAGAAGCACGTTGAATATTTGGAGGTAGAGACAAACTATAAGGCAGCTGTGCATTATTTATGCCCTATTTCCTCATATCATAAAAGCCTTGGCTGTCCATTGCAGGAAACTTTTAAAGGGGATGAATCCACCTTGATCTAATCCAGTGGCACCTCCTTTTTTTTATATGAGGTAGAAAGTGATAGAATGCCAAAGCTTTCCATTCCCTCTACCTTTTAGCCAGCTTGATGAAGACCTAAGTTATTTTTAAAAGTGCTACTAAATGCCATGGAATGGGAGGCCCTAAGATCATCTGCAGTATGTTGCCATATCTCAGTAATATACACAGTACAATCGATGAGCAATAAAGTTTCTCTGAGTGTCTGTTACACTGTGAATAAGCCTATTTTGCCTGTTATTTCTCCGAGATGGAAAACAGTGTGCACTTTGTAAAAAAAACTGAGATTTTTTTCAGTATAGCTGTTAAGAGAAAATCATGTTGATAAATCATATTACCAAACTGTGAAGTCAGTGCAAGAATTAACAAGATAGCAATCCTTATCTCTTTCCAACCTCTCAGTTATTTGTCTGTCCATCCATCCATCCATCCATCCATCCATGGAATACAACAATTGAATAAAATAAGAAACATAAAATCCATATTAAAAGACACATATTATAAAAAACAATATACAAGCTTTCGGCAGTTGGTTGTGGCAGTGCAAACTGACTGTCCTGTAGTGCTTTGAAATAATTCTGAAAAAATACTTTGAAGTAGCTGAAGTGCAACTGTAGCCTCTGTCTCTTAACTCTTTAAAGCAGCTGCCTCCTTTCCTAGAATTGCTTGTCCATCTTTGCAATTGCCATGTGTTCTCAGGAAAAGAAATGTCAGCTTTACAATCCCAGACAGGTATTGTGCTTGTGCTCCAAAATACCTTTTTGAAATTGAATCTAGACATTATATAACCCTAAAATACAGCGCTTAGAGAAGAGTGATTGCCAGATCTTTTTGTAAGAAGCAGTTTGGTTGCGTGCTGGCACACATACTTCTGAGAGAAAGCATCAAAGGACAAAATGCCTGAGACAACTATCTTGCTGTTTTTAAATCAGAGGAAATCAGAGCAAACCATTCCCACTTGGTTATGTTTATCTTCCTTGAAATAATGGTGGTGCCAAACTTCTCAAATAAAGCCAAATCACGTTGTATCCGAGTTCAAACCACAAGAAGGAAATGACAGCAAATGCATTACATTCCAAGTAGGTTTACATATCATCCTGCCAAGTCATAATTTGGTTTATTTGCTTCTGGCTTAATGCATTGTGTGAACCCAGCTGTTGTGGTTTACAGACGCCTCAGACCCTCTTTTCCAATTCCTTATTTGTACTCTGTTGACTACAGTTGCCAAAAAACAGCAGCATGGTTTCCCAACCATTTTCAGGCTGGAAAATATATCAAAATTGTACTCTAACCCTGCAAGTTTGTTTGACATACTTAAATCAACAATGAAAAAATTCTTGCCCACTCCAGAGGGGGAATAAACTAGAAAGATTGGCTCCATCCCTGTATGGAAAATTTTAATCTATCTAGTTGGCTTCAATATTCAACATTTATCGTTCTCGCATTCAAATGATCTACAGATACTCCTCAACCTACGTCCATAATTGGGACCCAAATTTCTGTTGCTAAGCAAGGCAGTGGTTAAATGAGCCATGAGCAATTTTATGACCTTTTTTTGCCATGACTCAAGCGAGTCAACGCAGTTGTTAATTGAATCATACATTCATTAAGTGAATCTCATTTCCCCCATTGAGTTTGCTTATTGGAAGCCAGCTGGGTAGGTCACAAATGACGATCATATGACTCAGGGACATGTGTTAGTGTTGTAAATACATACTGGTTGCCTGAATTTTGATCATGTGACCAAAAGGTTGCTGCAATAGTCGTAAATCACGTTTTTTTAGTGCCATTGTAATTTCAAATGATTATTAAATGAATGATTGTTAAGTTGAGGACTACTTGCATTAAGAATAGTCCTTGGCCCCAGGAAGGTTGCATGCCCCTTTTCATGTTCAATAAACCTAGTCAATTGTAATTCGATTTAAAAAAAACATAACTTAGCACTATGTATAGTCTGTCAACTTTCATTCCCATCCCCCGCAAAAGAAGGAAAACTAAACCAGGTGTGGGAGATGACAAGGTTAAACCCGAGGGATGGGTCAAACATGTCATCAGTCACGAGTCCCTTTGCACCCACAAGAAATCTAAGTCCAGTCCACCCTGAATTCCTTTGACTCATCTACCACCAATTTGCTTGGACCTATTTAGTAGCTCAGATTCTTTTAGAGAGCTTAAACTTGCAATAAGTCTTCATACCCATTTGAATTGCCTGGATCTTCTGATTTCCCCCGGAGCTTAACACCAGCTTTGTGATCCTCACAAAATGTAAAGCAGCTGATCTGAGGTTCAAGTCATGCTCAGATCACCTCTTTGCTATTATACATACATACAATCAAATATATATAACTTGCCCATCTCACTGAAGGTGTGGTGTGATGGCTCACTGAAGGGGTGGTGTGGTGTACAACAAACAGTAAAACCACATATAAAACTATATAAAAATCACATTAACTGTAAGTATTATATAAATAGAGTTAGATCCGAAAAGGAAGACAGGAACAAATGATTTGTATTAGTAGTTTAGGAGATTATAGAAGCGCACTATCTTTGATTTCTTCTTCGGCTTATGTCAGCGTGGAGTGTTGACGTTTTCATACAAAAAAGTGAATAAAAAGCCAGCTTGTTCTTAGCCACCAAATCCACCAACTAGTAACTAAGGAAAGAAATCCAACTGGAAGCCGCTTGCTGAAGACCCTCCCAAGGCTGCTGTGGAGGTTTCATCAGCCTTGGCCAGGAAATGAAGACTGACATTTTACAAAAGTAAAGAGATGATTCAATTCCAGTTTGGTAGTGTATCGTTTTTCTCAAACCAACCTGATCTATTATGCAGCAGCTATGAAGAGGATAGCAACTGCTTGGGCTGTAGACTGTGTAATGCTGTTGTTCTAAAGCAGGGCTTTCCAACCTTGGCAACTTTAAGACTTGTGGACTTTGCTGGCTGAGGAATTCTGGGAGTTGACAAGTCTTTTTCCACAAGTCTTAAAAGTTGCCAAGGTTGGAGGCCTCTGTTTTAAAGGCAACCTCATTGCTGTGAACAAGAGAGAAAGAGAGCAAGAGGAAGTCCACTGGGTGACACGTGATTTCCTGCAGGGAGGATATTGGTCCGTGTGTGCTGTGCATTGTCGTCCCCAGCTCAGGCAGACAGCCACTGCTCTGGAGAGACAGCCTTCACTCACTTCTGGCTGACTGTTTGCTATCTCTTTTGGCCCTCTGCCACTGTGTGTGTTTTGCCCTTGGCTGCTGACCCTCAAGCCGAGGGGGTTAAAGCTTCGCCTGTCTGGTGGCTGTTGCACACAGAGATGATGGAGGCAGGATGTTTGGGAAGAGAGGCTGGCCTGGATTCAGATTGGATCCATCCAAGCTGAAATTCCATTCCCCCATTCTATGGTGTAAGTTTCTGGAGCACATTAGTCTCTTAAATTTTAGCAGATGCCATTGGCACACTGAAGTTTAAAGCTTGACTTTTTTTTCTTCTCTCTTCAAGGCCCTGGAAGTCTAGATTTTCCCATCTTAACAAAACCAGAATGGCTATGGGTTTGTCTTCTGTTTTTGCTGATGTAGTTTCTTTCAGGTAGTCCTTGACTTAAGAATCTCATGGAGCCTGGAATTTCCATGACAGTCACAAATTGAGACACTCATGTGATCAGATCCAATTTTACCCCCTTTTTTTGCAGTTGCCCTTAAGCAAACACCAGTTGTTAAGTGAATGCAGTGGTTGTTAAGTGAATGTCATAGTCATTAAGCAAATCAATATATTTCAAGCGAAAAAGACAGAAATTGGCAAAAAAAGTGTCGTGAATCGCAGTTACTTGACTGTAAAATGCTACAACTGGCTGTAAAGGTAAGTTGCCAAGTCCCCAAAATGTGGTCATGTGACTACAGGGGTGTGTGCAGCTGTCAGAACTCTGGAACCGGGTTGCAAGTAGCTTTTGGGGGAGGGGGTTCCATTGCAACATTGAATGGTCCTTAAGTGACCAGTCATAAGTTGAGGAAAACCAGGCTTACTGTCCATTATTTGGTTCTTCAGTGTCTTTATTAGTCAATTTTAGCCTTGAATTGGATTGACAGCGGAACGAGGTCAGACACAACATAACTGCACACAATTTGCAATTACAAGCACATGATGCAATCACGGTGTTGGCTTAAATAGCTTTAAAAGGAATTGGATCAATAATCAAGAAAGGAGGTATCTATTCGTGGCTGTTAGCAATGATGAATAATTGGAATATCCTAGTTCAAAGTATGTCTGTCTGACAAATAATAAAGGAAGGCTTTTCGGCTTTTAAAAACCTCCATCTATTCAGTGCAATAAAAATAATTTTGGATTAGCATATCTGATGGGTTTATGCAAGAAAGTGCATGTTATTATTCTCCCTTATTATGTGTCAATAGCCTTTTTGCCAGATGCCAAGGTTGGTATGGAATTTAGGAACCAAGCGCATTTCAAAATGTTTTCAGCCAGCTGTAAATACCACTTAATCTAATCATGTCTACTTCTGCAAGAATATTGAGGTGGAACCTACCTTTTACCGTATTGAGGATCTTCATTGTTGGGTCAAATTTCTTCAGGACTGTCTTAAATAGGAGGTGATGATTCAGGATACTAAAGCTTGCAGTACTGATGAGATGATCAGACATGTTCAAACCTGTTCAAAATGAACAGAGGGCTACATCAACTTAAAGGTAAAATATATATATAACGGTTGCAATGGTTCTAGTTTGGATTTTAGATAACGGAAGATAGAGATTAAATAACACATGATCTGAAATATGGGATTAATTAAACATTTTTTGCCTAGATTTCATAATATGAAGGTCATCCACTCAATTGAATGATAGATTTGGGACTCCTAAAAGGATCTATTTCTTCGCACAAAATAGAATTAAACTGTAGAACCCTCTGCCATACTGCCAAAGGGTATCAGTTTAAATGACTAGACAAATTAATCCAGCAGGGTGGTCTGTATGGCCATTAGTTTTGATAGCTGCTTCTTGGCAAGCTGCATTCTTTGAATACCAACTGCCAGGGAGCAACAGTGGGAGAGGGGCTGTTACAGCTGGCTGGCCTTTAGGTGACCCCAAATGCTGGAGGCCCAAGGCTCATCACAGGACATTTTGTGTGTTTCAGTGCCCAGAGACCCTTGAATTTAAAGTTTAGTTTAGCTGCAAAGCATGCTACGGGAGTTCAGGCCATTCACATTCCAGCCTTGTGTGGAGCGTCCAGAGCTCCTCGGTTAATGGCATAATAATTAAATTCTCAATGGAAACTACAAGTTTCTAGTTTTCATAAATGAGAAGGAGACTCTAGTACCAAAAGGAAACCGTGCAGGGGCCACCTCTCCTCCTCCCAAGAACACTTCTTTCAAATTGCCCGTTTTTGGAAAGCGTCACCGCGCATTCTCCCCGCTGCTGGGTGAGAGGGGCCACACGAAAGAAAGAAGAGCTTTGCAAAGATCGGAAGGGGGCGCTGCAGAGTCCCTCCCGGCTGCAAGACGGGCGGACCTCGGAGACGGCGCTGGCGGCGAAGAGAAACCAGTGGGCCGCTGGCCGGTCATTTCCCATTGACTGGGAGTGAGTTGGCCGGGGCGCGATGTCCGATCTGAGTTGCTGGGAAACTTTGGCGGGCACCCTCTTCCGGCGCTCCAAGAGGTAGGGAGATAGAGGGAAGGAGAGAAGCGCGCGTAACGGTAGCCTTGGTATCCCACCCCCCCACTCCACCTCCGCAGCACAACAACCTCCCCAGCAAAGCGTTTGCTTTCCGTGCGCAATTACGCATCGAGCGGGATTGTCTCGGAGAGGGAAGTAGCCAGACTTCGAAGGACGGGCGTTTGCGGAGCGGGGAGTTTGGTTTCGGGGAGTGGGGGGAGCAGCAAATTAAGCCTCGGTGGTTTTGGGAAGGCTCCGGTACCTTTCGGATCCGCGCCGCTCTTTTGAGAGCTGCCAGGGCCGCCGTTGGCTGCGCCCGCGCCACTTTTCTTCTTTAACTGGAGGATTGGCCAGGAGAGGAACTTCTCTCTCCCCTCCCCCGCCCCGCATCTTTTGTTGCTGCTACTGCTGCTGCCGGGGATATCCAGATTAGGACATGAGCTGCAGCCCATATTCAGCGGCTGTGATGCAGGCGTGGCTCGCCTTGAATGGTTGGTCCCAGGCCGGGCCATTTGAGGTCACTTGATCTCATTCGGATATCAGGCGGTGAAAGGAGCCAAGAGATTTAGGATCAAAATCCGGCAATCTGCCTTGTTCCCAGTCCTGACTGAACTTTGACTGCTCCGCCCCTCCTGGATCTTTGGAACCATTCCTCGGGGTATCCTTTTGGGCTAGTTCTGAGGGTTGGGGAGCATTGTCTTGGATTGGTTCTCCTCCTTCCTCCATGGCAGTCATTGCAGGCTAAGTTATGAGGAGAGGAGGAGAAGTCTCTGCAGTGTTGGGTGCCTCAGGCTCCCATCTCTTGCTGCTGCTCTTTAACATCTAGATGAAACTTCTGGGTGAGGCCATTTAACAATACAGGGTGTGGTATCATCAGTATGCTCCTGATAACGAGGTTGTCTCCAACCTTGACCAAGCAGGTGATGCTATTGTGATACTAACCCAATGCCTAGAGGTTGTGGGGGTCTGGATGGAAAGGAAGCAGCTCTGACTCAACCCCTTGGGTTTTTAGTCCTTTCTCAAGATCTAGTGATGTGTTATCTCTGACTAGCGCTGGTGCACAATCTGAGGGCTGGTGCATAATCTAAGGCCTCTCCTGGACTTGCGGCTTCTGCTCAAGGAGCAGGAGACAACCCTGGTTGGATAGAGGGCTTTGCATCTGTCTTGCATGCCAGTTATACTTTTTCCTGGACCAAGAGGCCTTGTTCATGATCAATCATGCCTTCCTGCCTAGACTACCACAATAAACCCTAGATACGGCTGCTCTTGAAATAACTAGTCTAGAATATGGCATAACATGCAGTGTCCCTTGCTTCATCCATATTACACTGCTGTTTGTGAACTACATTGGCTCCCAGTTGCAATTCAGAGTTATCCCCTTTAAATCCTGACATGACATGGGATAAGATCATCTTTGAAGCTGCCGTTCCCTCTCTGCCTATCACACCAGGTTGAAAATTATGGGTGCATTCCTGATTTTCTTCCTCTTAAACGTTGCCATCTAGCAGAATCTAGGATGCCTGCCTCTTCCGTAGCAGTTCTTGCTCCTGGAGTGCCCTTCCTCTACGATTCAACATCCCCCCATCCCACCCCTTTTAACCTTCTGAAAGGACCTAAAGAGCTGACTCTTTCCAAGCATTGGGATAGAATGAGGTTGCAGCCTGATGATAGTTTTGTTGGAAGCATTAGAGAAGGGTAGGTGAGGTGCCAGGTTTTGCTTTTATTTATTTTTTACTCTTTTTTTTTGTTTTATTGCTGTTATGAACAGCTGGAATGGGCACCAGCTGTATAAGTCTATTAAATAAATAAACACATCTAAGTTTTGAGGTTGGGCTCTGTGTGCACAAGATACGACTATTTCCAACACGGTCAACCTGCCAGATCCCTCTGGGTGCCTCCAAAAGAGGCCTTGTAGCCAGATCTACTTAGAGCACTCATTTTAGTAGTTCTTCTGAATCTGGTACTTTCATAGCTTTCAGGACCAAAATGTATGTGAATATCATTTGGCGGAGTTTTTGGAAGCATTTTAAGACCTGTATGGGTTCGAGCTTTGAAAGGTTCTGTTCTTCTCAATGTTCTTCTTATCTATCTCTTAGAACAGTCTCAAAAAAAGGACAAAAAGGAACCAGGTCTTCTACAGTACCATCCTAGTTGCTAAAACTCAGGGATAGAGTGCTTTTAAATAATATGGAGGTTCTGTGGTTTAAACTACCCTTTCAAAGCTATCTATAGAGTAACTGCTTTTCATGGCAGTAAATTCCATGAACGAATGACGTGCTGTTGATTCTGAATTGCTTGTCTGTCAGTCTTAAAGTATTACGCAGGTAGTCCTTGACTTACATATGATTGGTTGCTTAGCAACCATCGGAAGTTACAGCATACCTGAAAAAAAGGAGTTACAATCCAATTCTGAAGTTTCAACAGTCAGTGATGTGACCACATTATGGGCACTCAGCAACATGGCCATATTTATGGCTGTTTGCAGCTTCACGTGGTCATATGACTGAATTATATGATGGTTTTGCTGAAAATTGGAAGTTAGTTTGATACAGTGGGTTTATTTAGCGACTGCTGCATTTGTCTTATAACCATTGGGTTCACTTAATGACCACTGCAAAAAAGGTCGTAAAATTGAGTGGGTTACATGACCATTTTGTTCCACTGCAATGGGCAGATGCCAGGGACTACATGGCAAATGGAAATAAAATCAGGGATGATTTCATCCATTCCATGTATTATGTCTTTTGCTAAACAAAAAAGGTGCAAACGCTTTTATATTTCTTCGAGGGGCTTTCACAAAGATGGTACCTTTATTTACTTAATTGCTTCAGCAATTTTTATTTCCGCACCCCCATTGTTCATATCCTTTTCAATGGACTAGCTCTCTTTTCTTCTTCTGCCTGCCATCCCTGTGGAAGAGGAATTCATTAAATCCCCTTTTGCCTGTAGCATCTTTAATAACCATCACGCTTGGAATGATGTCTTTGTGATTAAAGCGATTGCAACGTGCAAGGGGAAAGTCACCACTTCCTGTTGTCGAAATGTGCTTTTGGGCAGAAGAGTTCAGTTTTGTGGAGGGGAGGCAGCTAAGCAGCCCTTTATAAAGCAACCTCAATTCTGCATGATCTTCCCTCTCCGCTTCACCTTCTGTATCTGAGAACATTCTTCCCATGTAAAACGTCATCTTCATATCTGTAATCGTCTCTGCAAGATCTGCCTGTTCCTGTTCCTGTTATGTAATTGGTTTCGTTGTATCTACATTTCACAGGGGCAGAGTTTGAATGTGGGCATTTTCTAATGCCCTTTGACAATTTTGCAGTGCTGTTTGATTCAGTCCCGAGTTGTGGAGCGATTCCTTTAAGGTTTGCTGTGTGCTTTTCTCTAGACTGACTTTTAGTGAGCCCAACTCAGGGTGTGACACAGAAATGATAGACTTTTACTCCCTAAAATTGCTTTGCAGCTGTGGGATGCAGCTGTTCATGGTCCTGGGCATTTAAAGTCACCCTTAACAGAGCTAATGAAAGGGGTTTGTGCAGAAAAAGCCCACCTCTAACAAATTGATGGAGGGATCACAGATGCCATGTGGAGTGCAGGCAGGCCGGAAGCTGCCTTGGTGTGCGTAGACCAGTATAATCTGGTCTGATTAGCAACAGCTCTCGCAATTCAGGCAGAAAGATGCTTTTACCAGCTGGGCTGGCTTTTAAACATGGAAATAATGAGAATTAAAGACAACCAAGCTCAGAGAGCTCCAAGAACTGCACAGCTCAACCCTGAGATACAAATAAATAAAAAAAATACAAAATAAAAAAAATATTATCTTCTACTGATGAGAATTAAACTCAGAGCTTTTAAAACCCAGATCATTTTCTAGCATGTGTTGTATTTTCAATTATAAGTCCCATTATCCTCCATGTCTCTGGTAACAGAATGTGGCTGCAAACACAAACTTGGGTGCCCAAAGAACTGTGCATTTCATAACTTTGCTGCATGAGCTGCATTGGGTGTCAGCTTGTTTTGGGGTTCAGTTCAAGCTATTGATTATAATCTTTAAAGTTGTACATGGATGGGGTCAGTCTACCTTTGATACTGTTTTCGTCTCATTACATCGATCCATCCCACCTGGTCAGGCAGGGATGATAAGTCCAGAACTTGGACTGGTGGGGCCAAGGAAGAAGGTCTTCTCTGCTATTGCCTCTGTTCGGTGGAACATTCTCCCCTCAGAGGTGATGCAGGCTCCTACTCTCCTGGCCTTCTGGAAGGGGGTGAAAACATACATGGCTTTGTGGGGTTGTTGGGAAGCACAAAAGAACATGCAGTCGTGAGACTGGTTAGCGCCCTGAACTTCGCCTTTTAGTGAATTTTTAACATTTTTTATAATAATCCTTGCCTTTTTTAAAAAAATTAAGTTTTATATACTGTTTTTATGTTTTCATATTTTATTGAACACTATACACGGTCCCTCTGTGAGGGTGATAGAGTGTTTCAAACTCTGATAAATAAACACATAAAATGTAGTCTGATAGGACAGGAGGTTGAGCAAGGCTGAGGGAGTGTTTCCTCTTATATATAGCTATGTCTAACCTGCTCCTGAGGAAATCTTATCTTCCCCATGGCATCACTCTGTCACACTTTTACTGTAATCATGAATCAAAAATGGGATGTTGATTTCATAAACACAGAGACTGATGAGTAAGGATGAGCAGTATTGTGTGTAGTGTGTGTATGTGTATGTGAAGGACCTAAACATGGCTAAATGACATACTGTACTTGGGTCAATATTGTGTAAATATTGGTTCTCTGCTAAAGAAATGGGCCAGAAACTAGACTTTATTTAAGAATCATCCAATTAGCTAGCAATAATGGGATTGTCCCCTGTGTGATTAAGATCCTTATTATAACAATAGTATGGTTCCTCTCCATGTATTTTTCTCTTATCAATATATTTACTTCATAGCTGATTTTTTTTTGGAGAAAAATGGTTTTACAATTATTTAAAATAAAAATAGCTAAACCAGTGTTTCCCCAACCTGGCAACTTTAAGATGCGTGGACTTCAGTGGTATCTTAGGATAAAAAAAAAAGTCAAGATGGTGGCCACAACTGCACAATTAAAAATCTCCCCCTTTTTTTACTTGTGCATGGTTTGATTGCCTCATCTCTGCTTTAAAAAAAAAAAAATTCCCATGATGCCTCTGTTTCCTTTTGTCTTCTGGCTGTTACATTTGCTGCTGGATGGGGGATATATTCCATGTCCAGCTGTGACAGCCTTTATTTACACCTCTCCTGATGGCCAGCCAATGTCCAGTTCCTGATCCAGGTCAGCAAAACGGCTCTGCCTTGTTGTGCCGTCTGTTTCCTCCTGGCTGGACGCTCCCACTTTCCTCATTCCCTGATCTTGCCAAGCAGCCATGGAAAGGGATCCCAGGTCATTGTGAATTGTGCTTAGGGCAACAGTGAATCACTTCCTTTCTCAAGTTCATTGACTGATGCTTCTGACTGTGACTTTCCATTGCATTCCTGGGGGGAATCTTTTGGTTGATATTGAAGTCCTGGAGGCAGATGTGCTGTCTGCCACTAGTTCCAGGCAATGAATGGCCTGTGTCTTCACACTTCCCATTTAATTTTCTTTCAACAAATGGAACAGAGACTGACTTCCTCCACCCTAGTGCCAGGATCATAACTTTTTATTGAATTGACTGAAAAACCGGCTGTTGCATCGAAATGTTTCATTGATTTGCTTACTGTCATGATCATGGTCTTTAGGTCATTGCTTCTCAACCTCAGCAACTTTAAGATTTTGGGACTTCAACTCCCAAAATTCCCCAGCCAGTATCCTTTTAAATATTCATTCCATTAGCCTTGGGAGTTGAGAATATATCATTAACGCCCATAATATTCTGATTTTTTCCTACCCCAGAGTTCTGGGTGATACTTGCTGCTATGAAATCTTGTCCCTGGCATGATATCATTTGTTCTGCTTTTGCAGCTGTCGAAGCAACAGGAAGAGCCTAGTGGTTGGAACTCCTTCACCTACCCTCTCACGTCCTTTGTCACCCCTATCTGTGCCAACAGGTAGAGTATGCCTAATTATGAAAGCTTCTTTGTTGGGGGAACAGAGGACAGATATCCCTACCAAGACATGAAAAGTGTTAGGCTGGACTCAGGTCTCTGGTGAAGAATATCTTGGTACTGCATTCTAAGTTGTGGGAAGAGAGTCCTAATTAAATAATCTCTTGTATTATTTTCAACATGATGGCCAACATCATATAACCTGGGTTCAAGTTATTTGAAGGACCATCTTTATATCTTTCCAACCACCAGAGTGGGGAGGAGGGTATGTTATAGATCCCCTCTTAAGAAGGTCCATCTTGTTTGACCAAGAAGAAGGGCCTTCTCTGTGGTGGCTCTCTCCCTGTGGAATATCATCCTTGTGGAAATAAGATTGGAAAACACCCCACCACCACCTTTTGATTCTGTTTCGAAAGGTCCTTATTTTGCCAGGGGGCCTGGAGATCTCAGGATGATATGGAGCCCATCAAGTGGTTGATTTACTTGTTGTCACCAGGGGTGAGGAATGGTGGGTAGTGGATATTTATTGAGTTTTGCATCGGGGTTTTATTTCTGTAAGCCACCTGGAGTCACTATGAGTGGGTTGGGCTGACATAAATTTTCTTTTCCATGAGATGCTTGATTCCTCTGCTCTGATGGATATTTTATTGAGTGAGAAAATTAGTGTGCGTGTGTATCCAATAAAATCAGAGACTGACCACTTTTTACAATATTTATTTATTCACTTACTTACCAGCAGTTTTATGCTACTCAACTCCCAATGTTTCATAGTGGCACATATGGAAAAAGGACCCTAGAAGATTAACATAGCTAAAGAATATTTAATATTATAATAGCACTGAGTAACATAGGTAGATACCAACATCTAATATTCCCCCTTAGGCTTTTTCCTAGAGCCATGTTTTTTGTGGACTCATTAGGGAGTGTCTATAACAAAATGTTCTTTATCGGGGAAGATAAAGGTCAAGCTGTCCCACCATAGGAGTGGCCACAGTGAGAAAATCCTGAGACCAGCTCTCTGTAGGTAGAAAACTCATGGGATGGGACCTTCACATGACCTCTCTCCAAGATCTACATGGTTGGCAGATTCACATTGGAGTTGGCAGTCTCAGAGATAATCAGGTCTTGAGCCACGTAGGACTTTCAAGTAGTAATCAGCACTTAAATTGCTCAGAGAAACTGACCAGCAGTCAGTGTGATTTCAAGAGCTGATGAGAAGAGAAAAATCTTCAAAGAAAAACCAAAAAGTCCAGTTGCCTCTTGAAAAAAACGTCTTTGGGACAACCATAGATGACTGAGAATCTCCATAGATTCCTAGAATAGAGGCATTTAATGAATAGATCTTGAAGCAACCATTCCTACCCAAGTTTTAGCTTTTGAGTGGTGTTCAAGATCTCTTGCTTTCTTCTATACCCTTTGATTCTTTAATAAAAGTCCATTGTTTTGTTTTGTCCTGCCCCTGTCCAATCGCCCCCTCTCCTCTGCAGCCAGTAGTAGTCCAGTTGATAGTCCTCGCAACTTCTCCACAGGTGCCTCTGCCAGCTTTCCATTTGCTCGCAGGTAAGAAATCACAGCTTCTTAGGTGGCCACATCTGGTGGAAAGAATCAAGGGAGTCTGCTGTAAGGGACCACAGAAGCTTCTTGGGACCAGGGAAGAAGAAAGATGGAAGGAAGTGAATCTAGGCTAAAAGAAAAAGAGTTCCACTTCAATGTTTGGCAAAGTGGGGAGAAAGCAATAAAATACTAGGTCTTCACAATTTGGAAAAGTATTTTATTTACTCACTCCTGACTTTTATGTTATTATATAAATGCCTTGAAAATCTCCATTTTTGCCTAGAAGTGGAAATTTATCTCTCCCTTCTTTTTCCATTGTGGAATTCAAAGCAGCTATTTGTGCAGGATAATCTCCTCTCCAGAATTAGATCCAGTTTTGCTAAGCGTCAGCAAGTTTTTGTTCCTTAAAGGCATATAATGAATTTTAAGAAAAAGTATGTTTTGAAGATGGTTCCCAGGTAATAAGGTTATGTTTATCAAACATATTAAACCAAAACATAATAGCAAAACGAGTAAAGAAGCTCAGAGAGGAAAAACTGTCAGCCCTTTCTAGTTTGTCAACTACAGGTTTTCTTCTTTGCCAAGCATCATTTACTTGTGACTGTCGGGAGGAAAAGATCTCTCATGATAAAGAGTTTGGTTTGAATCAAAATAAAAGTAGAAGAAGAGCAAGCAGAGCTGGGGGTGGTGGAGTTAAGTGCATTATCAGCTTAGAGTCTTTGCGTTCCCATGATCACTCCAAGTCTAATCTCTCCTGAATTCTATTGACCCTTACCTGGTGCCAATTTAGTGTTGCACTTTGGTTGACCAGATTCTTGCATATAGGCTTGAACATGCCACAACCTTACAAGTGGTCCTGATTCTTCGTGCCTGACATATATGCAGAATAGATTTCTCTGTATTGAAATTATCATAGCTGACTTCTACACACTTAGTAACACCACTTAGTAATACTCTGCTCTTTTTAAGCCTACTTTCAACAGGAATTTTTATTCCTTCTCAAGTTCATTTCTGAACTGGAAATCGAAAAAAAAAATCAGACAGTTGTATGAATTAAATTATTTTTCCCCAAGAGCAGCGACAGCAAGCTGTTAGGCCTTTCGTTCTTTTGCTTGCCAATCAATTTTTACATTAAAAATCAAATTAAAGTATACACTGTATAACTTTTTCTAATTTCAGGGTTTTTTTTGGTGGGGGGGGTTAGAAAAATGCCCTCAGACCCAGGGAAGGCGTTTTCCTGTGATTCCTAATTGTATATCCTTCCCCACCCTTTTCTTTCCCTGTTTCCTTTTGTTTTTCTACTTCTCCTGTTTGCTCAATGATGCCTTGGAAAAAGCCATGTTCCTCGAACTGACAGGTAACTTTAGCAACGGGAAGAAATCACGTAGGATTGATTCTTAAATCTATTGAGCCATTCTGTTCTGTTAGGGACTGTGCTAAGTACTTGGTTATAGAGCGGCCCTGTAAACAGAGCTGGTAATGAAAAATAAAAGATGACCGCTACTTTTTTTGTGGGCAAAAATTTCACACTGAGTCATGACCCATAAGAAAACCATCACCCAGAACAGACAGTCTGACTCTCCCATTAATCGCCTTGATTTGGCGGGGGGGGGGGGAGAACAGATGGTATATTTAAATATACCATCCATTTAAATCCATTGCCCCAAGTTAAAAGAACAACAACTTTTCAGATTTGGAGATTGCAGATTAAAGAGCTTTGGCTGCTGGGTCGGAAGTAAATAAAAAGAAAACTTCATTGGTTTCCCTAGTTTCTGAACAAAATAAAGCTTTCATTTTGATTTTCTTGATTGCAATATGTTGCTACTGTTGGGAGTTCTGTTGAGAATAGACATTTTGCAGTTATCAAAAAAAAACAATTCATCCTTCAGAACTGGACATTACTGATTGAAACCCTGAGAAGCAGTCCGATCTTTAGGATTAGTTGAAGGAGAAAATCCTGACAATTCTCTAGCCCTGGCAACCATCTGTAGTTCCCTCAGGACATCTGCCTGATGTGTAGGGCCACACAGCCTGAAATATGCTGGATTGCCTTGTTTTTATAAATCTTTTAAAGAAGCTACCAAGAAGGCAAAACAGGGAACTGGAAGGCAAGGATGTGTGTGTTACTTGAAGATGGTTCCTCTTACTCCAGCATTGTTACTTTGGCAGTTTGGGGAGAAGAGGCGAGCTTGTAGTTAGGAACACCACATTCACCTAAAGGGTTTTGGAAAAGTCATCCAGAAAAATCTCTGCTTGATCTCGAATATGCGGTGTATTTTGACTGGGTTTGAAAGAGAGAAGATATGGGGATATAGAGGGACCTTGATGTATATAGGGAAAAAGTCCCTTCTTTCCCCCAGATCAGTGGTCCCCAACTTTTTTTGGCACCAGGAACCAGTTTTGTGGAAGATAATTTTTCAACGGGGGTGTGTGTGTGTGTAACCTAGATCCCTCAAATGTGCAGTTTTACAGTAGGTACTCCTGTGAGAATCTAATGCCTGATGATCTGAGGTAGAGCTGAGGCAGCGTTGCTAGCACTGGAGAGCGGCTACAAATACATATTTCTTGCCCACCCCTCACCTCCAGCTGTGCAGCCCAGTTCCTAACAAGACACGGACTGATACCGGTCTATAGCCCAGGTATTGGGGAACCTCTGTTGTAGATTATATTTGAGCAGTCAGGTTAGTCCTTCCCAATTGTTTTCATCAGCTTGACAGCGCACTTATTGGATTTAAATAGCAATCCTTTGTTCTCCGAGACTTGATGTCATAATTTCTACCTCTGTTTCTGCAGAGCTGATGGCCGAAGGTGGTCACTCGCGTCATTGCCCTCATCCGGCTATGGGACCAACACCCCCAGTTCTACTGTTTCAGTAAGTAGCGTGGAATAAATCTGGCATCTTATTATGGACAGATTCTGTGCTAAAGTGAGACAGATTCATATTTTATAGCCTAGGAAATCTTAAGAATTATCATTGTAGTTCATATAGAAAGCATGAGATTAAAAAAGGGTGTGCTACATGAAGTCCATTAAGTCAGACCCTTCTTTGGAGTTGGGATGAATGGCAACTAGCAACAATCTATTTTCCATCAAGTGAGGTACTAATACCACTCCATAAAGCCTTAGTAAGATCACACCTAGAATACTGCATCTAGTTTTGGTTACCACACTATAAAAAAGATGTTGAGACTCTAGAAAGAGTACCGAGAAGAGCAACCAGGATGATTAGGGGACTGGAAACTAAAACATGAAGAACGGTTACAGGAACTGGGCTTGGCTAGTCTAGTGAAGAGAAGGACCAGGGGAGACATGATAGCAGTCTTCCAATATTTGAGGGGCTGCTACAGAGAGGAGGGAATCAAGCTATTTTCCAAGGTATCTGAAGGCCAGACAAGGAATAATGGGTGGAAAATGAACAAGGAGAGATTCAAGCTAGAAATAAGGAGAAATTTCCTGACAGTGATAATACTCAACCCATGGAACAGAAGTTGCCTTCAGAAGTTGTGGGAGCTTCATCGCTGGAGGCTTTCAAGAAGAGACTGGGCTGCCATCTATCAAAAATGGTGTAAGGTCTGCTTTGGTGGAGGTGGTGGACTAGATGACCTACAAGGTCCCTTCCAAGTCTGTTGATCTGTAGTCTTGTTTTCCTGGAAATATTCATTTCCTACTTACTTTTCTAAGGTGGTAATTAACCTAGTGTGCTAGAACTTTTTAAGTTGGTGCTGTTGAACTGTTCTTATTTCTGGTTTCACTAGCTGTCTCAAGCATTTGCTAGAAACGTATCAACTTATCAGCATCAAAGTATGGCTAAACATGTAATTCCAAAGAAAACTTGGTTCTGCGTCTTGGTCACTGTTGGAAAATTTAATATGAACTCAGTCTTGGAATTTAACATCTCAGTGCCTTTTTAAACAAACAAAAAAACCACTGCCAGGCTAAGAGGATATTGAGAGAGGCCTAGAAGTTGCTTGCAGAAGTGCTGGTGGTCGAGATAAAGAGGCCCCGCAGAAACCAAGGTTTAAACGTATGTAAACTTTGCAGTTGCCAGAGTTAACATAGGAAGAGCTTATCTTCCTATGAAAGGAAGTGGCTTTTTTCACTTTATTTCTTAAATACCACATTTCCCCCTCCCTCAGTTTTTCCAGCTGCCTGTTTATTCTGAGGCAACTGGTTCCTCTGCAGATATTAAAATATTCCATGATGGTGTGTCAGAACAAGAGTTACTCACCTTCGTTCTCATGTTGGTCTATCATCTTTGTTCTCCTTCTCTTGTCCAGTCATCGTCTTCCTCCTCTCAGGAGCGTCTCCACCAACTGCCCTACCAACCTACTCCTGATGAACTGCACTTCCTGTCAAAGCACTTCCGCAGCACCGAAAGCGTCCCAGGAGAAGACGGACGCCACTCACCATATTTTCGTCCTCGGTCCCGCAGCTTGAGGTATTCTTGGCTTTGGACAGGTGTCTCTTCTTTAGATGGTTCAGAATGACACCTCTAATGAAATTAGGAGAAGGTTCTACAGGTGGTCCTTACTTAATGTCTGGTCACTTAGCAACTTACAGTGGACAAGTACAAAAGGTACTTAGGACTTGATCCCAGAGTTCCAGTGGCAGCACATACACACCCCCTCCCAGGGTCACATGTCTGCATTTGCCAACTAGTGCACCTTTTCTGCTTAGCTGCTGCATCCCATAGTCATGTGACATGATTCATGGCGGGTTTTAGAGCCAAAAATGCGAATAGGTATGCGTTGTCTCTCTTCGCGAACATTAAGCGTTTGCTTAACAGCTGCCGCTTTTGCTTTTCGGCCACTGTGTTGATTTTTACAACTGCAGCAAAAAAAAAAAAAAGGTAATCAAATTGGGCCGTGGATGCCTCAGCTTATGACCATCATAACTTACAATGGAAGTTCTGGGCTCCGTTGCGGATGTAAGTCAAGGACTACCTATGTTAAGTGGATTGCACAGGAAGGAATTTATGCGGGAATAACATAACCATCCTTAACAAGCGTCTTAAAGGTTTGCTCATTTTACCCCTTACAAGGCATCCATTTTGCACCTGAACTTTCTAACCCTATATTTTTTTTAAAAAAGGTGAACCTACCTTGAAGTGCAGTTTTTTCTTCCCTGCTCCAGTGTTCATCACTTGCTTCTTAAGAGGTTTTTAACTTTGAGTCACTGTCTGTTACATTTCCTTACCTAGATTGAGCAATAAATCACCGATTTATTGTAATGCATGTAATTCATGACATTACTTGACTCCTCTGCTTGGCTTGGCTGAAAACTGTCAGATGGGGCTGCACTAGACTAGAATCCCTTAAATAAGAATACAGCAAAGCCTTACCTAGAGTGAGTGGCCCCTTGCTCGTGCAAAGATGGAGAAGGCTTAGTCTCCGGTGTTTAAACTGGAGGCTGTCTTCCTCTCAATAGCAACAGCACTTATATACTGGTTCACAGTGCTTTACAACCCTCTCTAAATGGTTTACAGAGTCAGTGTATTGGCCCCCAACAATCTGGGTCCTCATTTTACCAACCTCGGAAGGATAGAAGGCTGAGTCAACCTTGAGCCTGGTGAGATTCCAACTGCCAAATTGCAGGCAGCCAGCAGGCAGCAGAAGTAGCCTGCAGTACTGGACTCTAACCACTGTATCACTGTAGCTCATCAAAATAACAGATAAGTGGAAACTGTTGTCCAAAGAGAGGAGGCACAAGCATTTGAATCTGGATTTCAATATCACTACAGCTTGCATTTGATACCCAGTAACTGCTGGGATTCTTACATAATGTCATAGTGTTCAGTAGCCTTGAAGCTGAGTGCAACTTTTATAAGATTTTTGCCCTGACCACCACTGGTTCTCGCCATGCCTGCCTTTGTTTTACCAGAGATTGAACCAGGGATGTTTGTCACACAGAACAAATATTCTAGTAGCTCCCTTGTGCTTCTTACAATCCACAACTGATTAATTTAATTAAGAGCAACTCTGCTCTTTGAACAACCCATAAGTCACATCCATTGGAAAGAATCATCCTTGGATTCCTTTTTAGTCATGGCTTGGCCAGAGTCCAGCGCTGAGCCATTAGGGTGCATTTTAGGGAAGGAGGAAGCAAAATCGGACAATGCTCTTTTCTCTCCTTCTGATTTCAGTGGTTTAAGCTAGTCACCACATAAAGGTTCTCTGACTTAGATTATTATCAATCTGACACATTCAAAAGATGGGAATCCTGGCTAAAGCAAGACATTTGGGGGATCTTGAGCATTACTAAAGCTCTCTTCTATTTCCTGATTCCTGCCTTGCTTGAATGCTTAGGATATGTCCTCAGCAGTTGCCTCTTCTTTTCGCAGCCCTGGGCGGACAAGTGGGACCTTTGACAATGAGGTGGTAATGATGAATCATGTATACAAGGAGAGATTCCCAAAGGTAAGGCTCTGTTAAGAACTTTTATCTCTTGGAATTAATGAACCATAGGCCCATCGGTTTAGCTTAGAATAACCTGTAGGCCATGCTAAAATCTAGATCCCGCATTGTGGCTCCACATCCCGTAGCACCGAAAGGAAATAAATTATATTTAATTGTATTTTAAAAAGCATTGGGTACCACAGTCAGAGTATTGTGCTTCTGTGGCTTTCCTCTCTTTTCCAGTTGTTGGAGTTTTGTAGAAATTTAAGAGCCATAACCTTGTTGAACTGAAGCATGTTTTAATGAGAGAAAGATGAATGAAAACCATCCAAGGGAAAGATATTTCACTGTTTTGGTGCCTCGGGCAACACATTTCAGAAGGAACTGTTTGGCCCTTCATTCCCGGTTCACGTTTATTTTTACAAGTAGCTTGCGCAAATGTTGGAAGGATGCAAGAGAAACAAAGGATGGAACAGAGATTTGATCCTGAGCTTTTTAGTTCTTCTGAGGCGGGATCATCTTAACACTGAAAATTGTATGTGGATCCCAACTGAAGCTTCTGGATCGCACAGTCACCCCTCTCCTTTTCTCCCTCTTTCCCCTCTCTTCAAAGGCCACTGCCCAGATGGAGGAGCGCCTGGCAGAGACCATTGCTGCTTTCTCGCCCAGCAGCATCCTGCCTTTGGCTGATGGTGTACTGGGATTCATCCACCACCAGATCATTGAACTGGCCCGTGACTGTCTCAACAAGTCCCAAGGGGCCCTCATTACCTCCCGCTATTTCATTGAACTGCAGGAGAAGCTGGAGAAAATGCTAAGAGATGTGAGTTTCTCTTGTTTCCCCAACGATCCAGACTTCCCTAGGGAGTTTTTTTTCTCAGTCATGCTTATGAGTTCTTCTTCATCACGCTCTCTGCCAGGCTCAGGAGCGCTCTGAGAGTGAGGAACTGCACTTCATCGAACAGTTGGTCCGTAAACTACTGATCATCATTTCCCGGCCAGCTCGGCTGCTGGAGTGCTTGGTAAGCATGAAGCTGACTTATCTGCTATACTCAGCCTAAGCTGGGTGGGAAGGGACAAAGGGTTACAGGATCTCCATCATCCTCGAGAGCACGGGTATCAAACTCATGGCATCACGTTGCCATTACGTGATGTATCGCAATGTTTTTTTCCCCTTCGCAGAGCTGGGGTGGGTCTGTGTGTGACTCATCTGGCCTGTGGGCCACCAGTTTGACACCCGTACTCTTCAAGAAGAGACTGGATTGCCATTTGTTAGAAATGATGTAGGGTCTCCCGCTTGGGTGGGGGGTTGGACTAGATGACCTATAAGGTCCCTTCCAACTCTGATTATCTGTTACCTGCTCTAGTCTAGAGTAAGCGCAAGCCTTGAGAGATCATTTTTCTGCTGAAGCTCTCATGTAGACCCCAAAGCTCTGTGTGGAACAGTAGAGATGGCTGCCTGAGTTGCTTGAGTTGAGGGTGAATGTAAACTGAACCTTCCTCGTGGTCCTTGTGGGTCAGATTGAAAATCTATGATGTAATTGATCATTTGACAATGGCCAGCCAGATCCCCCTAGAATAAGGGTCTCCAAAGTTGATAACTTCTAAGACTTGTGGATTTCAACTCCCCGAATTCCTCAGCCAGCCATGCTTGCTGGGGAAATCTGGGAGTTGAAGTCCACAAGTCTTAAAAGTTGCAAAGTTTGCAGAACCCCTACCCTGGAACGTTACAAGCAAGTCAAAAAGGTAACAATCTTGCTTTTCTTCTCTTACTGCAACCGTGATTTCTTACTATGAAGCTGGAAGGTCCATGTAGACTTCGTGGCGATTTGATAGATATATTCCGCAATTTGAGAATGCACTCTGCAAGTCCCTAAAACAGTTCCTGGAGCTTTTTGAAACTGAGCTAAAATTAAACATGCATGGTTCCAGCTATTTTTCTAAAATTTAAATTTTGAGCATTCCTTAATTAGCCTTACTGAATTTAAAATACTCTGGCTAACTATCCTTAAAAAACAGTGCTAAATGTACAGTAGATGCATTATCTTAGTTTGCTGCAGCCTACACTTGTGTTTTAACTTCTTTTAGTAAAAAGGATGAAACATATACATGGAATTGGAGAGGCTGTCACTGGCTATTAACAATCAATAGCTAACAAAGCCCTCATGTCTACTTCTGGATGCTTGTTGCTGCTGGCAATGTTTGCAAGACAATGTGTGCAAGATGGATCCTTGTTGAGAATTCATTGGGGCCAGCACATAATTACAAACAGGCTGAAGTATGGGAATGGAAGCTTTCTTGGAATTGAAAATGTCTCCGTTTCTCGTGATGGCACCAGGAGACGATAGCTTGAGTTTTCCAGATGGCTCAGAGTTGAGATGAGTGATGGTTCTAGGCAGGGTTTATGCAGCAGAGACAGGGAAACTGTAATCTTTGGTATTTATAGATAAGCTTTTGTCTTCTGATTTCTGAGCCAAGGAAGCTGTTGCTTCCTCTACCATGGCATTGTTCCTGCTGAGGCTCTGTATCTCAGAATTGAGTGCGAGAGAAAAAAAAATATTTGGTCTTCTCAGAGTGCATGACATTATTACAGATTAGATTTCACCGTTTATTGGCTTTCATGAAAGGGGACCGTCCTGGATTGTTAACAGTAACAGTCCCTAAATGTGAGAAGTCCAGGCAGAGAAGGAGAGCTCTTGTGATTTATTTTAGACCTACTCATTTCCATAGCCTTTGGTTTGTGGTGGAGGAGGAAGACTTTTGTTGAATTTCATTCATTTTTAATATAAACCTTATTATGAAAAGGATCATTGTTTTCTATTTTCTCCGCTCCTTCTTCCTTCTCCGGTTTCCAGGAGTTTGACCCGGAAGAATTTTATCACCTCCTGGAGGCAGCCGAAGGTCATGCGAAAGTGGGACAAGGCATCAAAACAGACATTCCACGTTACATTATCAGTCAACTGGGACTCGCCAAAGACCCTCTGGAAGGTGAGGAAAAAAAGAGGTTTTCTAGTTTGAACCTGGCAATACAGCGTTTATATGTAAATCACTTGGAATTAGTTTTTGGAGCACAGCAGTATGTAAAAATTGGATGAAATAAATAGTCCAGTGACATCTGCTTCGTATGCATCACTTGGTCTTTGCTGCAGGCAGCGTCTCTAATTTAATTTGATCTAAATACTAGACCAACATTCAAGCAGTAAACAATGCCCCATTCAAGGAACTATCAACTCAGACAAACAAACAAACAATGTAAACGACATCCTAATCAAAGAACCACTAAGAACCATTCCCACCAACGCTGATAGGACAAGCCACTTGTATATAAACCAAGACCAAAACTCTACTCCCTTCTAGCACTGATGATGTTGCTTAGTTTGATAATGAAATGTCTGCAAGAAAATAGCCAAGCTCGGAGCCCATGCCAAGGACCTCACAATTGGTTTAAATCATAGATAGTGGAAAGAACTCTGCCAATCAGAAAAGGCAAGATTGTTGTGGCCATCAAACAGCAGGGAAGGCAGATGAGAAACAGGTCAATGTCCTATTCGTCATTGCTTTCAGTTGCGCTTCTCTTTCTTCCCCAGAAATTGTGCAGTTTGATCAAGTTGACTGCCCTTCCCCAGCAGGCCCAGAGCAGCAAGATGAACCTCCTGAGGTAAAACTATGTTCGCCTTCCCTTTCTAGTCTGTTGTGAGGCGTTTCTCTAAAACTGTATGTTGCTCGATCTGGGCAGCTTTAAGATGTGTAGACATCAGTTCCCAGAATTCTCCAGCCACCTCAGTGGGGAATCCTGGGAGTTGAAAAGTTCCCAAGGTTGAGGAAAACATTACTCTAGACCAGGGGTGTCAAATTCGATTTCATTGAGGGCTGCATCAGGGTTATGTTTGACCTTAGGTGAATGGGATGGGTGTGGCCAGCTCGACGTCACTCGTGTCGGGGCGCCTGTTGTGGCCTGAGTGCTCTGCAAGCAAAAATGGGCTCCCAAGCTCCGTTTTCAGCTGTGGTGGCCTCCTGCAACCCTCTGCCAGTGAAAAGGGAGCTCAGGAGGCCCTCTCAAGCTCCATTTTCACTGGCAGAGTCCTTTGCTGTTTTCAGGTCAGCCCCGTGGACCACATCTAAGCACCCTGCGGGCTGATCCGGCCCACAGGCCTTGAGTTTAACACCCCTGTTCTAGACTGAAATTCCTAAAGGGCCAGATGTAATCAAGATTGATATTTTATTTCATTTACTGTTAATTTACTATTTTTCTTTTCTCATTAAAAAAATCCTTAACATTAAGGACTCACATTGTCATAAGCAAACGTCATGATACTGGATCCATCTGCTAACAAAATGAGACACAGAAGCAATTTACCCAACAAAATGGGTTTGCTAGTTAGACACTCTACCTAGTTGTATAATTATCTGGTTAGATAATGAAACATTCATAAGAAAAGTTCAACCCTGAGTACACAAATTGTCTTCCAGAGTGGCTTCTACTCCATTATATTATGTGGGTGGGGAAAAAGAGCACAGGAGTTTGAACTTTGATTTCAGTATAAAAAGAACTGGTATTTGATGTGTATTAGTCACTGGAATACTTATATGGCACTTCTTCAGCTTTCCTACAATAAATCTACTTACCATTCGGGTATCCTTGAAGGCCTGTTTATCAATACAGGTATTAGCATTAGCAATAGCACTTAGACTTATATACCGCTTTATCGTGCTTTTACAGCCCTCTCAAAGCGGCTTACAGAGTCAGCCTATTTCCCCCAACCATCTGGGTCCTCATTTTACCAACCTTGGAAGGATGGAAGGCTGAGTCAACCTTGAGCCTGGTGGGATTCAATCTGCCAAATTGCAGTAGGAATAGCTTTCAATACTGCACTCTAACCACTGCGCCACCGAGGTTCTCTTTTCTTCTCTCTATTCCTCAACTTATGACCACAATTGAGCCCAAAATTTCTGTTAAGTGAGTTTTGCCTCATTTTATGGCCCTTGTTGCCACAGTCATTAAGTGAATTGATGCAGCTGCTAGGTTAGTAACACAACTGTTAAGTGAATCTGGCTTCCCCATCAATTTTGCTTGTCAAATGGTTGCAAAAGAAGATCACATGCCTTGGGACACAGCAATGATCATGAGTTTGAACCAGCTGCCAAGCTTCTGAATTTTGATCACATGAGGTTACAAAGGTCATAAATATGAAAAATGGCCATAAGTCACTTTTTTCAGTGCTGTTGTAACTTTGAACAGTCACTAAATGAACTGTTGTAAGTTGAGGATTATCTGTATCCAGTTCAGTTTGTCATCATCATTTAAAATAGTTCAGTAATCATTCATTGAAATATTAATAATAAGGTCTTCTTTGAGATCATACTGCTTCTTTCAGGCACAAAAATTGCAGCATAGAAAATTTATTCAGGCCTATAACCAAGAATCTAGTCAACTAAGATTCAGTGCTGAATTGGTACCAGATAAGGGTCAATGGTATTCAGAACAGCTGGATTTGGAGTCCTTGTGGGAACACAAGGCCTCTAAACTAATGGTACATTTAACTCTGCCCTCCTCATCTCTGTCTGCCCTTCTCATACTTCTGACTTGGGCTGATGGGGAGCTGGGTTTGGTCCCCAGAATGGTTCTAATCCCCCCTAGGATATAGGATTTTGAGCTCTTTGATATTAACTCTTTTGTTCTTCCATCATATTGGGATAAATGAGGGTTTCCACCCCCTTATATTCTTGTATGCTACTTATTTCAGAAAGGTAAAAAGGTTCTCCTCACACATACATGCTAATTGTTTCCGGCTCTAGGGGGTGTTGCTCATCTCCGTTACAAAGCCAAAGAGCCAGTGCTGTCCAAAGACGTCTCCATGGTCATGACTAAATGCCGAAGGCGCATGGAACACTGTTACCTTCCCACCAAAGTGGTCCTTATTTTCTACTTGCATTTTTACATGCTTTCGAACTGCTAGGTTAGCAGAAGCTGGGACAAGTAACGGGAGCTCACTCTGTTACGCGGTGCTAGGAATTCAGTCCACCAAACTGTCGACCTTTCTGTTCTACAAGCTCAGCATCTTAGCCACTGAGACACCACGTCCCTTATTATTTCAGAAATGAAGCCACAAATCTTGTTAATAGGTCAATAAATATCGTTCTTTATATAGACTGCAATTAATATGTGTTCCCCTTCACTTTCCCTGTCTCTTGTAGAACCAGTCTTCTACCCCCATTCCACGGAGGAAGCCCTGCGAAAGCGATTTTGAAACTATCAAGTTGATCAGCAATGGGGCTTACGGGTGAGTAGGCTCAGCAAGTCACTGCGGTTGTTAAGAGACTCATATGGCCGTTCAATGAATCCATCTTCCCCATTCACTTTGCTTGTCAGAAGACAGCTAGGAAGGTCACAAATGGCTATCACATTACCCCAGGATGCTACAACTGGTACAAATTTTAATAATGTAACTGTGAGGATGCTATAATGGTTGTTAAATTGTTGAGCCGTGGCTGCGCAATGGTTAGAATGCAATATTGCAGACTAATTCTGTTGACTGCCGACTGCCAGCAGTTCGATCCTTGGGACTGTTTCACTGCTTACAGCAATCTTCTACAACTTGGTGTGAGAGATCAATCTAGAGATTGATGTTCCCATACTAAATAGCATAGCTACAGGCTTGCCGGTCGGTCAGCTAGGTGGAGGATTGTTAAATTCTGCTGACTGCCAGCAGTTCGGTTCTCACCAGCTCAAGGTTGACTCATCCTTGCATCCATCTGAGGATGTTAAACTGAGGACCCAGATTGTTGAGGGCAAGATGCTGACTCTGTAAACTGTTTAGAGGGTTGTAAAGTACTGTGAAACGTATACAGGTAGTCTTTGATTTACAACAGTTCAACTGTTCAAAGTTACAATGGCTCTGAAAAAATTGACTTATGACCATTTTTTTCAAAGTACCAACCTTTGCCGCATCCCACAATCATGTGATTAAAATTCAGATGCTTGGCAACAGATTCATATTTATGACCATTGAACGGTCCCGGGGTCATGTGATTACTTTTTGCAACCTTCTGACAAGCAAAGTCCATGGGGTAGACAGATTCACTTGGGTCAGTAACTTATCAACTGCAGTGATTTACTTAATGACTGTGGCAAGAAAGGTCATAAAGTGGAGCAAAACTCACTTAACAAATGTCTCAAGAACTGCAATTTTGGGCTCAATTGTGATTGTAAGTCGAGGGCTGCCTGTGTAAGTCTAAGTACTATTGCGATTAAGTGTGAGGACCTTTCCTAAGTCATCTTTTTTCAATACTGTTGTAACTTCAAGCAATTGCTAAATGAATCATTGTAAGTCGAGGACTACCTGTACTCGAATTAATCCTCATTATGGCCATGGTGAACTGAGACAGTCACTATCTATCAGCCTCACCAACATCAACGCGTTGCCAAGAGGTCCAAACAATGGGGTAGAAAACGTCACAATGTTCCCGTCTCCCCAAGTTGCCCAGTAGTTCTCCATGTTTCTTTAGGGCTGTGTATCTGGTGCGGCACAAGGAGACTCGCCAACGGTTTGCCATCAAGAAGATTAACAAGCAGAACCTGGTGTTGCGGAACCAGATCCAGCAAGTCTTTGTGGAACGCGACATCCTGACCTTTGCGGAGAACCCTTTTGTGGTCAGCATGTTCTGCTCCTTCGAAACCAGGTGTCACCTCTGCATGGTCATGGAGTATGTGGAAGGTGAGGGTTGCAGAAGGACATATCTTGATGGGCGTGGGTGGAGATAGAAAAACCTGGCAACAAAGATCTTCAGGAAAGAGCAGCTGCTCTGCGTGGAAGAAATCCTGGGTCTGTTTTAAGGCAAGATCTCTAGTCAAGGGATCATGGGTGGCAAAACTTGGAAGAGGCTTTTTTCCATGATGGTTGATGTTAGTTTGTGGAGGTGGTCATGGGGTAGATATATCAGTGGTTTGAGTCGGTATCGGGCAGTTTCTAGTATCCTTTGCTCCAAAGAGAAAGAACTTCATCTTGGCAAAATCTGGTTCTGACTTGAATTTAATATCCATTTCTAGAAGAGCATGGAGCATTCCACAGTTCTGCGGTTTTATATTGTATGTGTTGAATTCCTAAAAGGCTACAGAGTTTTGGAATCCAGAGATTGGCAAACTTTGAAAAGCAACATTTATATCCCTGGCAAACAGCTGCCAAAGGAAGTCTGCAAAATATGTTGTACGAAGCCTGCCAAAGTCTCAAAAGCATCATTGATGTTTTGGACTTTGCATTGGAAGTGCAGTGTTGAAGTGGTTGACATTTTCGTCCCCCTTCCCCAAACCCTCCTCAGTTTGCCTAAAATCTGTTTCTTGATCTTAAAAAGTTTTCCTAACGGTCTCTGCCAAAGAAATCTCAGTCAGAGACTTTAAAAACCTCATTTTGGAAAACTAAATAAAAGAATGAGGTATTGCCAAATATATTTATTTGGCACGATGAGATGTGCTTTTGGCTTTTCTAAGTGTGTGAAGGGGGAGGAGGGAGAAAGATTTTCCCTTTGATTTCTGCAGGATACTTTTAAAAAGCATATGTAAAATGTTTTCCATTTTAAAAACTTTACAAAGCACTAGAATCTTTTTAAGAACATTAAAGGATCGCCATCTTAGACAATAAAAGTACTGCCATTAAAATGGGCATTTTGGGGAAGAGATTAAAAAAACAATATAAAATACAAAATTAAATAAAATCTGCTTACTTGATGCCTAAAAGACAGTTAGTTAGCCTGATAAGTTGAAAAAAAGATTTAGATCAGGGAAGTTTAACCTGAGCAACCTTATGATTTGTGGACTTCAACTTTCAGAATTCTGGGAGTTGTCCACAGGTCTTAAAAGTTGCCGAGGTTGGACAACCCTGGTTTAGATGTCAACCCTGGTTTACATGTAGCAGACATGATATTCTTCCGATTAAAATCGGAATTCCGATTTTTTGGGGGAATCGCCCCCCCACCCTTCCCCCCCCTTCTTCTCCTCCTTCCCCTCCCCTCGGAGGCCCCCTGAGTCAGGAGTTGCTACCGCCGGTGCGGCTCCACGCGGCTCCAGTCCCGCGTTGCCTCGGGAAGGGAAAGGCAAAAAGGAAGAGTTGCGGCGGCGCTTTGCAATGGCAGGAGCGGCACTGGAGGCTCAGGCGCAGCGGCTCCCGGTTTTGCCTTTCCCTTCCCAAGGCAACGCAGGACTGGAGCTGTGCGGAGCCACGCCGGCGGTAGCAACTGCTGACAGCCCCAGCTGGACACCTGAGCGGAGCCCAGGTGGTGCGAGCAGAGGCCGCTGAGGCGGCAGGAAAAGGGAGCTGGGCAGCCACAGACCAGCCCTCTCTCCGTCTGACGGCCTCGGCCGAATCTCTGCCTCTCAGCACGCTTGGTCCTCCGCCCGCAGGCTTCCCCGGCCCCTTGTCAAGCGGGTTTTCTGCCCCAGCCCGGCAGGGCCCTCGCTGCCTTCCCCTCGCCTGGCCGGCCGGGCTCCTTGGGCAACCCGGCTGCCTCGTGCCAAGAAGCGCGCTGCCAGGCGGGGGCCACACGGCGCAGGGCAACACACCACCTCCCGGCCCTGGCGAGGGAAAGCAGCGGGCGCTCCCCGGATGGCGGCCTCGGCCCTGCCACCAGGGTAGCGGCTGCCCAGCTCCGGAGTTGATCCACACCTGACCGGCTGGAAAGGAAGGGTGTGTAGCGTTGGTGTTCTGTGTGTGATTTCTTGGCGCGGGCCGCAGGGTCTCTTTTGTCCGGCCCCGATTTATTTTTCAGAGGGGAATATCATGCCTGATGTAGTGGACTCTCTGACATCCTATCTCCTTTAGGTGGGGACTGTGCCACACTGCTGAAGAACATGGGACCTTTGCCTGTGGACATGGCCCGGATGTATTTTGCTGAGACAGTCCTGGCCCTTGAGTACCTCCACAATTACGGCATTGTTCACCGGGATCTCAAACCAGACAAGTGAGAGTTGGGTACAAGTTAGATTGTGAAATGCAGGGAGGCGGGTGGGATGTATTTATTTCAACAATTCTTGTTGGGGAGTTTTCTTCTAATAAGTTTGTTTGCTATAGCCTAGAATGCTGACTGGCTGCGTGGATAGCCTGGGCAGTAACACCTATGCATTTGTGACAAACAACTAAATCCACTCACATTGTATTCTACTTTTAGAATTAGAGGCCAGTATCCCAAATGGCTAAAAAGTTTGCTAGTTTTTAAATTTATTTATGTAATTTATATAGCTGTCAATCTCATAAGCGAGTGACTCTGAGCAGCATACAACAAAAAAATTACAGGTTTTGGAGACTTCCGGTTTGAAGGGCTTTGGTGACAGACAGAAATCTGCGATTGTGCGTGGTTTCTGTCTGGGCTCGCCACTGGAGCGCCCCCGAGCCAGCTGGTTTCAGGGCTAAGCCACCCCATAGAGGTGGTGAAGAGGGGGAAGACCGCCAGCAGGGTTGAGGAGAGCCGCATCTCTCCTCCTCAGCTGGTCATTACTCCCTTTCCCGAAGGAGGTTGCAGCGGTGGTCAGAAATGGCCACCACAAAGGAGAACTCGATTGAAAAAGAATGTGCAGGAGGAAGATAAGAAGTGAAAGTTTTGGCTGACCGGGTTAAATTGTAAAAGCAACAACTAAGGTACCCTGGAATTTAAATTTACAAAAAATAACATCGCTCCCAAAGAAGAATCGGAAGCAGCGAAGGAAAGTGAAAAGGGAAAGGTTTGGCTTTTTTTTTTCTTCTCTCTCCTTCCCTATACTGACAACTAAGAGACTTAAGAAATCAGAAAAATCCGCTTTGACATCAATAGGCAATTAAGCTGAAAATAAAACAAAATGCCAAAGGGATAATAAAGATTTCTGGACATTAAAAATTTTCTTTTTCATAAGCAGGAAGGGAGAGAAAAAGAATAAGGGCAGGGTCTGGAAGAGGGAGGAGACTGCCTGGAATTAAAAAGAATCTACAGTAAAACTTCAACAAGACTTCTAAAAGATACATTTTAACTGAAACTTTGCAACTAAATAGTAACCCCAGGAAGAGAAAGTGTATTTGGATTATTTGGTGATCTTTGGATTCTTGGTTATTATATTTGAATGACTAAAATCAATCAGGTGGTTGTTTAAAAATTTATACAATGGCACCACTTCTGGATGAATTGAAAATGGAACTTAAAAAATACAAAGAAGATGCACAAGAAGGGAAGGGTTCTTTTGGCTTCGTTTTTCAATTCTTAGAAATGGAGATTTGGAACTATGAGAAACAACAAGAAACGACTGCAAAACAAGAAGACTGGGACAAAGAAGAAGCCATCTTTAATGAACAAGCAATTTTATGTGGGGAAGAAAAAGGAAAGGGGGGAAAGAGAATGGAGAATTTAAGACTTAAAAAAACAACCAAAGAAAAGAAAAATAATTCGAAAACTAAGTATAATACTGGAAAGCAACAGAAAAGGGGAATACAGAAGAGAGAAATAGAGGTAGAGAGACAAGGGGGTAAAAAGGGGAGAGAGAAGAAGAGAGGGAAGAAGGAAAGGAAAAGAAGTTACAAAGGACCGGAGCAAGATATAGAGAAACAGGACCTATTTAGAGATAATGGGTGAAAATCTAACTGAAAAAGGGATTCTGTAAACGTACATAAGATTGTATTGTTATATTAATAATAGAAATAACTTTAGAAAATTGGAAACAACTTATGATTAAAATGAGGGATGAAATAGTGTAATTTAGTGAAATGTTTGTGAATAAAATAAGTGAAATAAAATAAATGAGAAAATTGAATTAGGAAGGAACAGCAACATTTTAATTAGTTAATGTTTTATAAAATATAAGTGAAGGGGTGGGGGAATTAACTATGGAAAGCTTATAATTGTTCCCATAGAAGTATGATATTTAATTGAAAAGTAATGTTAAAGATGTTAAGATTTTAATGAATATTAATGATAGAATTGAATTGGAATGGAATGTTGTTTTAATTATATACATTTATAATTCTTTCTTTTTTTAAGTTACAGTGTGTATTTTAAGAATGTACCAAGCAGAATCCGAATGGAAGTTATGTATTATATTGAATGTTACAACTTTAGGGAAAAGAAATAAAGGCGTCATACTCATACTCAGTAACTACAGTAGAAATTTTGTTTAATGAGAAAAGATAATAGATAATTGAAACAGGACAGACAAAAAATATAAATACAATATTTGAACTGAGATGAGATAATTAAAATAAAATTGAGAAAATTAAAAAAGGGGAGAAGCTATGCAGAAAATGTAAAATAGTAATAAGATACGGAATAGAATATAAAAATGAGCATGAACCTGAATTTGTGTCTGTATGAAGAAATGTAACCTGGGATTACACTACTTTCAAAAAAGATGTTTTATTTGTGTTTTTTTTCTCTTCATGAAAACTCAAATAAAATTTACAAAAAAAAATATTACAGGTTTTGAACTATTTGGTTGATTCCTTTCATCATTCAAACTCCCTTCCTTTTTCCCTCCTTCCTTTTTTCCATCCCTCCCTCACCCTCTCTTTCATTTCTCTCTCTCTTTCTCTCTCTCTCCCTCTCCCTCTCTTTTTCTTTCTTTCTTCCAGCTTGCTCATCACGTCCATGGGCCACATCAAGCTGACCGACTTTGGCCTGTCCAAGATTGGCTTGATGAATATGACTACCAATCTCTATGAGGGCCACATTGAGAAAGACACCCGAGAGTTTGTAGATAAACAGGTACGATGTTTATGGCAAGGAACATGCATGTCTTCTAATGAGGCCTGCTAGGTTGTTTTACTGGATTCAAAGGAAAAGGCCTCCAAACACCAGAAGCCACGAACCCCTCTGAAGGAGTCCTCACTCTCTTGATTCTGCCCTTTCTGGGTTTGCGGGGGAGACAGGGATCTCATCCCATCCCTAAGAAGAAACCTCCTTGATCACAGAAACAGGTGAAATGCTCTTTTCTGTCCCTTTGCAGGTCTGTGGTACTCCTGAGTATATTGCTCCGGAAGTGATCCTGATCCAAGGCTACGGCAAGCCAGTGGACTGGTGGGCCATGGGCATAATACTCTATGAGTTCCTGGTCGGCTGCGTCCCATTCTTCGGTGACACTCCAGAGGAACTCTTTGGGCAAGTGATAAGTGGTAAGTTTGCTTTTCCTTAATGAAGGGAGATGAATTACGAGGCTAGAGAAATTCAATGACGAAGCAGTAAGGGCCCCATTTATTACAGAAGTCAAGCCAGTGCCAGTCCCAGATGCCTGGCAGAACAAAAGAACCTTTGAGAAATCCGCTAGATAAACTCAGTGAACTGGAGAAGACAACAGTGACCTTCGCTCAGCATGTGATGTGTCCCTGGAGATGACAGAAGGGGGAGGGCGGGGGCAGGGTTGCCTTCCCACTTCACAGGGCCCTTTCTTAAGGGCTGAGGTGAAGTGCACTCTGCTTGTCCTTGAACGGAAAGAATATTATCCCAGTGTGAAATTTGCTGCTTTGATGACTCTTCCCCCTCCTTCCTGCTCTCTTCTGACACACTGCTGAATAGCAATGTCTTGGTTAGGCACCTTCAGAATATGTGAATATCCTGGGCATCACCACCGTTTGGAAAATTCCCATCCATCAAAGTAGTGATGAGGGAAGAGGGGTGAGGCTGATAACGGCAAGCTTTTCTGCCATTTGCATTGGTGAAGGTGAAACTCTGGGACTTGAGAAGAGGGATGAAGGAGTTGCCTTTCTCTTACCAACAGTATTTCCCCAAACATGCCAAGGGTGCAATAAAGCAGGAAGTCAGAACTCTGGTGATCTTAACACAACTATGCAAATAGCACCCCTGTACCAGTTTTTCACAAGGCCTTGTGAAAGGCCTTGCTGGACTTGCTGCTAGAGAATTTCTAGAAGCCTGGCTTTTTTGACAAATTAGCCATCAACAGACACATAGACGTAAACAATATCTACATACTGTGCAAAAGAGACAATCAGCAAGCCCAAAAAGGGAATAAAAAGACTAAAATGCCTCCCCACCAGCAATCAGCACCCAGGTGACCATAGATTAACTCCAAAATTAATATCAGACCAACAATCAAGAAATAAACAATACTTCAATCAGAGAACTACCGAACAAGCTAACAATAAACAGCCCAACCAAACAACTACCAAGACCAGTCCCATCAACATTGACAGGGCAAGCCACCAGAATATAAACTGAGAGCAAACTGCTTGTTACACTAAATGGTGTTAACCTAGTTTGGGAAATGAAACATCTGCAAAAGAAAAAAAAAACCCAACAATTCACAGAGCGCTAATTTCAACCCTTCAACCCTCATTTCAACCTTGAGTTAGATATAAAAATCTTATGGGGTCTGACATTTTCAGAGTCAAACCTTAAGGAGATTTATTCAGGAATCTCCTGAATTTCTGGCTAGCATGATTGATCTCAAGGAAAAAGTAAGAGCAAAGTTTACTTTGTATTTCATTATTCATAAGATGGGCTTCACTAGAGATGTTCTATATTTTAAGGTAGGCTAAGAATTAAGAGTGGAACTTTATGTATCTGTGAGTTAAGAAGAGCATCCTTATGTTCTTCCAACTTTACATCTAGAGCACCGCTTTCCCCCCACACACCCCAAAATAATCTAAATTCTGAGAAGAGAAAAATTAAGAAAGGAAAGTTCGTCCAAACAGAAGTTTCTCTTACGTGACGTTGATCTTTCTGCCTCTATGCAGGGAGATTCCACTCGGGCCACACGATCAAAACTTTTAAGATACTTTTCTTCTTCCTCCTTGAATTTCTCTAACAGCTCTGACTCACTTGTTCCATCAAAGTTTTTGAAAAGTTTTGGGGTAGGGAAAATTTCAAGGAGCACCCTCCAAAACTGCCTTGGCTTTACTTCCTTAATTTCAGATGAAATCATTTGGCCTGAGGGGGATGAAGCTCTTCCTGCTGATGCCCAAGATTTGATCACACAACTCCTGCGTCACTGCCCTCTGGAGCGCCTGGGCACAGGTATCACAACAGCACCGGTACAAGTGGTCCTGACCGGTAGTCATTGATTCAAATGATGTGAATTGTTTAGCAACCGCTTGAATTTAGAATGGCACTGAACAGTCCTCATACTTACAACCATTGCAGCATTCCTACAGTCACGTGATCAAAATTTGGGCGCATTATAAACAAATTCTTATGATGGATGTAGGGTATGACGTGATCCCTATTTGCAACCTTTCCAGCTTTGCTTCCAACAAGCAAAGTCAATGAAGGAAACCGGATTCACTTAACAACAGCATGATTCATTTAGCACAGGGGTGTCAAACTCAAGGCCCAGGGGCCAGACTCGACCTGTGGGGTGCTTAGATCTGGCCCGCAGGGCCGCCCTGAAAATACTGAAGGACCGGCCTGCAGTGCCTCCACCAGCAGGAGGCTGTCCCAGCCAAAAACTGAGCTCGCAAGGGCCACGCATGGCCCTCCCAAGCTCCGTTTTCGCTGGCAGAGGGTTGCAGGAGGCTGTCTCAGCCGAAAAAGGAGCTCAGGAGCTCGTGTTTGCTGGCAGAGCGCTCAGGCCACCACAGATGCCCTCCAACACAAGTGTCGTCATGTTGGCCACACCCACTTTGGCCACGCTCTCCCCAAAAGATCAAACACAAACATGATGTGGCCCTCAATGACATCGAGTGTGACACCCCTGATTTAACATTGCAGCGATTTACTTAGCAACCATGACAAAAAAGTTGGGCACGACTCACTGAACAACCATCTTCCTTAGCAATAAAAATTCTGGTCCCAATTGTGGACGTTAAGTCAAGGACTGACTACCTGTACTTAAAGCTATGGCACAAGTTGAGACGTTATGGCTCCCCTGCCCCAGTGACCAGCTCTCCGTGACTTGGATTCCTTCTTTCCCATCTCTAGGAGGTGCTCATGAGGTGAAGTACCATCCCTTCTTCCACCATTTGGATTGGAATGGGCTGCTGAGGCAGAAAGCTGAGTTTATCCCCCAGCTGGAGGCTGAAGATGACACCAGTTACTTTGACAGTAAGGCATCCCAGATGAAGAGAGAAAGGATGGGGAGGGCTGTACTGGTTGGATGGCCGAGTTGCAACCCTGAATCCCAGAAGGGGCTCTTAAGGTATCCTGAAAGATTGGGATGGGGGCTACCCTTAGGACTGTTTCACTGCTTATAGCAGTCTTGGTACTCTCTAGATTGACATTCCCATAATTTTACAAATAGCTGGCTGGTTTGCTGGCTGATTAGCTAGCTGGAGAATTCTGGGTAGAGCCCCAAAGCCTCTAGAGACTATGAAGAAGGCTACCGTACACACTATAGCAGCTCCTAAACAGGGCAGATCTGGTGAATGTCTGAGTTCCTTTTCTTCAACCTTCTCTTTCTTCCAGCTCGCTCAGAGCGCTACCGGCATTTGGGCTCTGATGATGAGAAAATCCAGGATGAGGAATCCTGTGGAGAGATTCGCCAGTTTTCTTCCTGCTCCCAACGTTTCAGCAAGGTTGGGAAGGGGCTTCTTTGGGGAAGTTTGCCAGAAAATTTCTGGCTTTGTTGCTGGTGAACATGGGGGACACTTGAACTGCACAGAGGAGGAGGAGGTTTGGGGTGATATTCTCATGGATTGCAAAACTATTCTTTTTTTAAAAAAAGTTTTATTGGGTTTTTTTAAGACAAACAAACAAACACAACATAAAAACATCAAACCATCTTCCATATATGTGCATACAGTGTGTCGGTTGGTTTACAAATTGTTTTGTGCTTCCACTTTGTAGTCTTCAATTATAATTTCATTGTATATGTTCTCATATTGTCAATCAAATATTCCTAAATACATTAATATCATTATTAATCATTTGACTATACTATTATTCATTCATGTTTTACAAGATAATCCATATTTTGCTTAATTTGTTTTATGACAGTTCATATTATCATCTCAAATCTATAATCATTTTGTAGATATAATTTAAAAAATACATCTTTATATATTTATTATGTTCTAAAAATCTACATATTTCATTACCATGTTTTATTGTCTAACCATTGATAGAATAGATCCCAAATTTTATAAAATTGTTTATCTTCTTGTTCTCTGATTTCAAATGTCAATGTACTCATTTCAGCACATATAGCATATAGACTTGAAACCAGAGATATTTTTATTGGGAATTTTATCTGAAATATATAGTAAAGAATTGAAATATTTGATTGTAAATGTATTAACAGCGGCTAGGATTGTATTTGCTAAAAACTGGAAAAATGAGAAAATAACAACACAGGAGAAAGTTATTAAGAAAATAATGGAATGTGATTGCAAAACTATTCTTAAGCACAGAATAACAGAGTTGGAAGGGACCTTAGAGGTCTTCTAGTCCAACCCCCTGCTCAAGCAGGAAACCTTATACCAGTGGTGGTTAACCTTTTTGGGCTCCTATGCCAAAAATTGTGTGTGCACTTGCACGCTCGCACTTGCGTGCCAGCACCAGAAGGCAATGTGCGCGTGCCCCCACATCCCCTATGCATGCACATGCAATCCCCACTCCCGCCGCCCCCTTATTTGCACTGCACCTCACAGCTGATTTTCGGTGGGTTTGAGGCCTTTTTCGGCCTCACAAAGGCTTGAGGAAGTCTTCTGCAGGCTTCTACAAGCTTTGTAGGCCGAAATCTAGCCCCACTTCATCACTTCCTGTTTTCCCTGTTTTTCCTCAAACCGGCCAAAAATCAGCTGTGAGGCATGCACATGCGCAGTGAGGTAAATTTGTCTGCAGCTCGTGTGCCAGCACAAATGGCTCTGTGTGCCGCCTGTGGCACGCATGCTATAGGTTCGCCATCACGGCCTTATACCATTGGAGATAAATGATTGTCCAATCTCTTCTTAAAAACCTGTAGTATTGGAGCACCCACTACTTTGGGAGGCAAGTCGTTCCACTGATTAATTGTTCTAACTTATGAAATTTCTCCTTATTTCTAAGTTGGATCTCTCCTTGGTTAGTTTCCACCTATTGCTTCTTGTCCTGGCTTCAAGTGCTTTGGAGAATAAGTTGACCCATTCTTCTTTGTGGAAGCCCCTGAGATATTAGAAGATGGCTACCATGTCACCGCAGTTGTTCTTTCCATTAAACTAGATATACCCAATTCCTGCAACCATTCTGCATATGTTTTAGCCTCCAGTTGCTGGCTATGGAACAAGAATAAGTATGTCCTGTATCCAACTGATCTTTCTTCTTCCTCTCTTCCCCACTTCCAGGTTTACAGCAGTTGTGAATATCTGGCTAACTCCTCCAACCTCAGTTTCACGTCTTCTGAGCAGGGCCATGGTGTGGACAAAGAAGACAGAACCGAGAGGGCAGATCACAGCTCTGGAGATGAGGAGAAGAGCCGGATACCTAAGACTGAGACCAGGTGAGCAGACAGGATCACACCTGGCCTTTTCAAAATGGAGTAGTGGAAGGACTTTGCACAACTTAGGGAGCTTCCTGAGTTTCTTTCATTTCCTTAAAATTCCAAAGGGCAAGCTTGGTTTTGGCACCAGAAGAGGCAAAGCAGGAAAGTGTGTCCCGACCTTGTTACTCTGTTCATGGTTCATCTTGCAGTGTTTGCAGACTTCCACGAGTGCTGCGTGCTGTAGTAGCTAGAATGCAGGACTGGGAAGAGACATATTCAAGTCTCCCAAGCTCGCTGAATTGTTTTGAATGAGTTACGATCTCATCCCTAGCGCCACATAATGGAGTGAGCTCCCATTACTTGTCCCAGCTTCTGCCAACCTAGCAGTTCGAAAGCACATACAAAATGCAAGTAGAAAAATAGGGACCACTTTGGTGGGAAGGTAACAGCGTTCTGTGCGCCTTTGGCATTGAGTCATGCAGGCCACATGACCATGGAGATGGCTCTTTGGCTTTGTAATGGAGATGAGCACCGTCCCCTAGAGCCAGAAATGATTAGCATGCATGTGTGAGGGGAATCTTTACCTTACTATCTCAGATAGAAAGGGACAGTTAGATAATATAAGTTTGATCAATACATAAACAAACTGGAAAAGAAAGTAGTGGACCGTCCTCTATAGAGGGGATATGTTTGCTTTGCAAGGAAGTCTTCCATAGTTCTCTCCCTGCAGATGTCCTCCATTTATTTTTTTTTGTCGCTCATGCAGGCTTCGTGCCTGGACCTCCTGTGGCTCCACTGTCCATTCCTTCCGTCAAGAGTTCAGCCGCAATCCTGCCATCCTGAGCAGCACCTGCAGCCTAGAAGCAATGCCCAGATTTGCCTTGTCCTCTGAGGATGAGAGCCCCTGCCGGGGGAAAACCAAAAAGGAGCGCCCCAAGTTTGTTGTTGGAGATTCTGAGATGGCAGCACCAAGGACACCCAGTAAGGGCTCAGCACTAGCAGGTGAGAGCAAGATATCTCTGGATACCATCCCGGGTGAAGCCCACAATGGCAGCAACATTTGCCAAGTTTAGTCCAATCTCCTGCATTTGGTGACTGCCAATAATGTCGCAAGCAGGCCTGTCTTATTTATTTGATTGTTTTTTAAAATAAATTTATTTATTCAATGTTTTAACATTCAAAAATAAATTTCTGCACTTTACAATGTTACTATAGCAGTGTTTACATTGTAAATATCTTCTATTAACATGTTATACATCTCTGTATTTGATTCATCTTATTCTAGGCATTTATATTTATTCATCATATATTATAGCATATTATATATATATATATATATATATATATATTTATTTATTTACATTTATTTATACAAAAACCTTATTGTTTACTTTTATAGTATTACATAGATCATTTGACACCTTTGCGTCTTATTATTATCCATTTGTATCAAACATCCCATATTTTAGAATATTCTTTTTTATCCTTCAATAATTTTGTTAATCTGTCCATCTCTGCGCATTGATATATCTTATTAATAATTGTGGTGTTTGTGGGGGTATTATTCATTTGATTGTTTATATCTGTATCCTGCATTAATTATTTTTACAAATACTCCAAGTGGCAAACACATCCAGTGCACTTCCGTCCTTCTATAAAAGCTATGCTGGCTAGAGAATTCTGGGAGTTGAAATCCACAAGTCTTAAAGTTGCCAAGTTTTGAGACCTCTGCACTAGATGAAACTGGTTCCATGAACTATCTTCAAACTTTACCTTCCGCAGCTAGTATGTGTGGAGATAAACTGTTTCTGAACATGAGCTTTCTATTTGGTGACTCGATTTAGCTTTTTAATTGATTTAATTTAAGAGTAGTGATCTTTTGCAAAGAATGAGAGAACTTTTCTGAGTCCCAGAGATCAATGAAAATAAGAGAGGAAGAAGAGGGCCAGGATAAATGTGGGAAAATGCAGGATTCTGCTTTATACCAAAAGGGTTCCCATAGCCTATTAAAATATCAACCTGAATTAACCAAATTTAATTTCCATTCTCACATAACATTCTTAACCTAGATAAATAAACAGCAACCCCGCCATTCTGATGGCTTAGTACAATGCCCTGATGTGAATGGCCTGGTTCTCACAACATGCTGAATCCCAAGCAACCCAACTTTCTCGAATACTAAACTGGCATTGGTGCAAAGAATCAAGCCATTGCATACATATTTCTTGGTTTGAGAATGGTATGTGATGTGAACACAGGAATTGTGTTGGGTGAATTTGGGGTTAGGATTTAGCATGTTCAGTTAACCCAGATACAAACTCAGATCTTTGTTTCATCAAACGTGCAATTGTCTACATCAGTGTTTCTCAGTCTTGGCAGCTTTAGGAGGCATGGACTTCAACTCCCAGAATTCTCCAGCAATCATGCTCTGGGGAATTCTGGGTGTTGAAGTCCATGCCACTTAAAGTTGCCAAGATTGAGAAACACTGGTTTACAGTGACCAGTAGTGGCTCTGCAGCATTTCAGACAGATCTTCTCCATCCCCACATGGAAATGAGAGCAAGGGTCGTGGGACCTTCTGAATCCAAATATCCCGTCCCAAAGCTAAGGATGCTAAAGGTCCCTTTCTTTTCTTTCTAGCTGACCTGGCCAGCTTGAACCGTGTCCGTCTCAGGAGCAACAGCACAGGTACTAAGAGCTCTACCTCAAGATGTTTGGACCGTGAGGGCAGTTATCGGCCCCACAAGGATTCCGCAGGGAAGCAGCCAGCATCTTCTAGTGGCAGAGTGCCAAAGTCAGCTTCGGTTTCTGCATTATCGCTTATCATCAATTCAGGTCAGTGGGACAATTAATTCCTGGTCTATTCCCAGCACAAGTGGTTCTAGCAGTGCAGAAGCGGATAAAACAGGGCTAAACACACCACTGCGGCCGCACTGAGTTCGAGATATCTTAGAAGTCTTTTAAGAGCCTTAGTGGGAGCTTGTAAATGCAACCAAGGAATGGCGAGAGAGTGGCTGGAGATCCTTTTGTGTAGCTTCCTTTTATTAAAAAAAAAAAGTCTGATTCTTAAAAAGTTCCATTAGAAAGATTGCACGGATGGGGAGGAATCATAATCATTTATCTTCTCATCACACCTTATCACCCAATCCCCTCCCACTTGTGACTGTATGACTGTAACTTTGTCGGTTGTATCCTTACGATTTATATTGACTGTTTCCTAGTATGATTTGATTGCTTATTGTACCCTATGGCTATCATTAAGTGTTGTACCTCATGATTCTTGACTCTTGACGAATGTATCTTTTCTTTTATGTACACTGAGAGCATTTGCACCAAGACAAATTCCTTGTGTGCCCAATCACTCTTGGCCAATAAAGAATTCTATTCTGTTATTGTAGTTCAGTGACCATTCAGAATTACAATGGCACTGTAATAAGTGACGTATGACCATTTTTCACATTTATGACTGCTGCAGCATCCCCATGATCACCTGATCGAAATTTGGGTGCTTGGCAACTGGCATTTATTTATGATGGTTGTAATGTCCCAGGATCATGAGATCTGCGACCCTTTGACAAGGAAAGTCAATGGGCAAGACAGGTTCACTTAACAACCCTGTTAAAAACTTAATAACTACAGTGATTCACTTAACAACGGTGGCAAGAAAAGTCATAAAATGGGGCAAAATTGTCTTAACAGCTGTCTTGCTTAACAATGGAAATTTTGGGCTCAATTGTGGTCATAAGTCAAGGACTGTAAGTAAAGGATTGTTTTTGGATTTTTGAGTTGTTAAGGGGGGTGGGGGGTTGGTTTTTTTCTTTTCCTTTCTTTTTTCTTTTTGGATGTTTTGGAAATGTTGGTGATACAGAAATGCAGTGAGAAAGAGAAAAAGAGAAAGTTTTCCATTATCTGCTTGCTTATTTTCCTTTGGAGATTGGTAATACTGTAATTTAGTTATCTCACCCTTGTCATTGTGCCTCCCTCTTCCTTTTTTTGTTTTAAAACAGACGACTTTAGTGGGGCTGTTCTCAGGAGCCCCATCTCACCCCGTTCCCTCTCTTCCAATCCTTCATCCCGTGACTCTTCCCCAAGTCGGGACTCCATGCTTGGTGGCTCCAGTCTGCGGCCTCCCATTGTCATCTACAGCTCGGGGAAGAAATATGGCTTTTCACTGAGGGCCATCCGTGTCTACATGGGCGACAGTGATGTTTACACTGTGCACCACATGGTTTGGGTAAGCCAAGACCACACACTTTTCTCTCAGATTGATTGAAGATGATGGAAAAAGAATTTGGGGACATAGGAAAGCTAGTTAGGATCACCTAGTTCAGGGTTGTTTAAAACCATAACGTAGGCATGGATGTTACTAAGATTCAGGGTAGGAATTTGGTAATGCATCATCCTAGCCTAGCTTTATATGTGGATTAGGTCCCTAAAGTTTGTTTAATCAAAGTTACAGAAATAATGGTTAATAATGTGGGAGAAAACAATCGTAAGTTGAGCCATAAAGTGTTGTGCTTGAATGGGGAGTGAAAATAGCTTGTTTGGCTTACATTAAGGCATGAACCCAGCCATTGAGGTTTTATTAACCTAAAAAGAACATTGCTTTGTATGATTTGTTAAGAACCATAGAATTAAAGGGGGGCTTGTCGACCGGATAATTCAGCTTCCAGTTTAGGGTTCTACCGTAACTGATCTTAGAGCTTCAGATAGAAAATGTCATTCCCCATCTTTGGGACTGAAATCCTTTAATTCAACAGTGAATTAAAGTGAGATTGTCACTTTGGCAGATCTGCAGATGATTTGCAATGCTCCTAATAATCACCAGGAAGCATCTTTTGCTCCCTAAATCCCTTTGCTGAAAAAGAACATGTTGGAGGAGAATCAGGAATGTGGGTTTTTGGTTTTTTTTGAAGGACACTTGGCGGGTTTTCTAGTCATAAATTCCTAGCCAGGTAATTGTTAGCAAAAGGATAACTGAAAACAGAAACGCAGAGTTACTTAACTCCTAATGTGGTTCAGGCTTTCCAAAAACAAGGCCAGGCATTCTACCAAGTGGATATGAAGAATAGGTTGAAAGATTCCAGTTCAATCCCAATAGAAAAACAGCAACAAAATACTTACAAATCACCAGGGTTAGGGTTAGGGTTGTGGATTCCATCTTAGGGTACTTCTACTTGTGCTGAACCTCTTTTAGTTCACTTTCTCTTTGATGATCTGAAGAAGTATGGTATGTGTTACAACTCAGGCTTCTGGTAAAAGTTAAGGTCTCAATATGCTTATGAACCTGATTTTAATTGCAAAATGCAACCACAGCAGAACTTTTGATCCTGGGCTAATAATCTCACCCATAACAGACATGCATTTTTTAAAAATTCAAATCTCCCCACTCCATGAAATTTCCAAAGTGATTTACCAAAGAATAATTAAAAATTCAACAAGGACAATCAAAGACATCAAAGCAGTAGCTGAACCAGTGCATGGGTTGTGCACCAAGTCAGAATCCCAAGTTCACTTTATTTCCAAGCTGGAATTCTGAAACATGGTTTTTACTGGGAGCTCGTCTTTTCTGCTTGGATTGGGAGCAAATGAAGTGACTGGAGAGGTCTGTGAAAGAGAAAGCTGCTTGCATATTTAATTCTCCACCTTCCTGTTCAAGCAAATATTTTCAGACACCAGTGGATTTGCACACACAAAAATTCATGGATGATGATCTGTCTGTTTATTTCTATCATAGAATGTAGAAGACGGGAGCCCAGCTCATGATGCAGGACTCAGAGCTGGAGATCTCATCACTCATGTAAACGGGGAGTCGGTCCTGGGTTTGGTTCACATGGATGTCGTAGAACTGTTGCTGAAGGTATGTATCTTCAGCCGGAAAGAAGACCACAAGTCAATATTGTGATAAAGAAAGAAGGTTTATTATACATGCAACAGGAGAATCATAAAATAGCAAATAATGCCTGTAATCCTATTACGGGAAGCACAAATGTTGGAAAACTGTGAGATGCCAGCTGATGGAACGCCTTTCAAAAGATATCTATGAAAAGTTCAAAACAAAATGGGTTTCAGAAGTAATTTCCAAGCACTGTTACTCTGCTTGGTCCAAAACAGGTAATCCTCAACTTACAACTACAATTGGGACTAGAATTTGCTAAGCAAAGCCATTATAAAGTGAATTGCACCTGATTTTATCACATTGTTTGCTACAATTGTTAAGGGAATCACTGCAGTTAAGTGAATCATATGGTCATTAAGCGAATCTGGCCATTGATTTTGCTTGTCGGACGTTGGCTGGGAAAGTTGCAAATGGCAACCAGAAGACCCCAGGACGCTGCAGCTATCATGAATACATGCTGATTGCCAAGTGCCTGAATTTTTATCATGTGTCTGGAGACATGCTGCAATGGTCATAAGTGTGAGGACCCATTGTAAAAGTCACTTTTTTCAGTGCCGTTGTAATTAAGACAGTTGCTAAACAAATAGTTGTAACTCGAGGATTACCTGTAATGTGAATGTGTTCTATCCATGGCATTTCTGTGAGTGGTGGGGGCTTATCCTTTCAAGGATGGCCTTTTGGGAGAGTCCCACAGCTCTCCATTGTGTCCCTCTTGCAGAGTGGAAATAAGGTGTCACTGAGGACGACTGCCCTGGAGAACACTAGCATCAGAGAGGGCCCCGCTCGCAAGAATAGTTCCAAGACACGGATGGCCCGCCGGTGTAAGAAGAATCGCAAACGGGACAGCCAAGACAAGTAGGTGGCTGGGATCAAGCAAAGACCTTAATAGTTAATTGGTGTTGAATTGAGGGAGGTAACTAAGACGAGCTTGGAATTTGGGTGAGGCCCGGTGCTTTGGATGAGTGGGACAACTTGCTTCCAGAAGTTGTGAATGCTCCAACACTGGAAGTTTTTAAGAAGAGATCGGATAACCATTTGTGTGAAATGGTATAGGGTTTCCTGCCTAAGCAGGGGGTTGGACTAGAAGACCTCCAAGGTCCCTTCCAACTCTGTTATTCTATCCCTATTCCTATTCCTATTCCTATTCTATTCTATTCTATTCTATTCTATTCTATCCTATTCTATTCTATTCTATTCTATTCTATTCCATTCCATTCCATTCCATTCCATTCTGCCTGCCTGCCTGCCTGCCTACCTACCTACCTACCTACCTTCCTATATCTATCTATCTATCTATCTATCTATCTATCTATCTATCTATCTATCTATCTATACATCTATACATCTATACATCTATACATCTATACATCTATACATCTGTCTGTTGTTGGAACAGAGCCTGGTCATCATCTTAATCCAGTAAGGAAGGTCTTTCATGGTTTTTGAGTTGACCCAACTCTTCTTCTACCTGCACTTGTTCTTGGCAAGCTACAAGCTGCCTGAGCATCCTTGTCCCACTTTTTCTGGGAGCCCCCTGAGGCCTTCTACATTTCTCCTTAAACTTGGCAGCAAAATGCTGATTTTTGCAGAGATTGTCAGCATTATTCCTAAATATTCTGAAAATAAATACAGTAGTACCCTGGTACTTGTTGTTAATTGATTCTAAGAGGTACCAAAAAAGAGTACCAAACAATTTTTTTTCTGTTAAGAAATAATGTAGTGAGTCACAAGGCAACTAACAGTGACAGGTTCCAGCTTGTGCATTGAGTACCAAACAAACAGTGAGCACCAAGGCAAAATTTTCACGCCAAAACACATTGAGTGCCAAATTCAAGGAGTTTCAAAACAGTTGAGTTCCCAGGTACCACTGTATATAAAATCTCATGAGACTCTTATCCATTGAGTCAGCTGCAGTGATTCAGCCACACCTCTGTAACCCCCAGAGCTCCAATCTTGTAAAATAGAATAAAAATACATCCCTCACCACAAGAAATTCTTCCTCCCCTTGTGTTCTTGCTTCAGTGATGTTTTATCTGTTGATGCTAAAACTGGCTGAGTAGGACAGGACAATCATTTGAAGTCTACATCAAGCTACAGCTGATAAATCAAACCTCAAATCAACTGTCGTTCTGGTAAGTCTCGGCCTACTTCTTCAGATGTTGGAACCCTTAGCAAGTGTCCTTCTCCCCTCTTCCTTCCCCCGCTCCTTCCTAGACGGAAATCCCTGTTCAAGAAGATCTCAAAGCAAAGTTCCGTTCTGCATACCAGCCGCAGCTTTTCCTCCGGGCTCCATCATTCTCTCTCATCCAGCGAGAGCCTTCCTGGATCCCCAACGCACAGCTCATCCCCTGGATCTACTGTTTCTTGCCGCAGCCCTGTCCCGGATTTTGTGCCAGGTAGGATCTTGTGAATCTCCCACAAAGTCCTTTTCCCCCTAGACTTCTTCATCAGCCACGTCTGCTGTGATGAATAAAAGTTGTAAGAGCTGTGGTGGCACAGTGGTTAGAATGCACTATTGCAGGCTAACTCTGCCGATTACCAGCAGTTCGATTCTCACTGGCTCAAGGTTGACTCATCCTTCCATCCTTCGGAGGTCAGTAAAATGAGGACCCAGATTGTTGGGGGAAACAAGCTGACATTTGTAAATCACTTAGAGAGGGCTGTAAAGCACAATGAAGTAGTGTATAAGTCTCAAGTGCCATTATTTTTTCCCCTAAAATTATAAGTTCTACTATGCAGACCACCTGGTTTATTTTCATTTCCACTCAAACTGACACATTATCCTTTACATAATAAATCCACACAGGTAATCCTTGGTTTACCACTACTGTTGAGTTGATTTCTAATGCTAAGTGAGGCATTTGTTAAGTAAATTTTGCCCTGTTTTATGAACTTTCCTGCCACGGTTGTTAAGTTAGTCACACGGTTGTTACTTGAATCTGGCTTCCCCACTGACTTTGCTTGTCAGAAGGTCACAAAAGGGGATCACATGAGCCCAGGACACCGCAACCGTCATTAATGTGAGTCAGTTGCCAAGCGTCTGAATTTTGACCAAGGAGATGCCACAACAGTGGTAAGTGTGAAAAACAGTCATAAGTCACTTTTTTAGTGCCTTTGTAACTTCGAATGGCCACTAAACAAACGTGTCTTTAAGTAACTGATGGGAAGCTTTTTGGAAGTAACTCCTGTTAAGAACTTTAGCATTTATGTTTATCCAGCTGTTACACTCCAGTTGCTCCAGATTTTATCAGCACATCCTGTTGCTTTGTAGGACTCTCTTCCCAAACTGCAGGTTAAATGATTCATTAACGAGTAAAGCTTCAGACTTTGTTTCCTGCTGTAACTGTGAATTAATTACTGAAAAGAAAAGTTAGACTCCTCAGATTTCTTCTTTACTTTGACCAAAAGGTTAATCTTAATGTCTATTATTAACAGATTTATCTTCTTTATCAAAGTGGAGAAGTCTTAGCAAGCAAAACCCAGCTTGAAAAAAAAAAACCATACAGGTTCCTTGATTTATTTAAAAAAAAGTTCATAAAAACACACCCTGTTGTGAAGTAACAGTATATGCATAATAACAACAAGATTCCATGCCGCTCTACTACAAAGTGACTTTAAGAAAAGACAATGCATTAAAAACAATGCAGATGAAAAAACAAAAAAACAAGTGACAGGAACAAATCAAGAAAAAGGATAAGGGGTGCCACCACTGAGAAGGCCCAGTCATGGGGTTTTATAGATAAAATTCCCTTAGTGATGGAACTCTTAATGAGGTTTCTTTCCATAATCCAACTGAAAAGGTACATTCATTTCAGAATAGCGGACTTGAATATATCTAGGCCCTAAGCCAGGGGTCTTCAAACTTGGCAGCTTTAAGACTTGTGGACTTCCTCCAGTCATGTTAGCTCAGGAATTCTGGGAGTTGAAGTCCACAAGTCTTAAACTTGCCAGGTTTGAACACCCTTGCCCTAAGCCGTATAGGATGATCATTATTTTATGGATATTTTTTAATCAAAATGTTTTTGATTTATTGAAACTTTAAGCATGAGGATTGATACCATATTAATTTGAGAATGGTGTCTCCAGCCATGTATTAATGCATCAGGCTTTTAAAGGCTTCTTAGTTTGAACTAATTCTAGGCTAACAATTTGAAATACATACCTAGTATGTTTGTACTTTTTAATCTAAAGGAAGCCAGTGGTGGTATAAGTATCTCCTACCACCAGATATATAATTGCTTCTATTTTTCTCAGATTCTGTCTCATCCCAGAGTCCCTCTCCATCCTCCAGCACCCCGACTTCTCCAGCAGGACAGATCCGACCAAGTTCCCTACACGGCTTGGGACCAAAAGTCAACAGTCATCGCTACAAGGTTGGGCGCCGCAAGTCAACCAGCAGCATCCCACCTTCTCCATTGGCCTGCACTCCTTCCTCCATTCCCCAACCTCCTTCCCCCCAAAGATCTCCTTCCCCACTTCCGTTGTTTACAAAAAACGTCCAGACGTTCCAAGGCAAGACTTTGTCTCCGCCTACCATGGTCCGTCAAGTGTCCCGGCCTCGCAGCGCAGACAGCTCCCGTTCCCCACTTCTCAAACGAGTCCAATCAACAGAGAAAATCCCTACTTCCCTTGCTGAAAAAGTGGTCGGCAGCCGAAAGCTCACCCTGGAGACACCCAGCTTGGGAAATGGAGGTGCCAGGGAGAGCGGCATGGTCACCCTGGGAGACGCTGGTATTTCTCGACTTCGGGACTGGTCTGAGGAACGTTATGATCGAGACCACGAAGTGGTGGTGATGCGGCGGCTGAATTTATCTGAGCGCCGGGACTCTTTCAAGAAGCAGGAAGCCGTTCAGGAGGTGAGCTTCGATGAGCCAGAACTTACATCCAGTGTTGAGGCCCAAGCAGAGAGTAAACCTGGGGACTGGCAGCGTGGATCTCATGCACTTTCCTGGGTGGAGGATAGGCCTTGCTGCTCATCTGCCCCCGATGCCCAGATGCCCCTCGTGCCCGACATTGCAGTGCAAGGGGATGAAGTGCCAGCAGGAATCACAGCCACCTGGGAATGCCAAGGATCGTATCCTGTCCAGCTGGAGGCCCGGGTCTACACGGAGCAAGATGATGGGACAATGGCCGTTGAGTACAAAAGTGTCTCCTCCCAGCACTGGGGAAGTTGGGAACAGAGGGAGCCTTCGCCCACCGTTGCAGTCACACACAGGACAACCCATGGGGAGAAGGCAGTGAAGTCACCTTCACCCTCCCTGAAGTGGCAATTGCCAGAGAACGTGGAAAAATGACTGGAAGGCCTGTTAAAACCACTTGTCCCTAGCAGACCAAAGGGGGTGCTTCAACGAAAGTAAGCTAATGCCAAGGACTGAGAACGTTGGGGTCCCATTTTCATTCTGCTGGTGGGGTCTTTTCCAGCGATTTACCACTTCCTCCTCCTTCCTGGGCAGCACTCTGTGTTCCTCCTCATAGGGGCAGATGGCCACATGTGGTGATTCAGGCTGGAGATAAAGGCAACGCTGCTTTTCTACTAATTAGAAAACATTCCCATTTCATTCAGATTTGGGGTTAACAGATTTGGTTCTATTTGGTGCCCTAAAACCAAGCATTAAACTTTCCTGTCCATGGCCTGGGTATCTTCTGGAGTGTGAATACTCTCCACAATTAATCATTTTCTCCACTATCCCCTTGGCTACTGCCGAATGTGAGAAAAGGTAATAAATGAAATAGTAAAGGATGCAAAATATCTTTTCTGCCTTGTGTATGGGCACAATCTGTTCATTCTAGGGAGTCTGTTCTCTTGCATTGATATTGGTCAAAGGAGGAATTGTAGCAATGGTTGGAGAACTCCAAATCCCAATCCTGTGACATCTGTAAACGTTGCAGTGCCTATGTTTTCCATTGATACCCTAACCCAGAGGTCTCCAAACTTGGCAACTTGAAGACTTGTGGACTTCAACTCCCAAAGAATTCTGGGAGTTGAAGTCCACAAAAGTCTCAAAAATTGCCATGTTTGGGGACCCCTGCCCTAACCTAATGCCAGCTCTTGCAAATGTTCGATCGAAATTTCAGGAGAAAAGCCAAGAGGGTAAACAAGAAAGTCAACGTGGTCCTAGTCAGTTTATATCCAGAAACTTTCATCGTAGAAATTGAAAAACCTTCGATTCCATTGCATTATCTTTTCTAACTATGACCTTGAGATTTTCTTTTGGGGGACTGTTGTGGAGGGGTTCCCATTTGGTTGTACCATAATTACTGTGGAAGAATAAGGCGGTGGGTTCTTCATCCTGCACCATTTCTAGATCTACTGCAAAATCCACCCCCCTCCCAAAATGGGGGAATGAGATTTGGAGAGTATCTTCCCCCTCTTTAGATCTTCTCTGCAGAAAATGGAAACTTCTTGGGGGCCAGAGGAGAAGGCCTCAAAAAGGTTTTGAAGGAGTCTCTGTCTTTGAATATGAGTCAGGCACATCAATATACCTTCCAAGTGATGCGCTCATTCTCAGGAGGTCAGAGCATACAGGTTCAAATTCAGAAAAGTACAGGAAGTTCCCAACTTGGGACCGGTTGTTTAACAATAGTTCAAAGTTATGATGGACTCTAAAAAGCTACCAGTTGTCTTCAAAGTTATGACTGCCACACCGCCCCTGCAGTCATGCAAGGGCAATTTGGGTGCTTGGCAACTGGCTCCCATTTACAACCAGTTGCGGTGTCCTGTGGTCACATGATCACAGTGTATGACATTTTTTGGCATTTTCTGGCTAGATTCGGATTTATGATCGCATGATTCCCTTAATGACCATGGTAATTCACTTAACAGCCATCATAAAAATGGTTGTAAAATCAAGTCGGGTGACATATGACCGCAGCAACTTATAACCAGAATCCCAGGCTGAATGGTGGTCATAAATTGAGGATTAATAAGTTCTTATTGGCATTTCCAATGAAGGATCTTAAGTATCAGGGTAAGAAATACCTTTCTCTCTACATGAGACTTTGCCAGCATTGACAGTTTCAGTTTAGAAGGTTCAAAGGTTTCATATAACAGATAACAGATAATCAGAGTTGGAAGGGACCTTATAGGTCATCCAATCCAACCCCCGCCCAAGCAGGAGACCCTACGCCATTTCTGACAAATGGCAGTCCAGTCTCTTCTTGAAAGTCTCAACTGATGGTGCTCCCATAACTTCCGTGGGCAAGCTGTTCCATTGGTTGATTATTCTCACTGTCAGAAAGTTTCTCCTTATTTAGTATATCTAGTATAAAACAACACTAATTTGCCATTCCATGTCCTATTTTTTCCTAGTTGCTTCTCTTAAGGTTCCCAATAGTATCTGGGAAGTTGCAGTTGCAACTCATCCACAAATTGCCAAGTTGGAGCAGGCTGTTCCTATTTTCTCAGAGACAGTTATCCAGGATTATTTTTAAAGTTTAATTTGGATATAAGGATGGGTCCCTGCAGATGAATGTGGCTTGATGGGCAGTTAGATGAGAGTCAGAAGCAAGATGTTTCTGAAAGTGTATATCGAGCTCTGCATTCTCTCTTTCTAAGATTCATTGAACACTTAAAATGAACACAGGTCATCCTTGACTTGTGGCCACTATTGGACTAGAATTTCCATCGTAAATCATTGTGGTCATAAGTAGAGGGAAACCCAGTTTTATGATAATTTTTCTGGCGATCATGTATGAATTAGACAGTCGTTAAACAAATCCAGTTCCCCAGTGGGTGCTTTTTGCTGGAAAACGGTTAAAAAAAGGGTTGCAAATCACAACCACTTGTCCACAGGACATTGCAACCAGTTGTAAATGTGAGTCAGCTCTTCAATGGTGAGTCCCAAGCCCTTCAGTTGAGATCCTGTGGCTGCCAGGTTGATGAGACAGTTGTAAGTGTGAGCGCACGTCATTAAGTTGCTTTTTCCAACATCATAACTTTGAACCATTGTTAAATGAACAATTAAAAGTTGAGGTCTGCTTATAATCGGTTACATCTTTCCCTGATATCCCCCGATAATATTCTCTTCCTCAAATGCTATTCTTGGTTCCTTATCCTTTTACAAAACCACAAGATCAAGGCCCGATGTAGTCACGGTGGTTGAACTGCAGTTATTTCCTAATGTTCAGATGTCTTCTAATCACCAATTTGTGGCCCTGTCAATAACCTTTTTACCCAAAGCGCATTTAGGGCAGCAGTAGACACTTTACATTTTGTTTCACTGGGGAAAGCTCTGTTTCCCCTCCTTGTTGGTTTTTTTTTTTCCTTTGCTAATTTTTGAGCTCTTATTTGAGCAGCTGCCCAGCACTTGAAGGAAAACTGGCTTCTTTTTCACAGAAGGAAAAAACTAAGCTTGATGGCTCCTAAGACAGAAAACTGTCACTGGCACATGATAAATGCTTTCCCAGAGAGGAAGAAGAGGAAGAGGGGAAGAACTCCAATTCCTTTCTCTTAAATCCTTTCCCCAAAAATCTCATCATAGTTGGAAAACAGGCAATAGTGAATTCTCGGTTTCGTCACTGGATTACTTCTCAATTATACCGGTGCCTACAGGAATTGGCTCCACAGAGTTCCTCTTTAAAATGATGATTCTGGGAATGAGCAATGTACAGGTAGTCCGCACTTACAACCACAATTGAGTCCTGTTGCTAAGCAGGACAGTTGGTAAATGAGTTTTGCCCCCATCCGAGCCATGGTGGCACAGATATTAAAGTGCAGAATTGCAAGCAAATTCTTCCAACTGCCAGCAGTTCGATTCTCACTGGCTCAAGGATGACTCAGCCTTCCATCCTTCTGACGTCAATAAAATGAGGACCCAGATTGTTGGGGGCAATATGCTGACTCTATAAAACTGCTTAGAGAGGGCTGTAAAGCACTGTGAAGCGGTATATAAGTCTGAGTGCTATTGTTGTTTTGCTACTTTTGCCACAGCTGTTAAACAAATCACTGTGGTTGTTAAGTGAGTCATGTGGTCATTAAGTGAATCTGGCTTTTCCTCATTGACTTTGCTTGCCGGAAGCCGGCTGGGAAGGTTACAAATGGTGACCACACGATCCGAGGTTAGTGTCATAAATATATGCCAGTTGCCAAGTGCCCGAATTTTGATCATGTGACCATGAGAATGCTGCGGTAGTTATAAGTGTGAAAACCAGGCATAAGTCACTTTTTTCAGTGTTTTTGTAACTTTGGTCATTAAACAAATGCTTGTAAGCCGAGGACTACCTGAAATGTGTACCAATAATGACTTATTTTTGGCCAACGACAAACTCAAGAAGGTTGGTTCCTTCTGGCAGTTTAAAGTTTGATCTAGACATGGAAGAAGAACAAAAAGCCAATTATACTCCTTACTCAACTAAGATGGGGAGGTGCTGATCCACCAGCCCCCGCTCTCCTGTCCTCCTTTTCCACCTTTCGTACAAAATAATTCCCTTCAGTGCTAACGACATAAGGTGACACCAGTTCAGGCTCTCCTTTCCCTCCAAGCCACTGTACTGGTTGGTCTGGGTTTTTTTTTCTGGGAAAATATTTTAGCTGTAATCCATGGAAATAGTTTGCAGGATTAGATTGGTCCTTTTGCTGGGCAGTAGAGACCAAATTTTGTCTGGTGCTGGAAATCCTGAGCCGAGAGGCTCACATTCATTGTCGCTCAGCCCAGGAACGCTTAATGGCTCAGGAGGGCAAAGTGTAAAGATTTCCTTGAGACATCCTCAGTTTCATCTGACTTTACAAATATGTCCCTCTAGTTTTCTTGGCGACAGTAAGATGTGGATCATCATTTCTTTTGTGTTTTTTTTTTGGGGGGGGGGGGCGGGATTTTTTAAAATTTTCAGTTGACCACCCAACTAGGGACTTCACAATGACCTATCATCCAAGCATTAACCTGGAAACTTAGCTTCTCAAGATCAGCAAAATCCACGTTTCTTACAGATGCTACTTGGCTTGCAAGAGACAGGCTGCTTTTCAAATCATCCTCCCATATTTGCTTTCTGTGGGCCTTCTGTGCTTTTCCAAATGGATTTGGGTGTCTCAGATTCCTTTCCTTACCTGTAAAGGCTGAGGAGGCTTACGCTGAGGAACGACAGCAGATTTTGATCTCTTCGGATGTTCTTTTTCCCTCAAAGCTCACCAAGATAACATCTAAAAGAGGCGTTCTTCGAAAGAAGCTGCATTGGTCAGTTAATACCCCCACACTTTCGCAATTGCACTACACAAAATGGTATCATGACTCCCACTGGAAACCTGATTGAAATGGGAATTATAAAACAAATTGACCCAGGCCTATATAGATATATGTTTTCTTAAGTTTTCGTGGGTATTTATATGTATGGTATTCAGCTTTGATCGGGTATTTTCCCACGTCATTATAGTTGTGCTTTTAAAGTTGTAGCAACGTTTTGGCAGAATCTCATCTGCCATCATCATACAGAAGCCTGATGATGGCAGATGAGATTCTGCCGAAACGTTGCTACAACTTTAAAAGCACAACTATAATGACGTGGAAAAATACCCGAACAAAGCTGAATACCAAAAAAGTGATAAAACAGCTGGGCCAGGGGAAGACAAATCTCAAAGTATATGCAAGGGTCTCCAACCTTGGCACCTTTTAAGACTTATGGACTTCAACTCCCAGAATTCTTCAACCAGCAGGAGGAATTCTGGGAGTTGAAGTCCACAAGTCTTAAAGTTGCCAAAGTTGGAGACTTCTGGAAGATCCCAGTGTCCCTTTCTTCTTGATTGCCAAGATAAAGACTGGATTTTGAAAGGAACTCTATATATTAAACCAGCCCTCTGGATGCCCTTCAGAGGAACTGGAACTACAGTTCTCAGAATTAGCATACTGGCTGGGGAATTTCAGGTGCCAAAACACATCTGGAAGGCATTGAGTTGGAAAAGAAGAGTTTAGGCATATTTGGTCTGCGTGTCACAGCTCCTGGAAATAGTAATATTTCTGTCCTGCAGTTGGGAAAATAAGTTGTTCATTGGGTGTGGTGGGAAGAAAAGTTTTGACAGAAGTTTCCATACTTTTTATTCACTGCATCTCTAATATTTCCACTCTGGGACTTGAGCTGCACAATGAATAGTGCAAGCAGACCATCAGTTAAGATTAACATCCAAAGAACTCCAAAATAAAAAGCACATGGTAAGACTTTAGAATGACGTCTGTGCCTGTTATTTCAAGAATTTCTGAGTAACATCCAGATCTAAGTTAATCAAATCAAAAATGAATGGGTGAAGTGAGTCATTATGACAAATTTCCTTATAGGTTTCAGGGTCTGTAACTTAAATTTATTTACTATCCCTTCACAAGCAGTAGGTTTGAAATGAAGTATTAAAATAGAGGAACTAAATTTCCCAAAATAAGACATGTTGCACATCAAATGTATCTGAAATGTTTTTATAGGAGAAAACTGCATTCCTTTACTTGATAATTACATTACATTTTATTTCTAAATGAAAATAGAAGCCTGCTGCTATCTTTACATATTTGAGGAATCTCAGTCCCACTTTAGCTCCAGAATGTTGTTGTCTGGGTTATGGTTGTACTAAAGGTGCTTTTTCAAGAGGACTTTCTTGGTTTTTCTTTGAAGATGTTTACTCCAGGAGTATGGAATGGCATATGTAGCAGACCCATCCATATATTTTTTCAATGAATCCATGAGGCATACTGAGCAAAGGACAACCAACAAACTTCCCTATAAGACACAGTTTATTGATCTTTTCATTCTCTCTTGCTAATTTACTCATTTTTAAACCTCATAAAAGCTCTAGGCAGATTGGAAATGACGATATTTGTTCCAATCACAGAGCATGTTCTGTAATATAACATGCATTACAGAAAAAGTAGAAACAATTATAGTCTTAAATCTAACCATGGTGTGATGAGAAAAAGTGATTTCTGAACATTAACAGACTGTACAGGAAAACATCCCACAGATTACCTGGGCTTCATGTAAATCAGGTATGTCCAAACTTGGTAACTTTTAAGACTTGTAGACTTTAACTCCCAGAATTCTACAAGTCTTAAAACTCTCAAGGTTGGAGACCCTGATTTAGATAAATGAGCTTGAACTGGCTTAGAAAAGTCATACAGTAATCAGTACAGATCATCCACAATTTGCAACCATTCTTTTAGTGACTTTTCAAAGTTACAATAGCAATGACAAAAGAGATTTAGAATTTATCCTCACACTTACGTTACAGCATCCCAGAGGTGGTATTCAGCAGGTTCTGACCAGTTCTGGAGAACCAGTAGCAGAAATTTTGAGTAGTTTGGAGAACCGGCAAATACTTCTTCTGACTGGCCCCACCCCCAACTATTCTCTGCCTCCCATTGAGTCCCAGCTGATTGGCTGGGTCTTCTTTGGTTGCCCTGCACAGGAGAACAGACCTGGAAAGCAGGTTAGTGGGGTGGGGAGGGAATGGGGATTTTGCAGTATTCTTCCCCTGCCACACCCACCACACCATGCCCACTAAGCCATGCCACACCCACAAAGCTGGTAGTAAAAATTTTTGAATCCCACCACTGCAGCATCCCCATGGTCACATAATGAAAATTTGGGTGCTTGACAATCCGTGCATATTTATAATAGTTGCAGCATCCCAGGGTCATGTGAGCACCATTTGTAACCTTTCAAGCCTGCTTCTGACAAGCAATAGGGGAAATTGGATTTGCTTAAGGATTGCACGATTTACCGAACAACTGCAGAGATTTGCTTAATTCTGGCAAGGGGGAAAAAGCTGTAAAATTGGGTGCTTCTCACTTAAATGCCTTGTGGAAATTCTGATCCCAATTACTGTCATAAATCGAGGACTATGTATAAAGCTTATCCTGTAGGCTTTTTAAAGCAAGTACTAATTTTGGCTGAGCTTGGACTATAAGCAGGTGCAGCCACGATTCCCTTCAAAGTTGAAAACTCTCAGAAGGCGGCAGTGTGAACTTCTTCCACACGGTTGGCAAGAACACTACATGGATGTGTCTATTTTTAATATACGGTATTCAAATGTAAGTTCAACAGCCCTGGAGATAACCACAAAAATGCAGCTTCAACTTGCTCAATTTCCCAGTTTAACCCTGGAGGGAACTAATCGTTTTATGACTCAGGCTGAGGCAAAGATATTCAGCACGTGTCACAGAGCTTCTCTCAAGTCACAATTACTCCAAAGGTACTGAAAACTTGGTTGATGAACTTTGCTTCTCATGTGGAGGACCTTCGCCCAGTCCACCATATGTGTTTCAAATGCTTGTTAGTTGAAGTAACCATCTTCTTCTAATAAAACCATGTCAGCATGCTGGCTGAGGAATTCTGAGAGTTGAAGACCACATATCTTAACATTGACAAGTTTGAAAAACACTAATTTAAATTATCTTAGTTTTAAAAAGTTTACAAGATATTCTAGTCTAAAATATATTTGGGGAGGTCCCCAAGGTGCTTTTTCAGGAGGCAGTTGGACTTTGTTTTTTTCTTTTGAAGACATTTTGCTTCTCATCCTTCAGCTCTGACAGGATAGTGTGGAATGGTATCCTGTCAGAGCTGAAGAAGCTTCTTGGATGAGAAGCAAAACGTCTTCAAAAGGAAAAAACAAGAAAGTCCAGCTGCCTCCTGAAAAAGCATCTTTGGGACAACCATGCATGCCTGAGAACCTCTACAGACATATTCGGTGAGGGCCCTCGGAGGCCTTTCTTTGCTGCCATCTAGCGATCGCTCAGATTTTCATAGCCCCTATCCGGGTAGTTCTGCTTTATTATACATCTACATTATGCGAATAGTTGCTGCCATTTAGCAGATGATAGATAAGCAAAATAGCTTCGCAAAGGTTAAAAGCCACTTCCACAAATTATTCTGTCTCCTCCCCCGCCTCCATCAGGGCATTTCAATGACTTTAGATGACGTAATAGCAAGCAAAGCAATTCCGCGTCTACAGGAGCTTGAAGTTTCGCCCATTTCCGTCTCCCGTCGATTATGTTCGTGTCCCTTTCGGTGAACGCGAGCAACTCCGAATCGGGTGTTTTCGGCTTTCTCCGGAATTTACACAAATCGCCTCGGTCCTGTTAGGGGGAACTCTCGTTTTAGCTTTCACCGTAGGGGTAGAAAAATAAATAAATAATGACAAATCAATTATTTTCTTATTTCCGGTAGATAATGGGTTTTCCCCCCTGCATGTTGGAAGTGGCAAAATCTTGCCACGGGTTGCTTCTTTCTATACCAAGCAAATGTTGGCATTGCATATTTTACAAAAGAAGAGGCAGGATTTACTACTAGGATATATTGCTCTGTTGTCTTAAGCACCAGGTTTCCACGCATCTTCCACCCACGGCTCCTTCCCTACAGGGAAAACCTTCACCCTTTGGCGTGATTAACCCTGGAAGAAAGACCAGCATTGCTCAGTGGCAAGTAAGACCTCTAATAGCATTAGCTGCTTCAAATCCCAGCGCTAGGCCAGCGAAATCCTGGCTAAGAAAAACCTTATTCCCACGATTACATAATTAAAAAAAGCCTTGCCCGGAAGCAACCCAGTTCTACTGTTCTGTTGTCCCCAGTTCGGGACTGAGCCTGGTGCTGAAGCCAATGATGGATGCCAGACGCGAGGTGCAGATTTTCTGACTGCTTTTTATTGGAGCACTCCGGGAAAAGGGCTCCTGGCCTAAATTCCAAGAACCAAGAACAAAGGATTAAGTAAGCTTTATACATTTTCACAAAAGGAGAAGGCAGGACAAGGCAAGATAATAAGAAATATCATCTAATAAACATTTTAGTAATAATTCTACAATTTGTTCGGTTGGTCTCTAGCTGTCCCTATTCCTAAGCCTTGGCTAATGAATGCCTCAGGAGTTATCTAATACACATTTTATTTGCTGCAGGCCATCTCTGTGCCTAACTTTTAGCTGAGGTCTGCAAGTTGCCAAATTCTTGTTACTTTTATCAGCTTTCTAACTCCCCAGAATTGTTACAAGCTTTACACGTATTTTCTGTGGATAAGCATTCTTTGTTCTTGCCAGGCAGACTCCGTAATTAGTCTTCCTGATTTACTTTCAAGTGTGTGCCATGACCTGGCTTTATTTTAGGAGACAGACCATCATCCCCGCTTCCTTTTGAATCTGAAAATGATTTGATTTTCCAAGATGCACCCAACATCAATATCCATGTACTGGGAGACCCCATAGTGTGCTTACAGGTGGAAAGGCAAAGAGGGCTGTGAAAATATTAACAAGACCCCTCACATCCTGGACATAAACTGTTTCAACTCCTACCCTCAAAACGACACTATAGATAGAGCACTGCACACCGAACAATTAGACACAAGAACAGTTTTTTCCCAGAATGCTATCACTCTGCTAAACAAATAATTTCCTCAATACTGTCCAACTATTTACTAAGGCTGCATTACTAATCAGCTAGTGGTAATAATTGGGTAACTCCAGGGGTGGGATTCCACCGGTATAACAACGGGTTTAGTGATCGCACGCTTTGTATCTTTTCTTTTATGTACACTGAAAGCATTTGCACCAAGACAAATTCGTTGTGTGTCCAATCACACTTGGCCAATAAAGAATTCTGTTCTATTCTATTCTTTGCTAATTTTGAGATATTAGGAGGATTAGATACAGGGATCAAAGGCAGCCCTTTCTCATTATTGTCTGGCCTCAAATTCCCTTGAACAATCCAGGTGATTTTTGGCTGTTTCAAGGACCTCACAATATGGGACTTTTTGAGCAACTAAAAGCAATGTTGGAGAGCAAAAGAGACAGACAGAGATACAATATTTTGGTTTATTTGTGAAACTTGTTAATAGTCCACTTCTGTAAAAGGAGTACAGAGATAGTGTCTATGTGTGTCTATGTTGTGTTATTTCCAAGACTTGGGAGAGGAGCAAGACCCTCTCATAACAATAAACAAAAAGGCATTACTATTACTATTATTATCATTATAATAATAATTATTATTATAAAAGGATCTGGAAAAATGGAGCTCATTGGCTTGTGAAAGCTCCCTAAAATAATGATAATAACGATTGGTTTACCTGGAGAAAGTATGAAAGGAGATATTTGTATGTGGATTTCTTTTATGTGAGCAGTCTGAATGGAGGATAAATGTGTAAGTATGCTGACGTGTAAACGCCTGTGTGTGTTGACTCCCTATTCCTAAACTGTGAAAGGGGTTAATTATTTTGATTCCCCTTCTGATAAAGAAACCCAGTGCTTCTCTGGTTATACTGGAGGACTGAGACTGGTCTGCCACCCCCTACTCATGGAGTGGGGTGGCCCAGACAAGGAGTTCCTAGAGAAGTGGGGAGGCTGAAGAATATTGTAATCAAACAGTAAATGACTCTTGTGACATCCATTCAGTTCAAAACTGAAACCGGAGATGCAGACTCCACTTAGAGAAAATACAGTGGTAGGAGGAGGAAATAGATCCCGTTGAGTGCTAGTTTATGCACCCTTTTCTATTCAGACCTTTATAACTGGAAGTAATAAAATCCCAGTTGTAGGGAAGACCCAGAGAAAATGCATTCTCTGTTCTTATCTATTATTATAAGGATACATAACCCCACTTGGGTAGAGATTCAGACATTGATGGATGTCCTTTTAACCCCAGACCAGAGGAACAGAGACTGGTGAGGGGAAGCAATGGAGTGGCAGTTTTTTTTAAAAAAAGCATGAGAATGACAACTGCTGGAAATGCCCCCTCACGGAGCCAGAATGGGATAAGGATGATAATGGGGACAATATGAGGCTACAGAATTCGCAATCTTTAGTCTTCTGTGGAATCCAAAATGGAGAGAATCTTACAAAAGTATATGAAATAAGGCAAAAGAAAGATGAAAATGAACAGAACAAACTACCAGTAGACAAAAAGAAAGCTTGGTATCGCTGAGAGTGTTATTTATTAATTTATTGTGGGAGGGAAAGGAAGCCCACAATCCAACTTTTGCAGACAAAAGGGCGAATTTGCCTTTTTTCGACCCTTCGGACGCGCTCGGGCAGAGACTCGTTTCTTTCCGGCAATAGCGTTCGGTTCGTGTTTTTCTCTCTCTCTCTTTCTCTCTCTCTCTCTCTCTCTCCGAAGCAGAGACTTCGGCTATTCTCGGGCTTGGTCGTCAACTCTCGGCCCTTCCCGGTTTTCCCTCTTTCCCTGGGTTGCAGCTGCGTTCCCAGCGCCAAGAGCTGGCTGGAGCGACGAGGGGGAGCCTGAGGAGAAACGGGAGCGCTTCGTGGGCAAAAGGTAAGTTTAGGGGTGCGGGGGAGGGAGTTTAACTTGATCGTTCCACATAGGGGACCCCCCCTTTTTTTTATGCAGGGAGAATTGACGGCCAGTCTTTTCCCAGCTCCTCGGTGCATTGCAAAAACCCTTCCCGGGGGTGTGTGCGAAATTTGTGCCATGCAAATCCACCATTTCCAGTCGTTGCCGGGGAGGGGGGGCAGATTCGATGTGGGGAGGGGAGAGAAAAAAGAAGGGGCGATTCTCTGTGCTGTATTGCAGCCGTCGACTCTGGGTGCCCGAGGGTGGAAATAAGTCTCTGCCTCGGCTTTAGAAACAAAATTAAAATAAGGTTTATTTGGGGGAAATGGGCGCTAGGAAGAAAGCGCGGGGGGGGGACTCTGCGATAAGGAGTGGAGGGGGGGATTTCTGCTCAAATTATTATTTTTTCTGTGCTACTTCCTTCCCGCTCCCCATCTGTGGAAAAAAAAAGGAGGGGGGACTTGTGCATTCCTGTCCCTTTTAATGTACTTGAGCTCTGCGCTGGTACTGTAATGCCCTCGCCAGCCCAGAAGGTACAATACATTTTAAAAACATTTTTACAAGAGGAAATCGCTTGCAGGAGGGGGAAACCTGACAGTTGAAGTGAAGTTGGGGAGCGGGGAGACCAGGACCTTGCTTTGCGTACCCTCCACTGTGGCTTTTGTGGTGGGAAGAGCAGGAAGCAGCTAAGTGGGGTCTGATGATCTCTAGAATTTGAATCTGGTTCTTCAACCCAAGACTGATGGGGCAGGAGCAGCTGCCTTCACCCTCTCAGGATTTCCAAGTTTAAAGGATTTCCAAGTTTACATTAAAAAAAAAGGGGGGGGTGATATTCCTCCCTAGTGAATAATGTATTGCTTTTCTTTAAAAAAAAAAAACCAACAACCCAGAATTCATCTCTTTATGAAGTTGAAAAGAGGCATCCTCTTTTGAGTTTCCTTTTCGGTGGTCTTTCATGGTTCAAGAAAAAAAAAGTGGGGGGTGGGGAGCAAATATTTCCAGGCTTTGCAGGCACAAGCCATTATTTTGAGTGATCCTGGTTTCTAAAACGTTTTGGGGCCTAGCAGGCGGCTTTTGCCTTACTGTGTGGAAATTGTAGTGGTGCGTGTAGAAATTGTGGTGGTGCAGGATCTTTTTCCAATCTGATTTCAGCTCTTTTGGCCATGCCGGTGTGCGTTGTTGCAACCTTTGCCCCCCCAAGTTGGTTGCCGCCTCTTTTGGACCAGCCTTCTTAAACTTGCTGCTATTGCTGAGATTGCAATTGTCAAATCTTTTCATGAGAGATGCCAGGGTCAAGAGGGTTATCTGCTGTATTTGTCATTTCTACTTGATTTTCAAAGTCGGTCTAATCTTATTTTCCATCCTTCCCCCTGGAACTACAATGGGATTTCCTTATCCAGCGTTCATACAGTGTCTACATCAAGAATCTAGTCCTCAGTTTTAAAAGTTTATTCCTTTTTAATCCCTGATTAGGGCTCCTCCTCTTCCTGCTCCCTGTATTTTCATAAGCTCACCTGCCAACAAAGCTCTTCTCAGTTCCTCAGCAACTCCATTTTCCTCAGGATCCTTCCTTAAAGCTCCTAGGGCCACCTTCCCTATTCCCACAGCCTATACCCATCCAACATGCATCTGACTCTGGTAAAATTAAGCCCTCTGGGCAAGAGACTGTACCCCTTTTGTGTCTTGCGTGCACCTGGTGCTTCCTTCAGCACAAATCCTGGATGAGCTGCCACATCTGTCGTAAAAAGTTGGGCTGGAGGAGCTGCCTCCCCGAGCAGGCTTATTCTGAACAGCAGCAGCTGCTGCCCACATTCCAGGCTGCATCTGGCACAGCCAAAATGTCGCTCGCTCAAACGAGCTTTTCCCCCAGGAGTTTCAGTTGCTTCTCTCCCTTTTGCATCCTGCAAAGACGGGCATCTGAACCATGTTCCTTCTCTGTTTCAGAAGGGGCCTGTGTAAAAAAAAAAAAAACAGCACTCTTTTCTCTTTTCAGTGCACCCTGAAAGTTATTTGCAGTACAGGTAGTCCTTGACTTACAACCTTTCATTTAGTGACTGTTTGAACTTACAACGGCACTGAAAAATGTGACTTAGGACCATTTTTCATACTTATGACCATTGGCAGCATCCCCCATAGTCACGTGAAGAAAATTCAGATGCCTGGCGACTGGTCCATATTTGTGACGATTGCAGCCTCCCAGGGTCACATGATCATTTTTTGCAGCCTTCTGACAAGCAAAGTCAGTGGGGAAGCCAGATTTACTTAACAGTTGTGTTACCAACTTAACAATTGCAGTGATTCACTTAACAACTGTGGCAAGAAAGGTCACAAAATGCGGCAAAACTCAGTTAACAACTGTTGCGCTTAGCAACAGAAATTCTGGGCTTAATTGTGGTCATAAATTGAGGACTACCCGTATTCCACCCCTGGCAAGTTAAAATAAGTGACTCTTAGGACATAGTTGGATTGTGAGCAGAAATGAAGCCATTGGACAGAAGGTCAAAAAAACTGGTGCCCTTAGTTGATTTGAGCTTCAGTTGTCTTCAGTGCCAACCAACATGGTTTCAAGGCAAGAGCATTTGTGCATTGAAGAAACCGAATCCATAGGGCTCTATGGGTTACCGATCTGCATACTAGAATGTCTAACAAGAGCATAAAATTTGGAGTCGCCCCAAGTTTATTTTAGGGAGTGAGGGATGTCAGGTTTCAGTGATTATTCTGCACTAAATTAGAAACTGTGAACAAAGAGCCAATTTCAGATGCAACCCATATGGACTTAATTAAAGTAGAACTATTAAATATGCTGAGGAGAGTGAGGCCCACTTTGTGAGCTCTGGAAGGGTCAGAGGAGGATACTGTAAAGCCACAGGATAGTCAAAGATATTTGACTATATTTGGATAGTCAAAGATATTGTAGGAAAAAAGCCATGTTCATCCGTAATATCAAAAAATCAGAAGGAATCTGAGAGCACCTTTTCAGACTAACAGACTTGATTAAAAGGCATAAACTGAAGGTGAATCTGATAGTGACCTACAGCTCACTAGAAACCTGTGAGTTTTTATTAGATATGTTCATCTGAAAAGGTGCCTTTAGACTCCTTTTCATTTTGGAATATTAACATTTGAAGAAAAAGTTCCCTGGACACATTTGAGATCTATAACAGAGGTGTTCATCTTTGGCGACTTTATGACTTGTGGCTGGCTGGGAATTCTGGGAATTGAAATCCACAAGTCTTAAAGTTGCCAAGGTTGGACACCCCTGGCCTAGGTATTCCTGGTTCACTTTCTCAGCTCAGCAGCCAAGAAAAGAGCTGTAAGTACAACTAGCCACCGTTTTCATGAAGGTTGGTGACAGAGAAGAGGGGCATAGAGAGGATCCATCTTTGGTGTTCTGGATTATAAAATGGATGCCAAAAGCAAGTTTAAAATAGCTCCTGAATGGGATTCTCCCATTCCTACAGTTGCTCCTTCCAAGTGGATGAACTGGGTTACTTAATGGACGTCTATGGGATGACATTTTGCCATTTTAAAAGTCTCTTTGAGAGTAGCCATGGATTTATATTAAATTCTGTGAAACCAAAGATGTGCATCGTCCAGATATTTGGTATTTAACTTTGATTTACATAATTCTCAGCAGTGTTGGAGTTGGAAATCAGTAGGGGAGATATCCAGGTGGGCAAAGGCTAAATTAGGAAAGGAGGAAAATATATTGACTGTAACTAAGTAAATCATCAAGGTGCTGCATTTTTAGTGAGATTTGGAGGCCCTCCTGTTAACCAAAGCCAATCAATTCAAAGCAACATATATTAAGAACTTGGGAAGGATCTTCCCAGATTAGATTAAAAGGCCTGTTGATAGTTTGTTTTCTTGACAGTGGTATGGCATTAGTTTGCCATGGTTTTTTTTTTTACCGTCTATGTTAGCATATACCTGGAATCATCTACCATCCAAGTACTAATCTGGTCAACCATGATAGATAATGCTGAGTCTGGACTCCCCAAACTTAGCAACTTTAAGACTTGTGGACTTCAACTGGCTGGAAAATTCTGGGAGTTGAAGTCCACAAGTCTTAAAGTTGCCACGTTTGGAGACTTCTGCTTTAGACAGCGGCCAAACAGAACAGTCCCTGGGAAGCTCAAACACTCACAAAGAAGTAACATTGTCTACTTTTTTATGTAAGAGAGACTCTAAGGTACACCGACACAAGAGCTGGAAGTTTAATTTAACCATACTGATTATTATTGCCGTTGTTGATTCCAGATCTAACTCATTTTTTTACCCCAATCCATTCTTTATCCATAGAGCATTTTTCTAAGGATAATGCAATGTTGTACTTGTACGGGTTGGCCTGGAGGAAGGGCTGATGGGAGATAGCGTTCCCTGGGATAGAGATTTCCAAGGCACAATAGGGCAGAAGTTCCTCTTGCCGCCGCCTTCAATCTCTTCCCTGGACTTGGTTCCAATTTTACAAATGTGCATGTTTGTGTATGGGGTGTGTGTGTGAGAGAGAGAGACACGCACACAGAGAAAGAGAACATGTGAGAGAGAGCTATTGGTTGAAAGAGGGGAGAGTGAAAGAGAGATGAATTCCAGGCTTCTGTTCCCAGTACAGTGTGAACTTCTAATGCCCTTCTCTGCGGCTTGCTCCAAGTCTCTCCAACAACCATTTTTTAAAAATGTCCTAAATAAATCCATTGTCATACATTTTCTAGCCTGCAAGAAAAAACTGAGAACTGGGAGCAGAAAAACTTGAGATATCCATCTTAAAAGGGAGAAAGGAGGAAAAACTTTCCTTGTTCACAAAGGACAGGCTGGGAATTGATATGGCTTTGAGTTGCAGTTGAGAAATCCTATCTTTGTTTTCAGAGATTCACTTGAGAACAAAACTGGTCAGGTCTCTGGCCACTATCATGCGCATCTGGCTGCTTTTATTCCCAATCTTCTGGACTCTTGTTAGTGTGCTTTGTGAAGCGAAGAGCTGCTCACCCCCTGGCCTAACAACAGGGGTTGCTTGTTCTGAGAAACATGACTTGGGATCAAAGTACCTCATGATTACCTCAGAGCAATGTTTCTTATCTTAAGTTTTCCTGGCTGTTTAATATACCTGGAGAAAGGTTTCTGGCACCTAAGTTGGCTATACAGGTAGTCTTTGACTTACTGTCACAACTGAGCCACCTTCCTTGCCATAGTTGTTAAGTGAATCACTACAGTTAGGTTAGTACCCACTGTTGTTAAGTAAATCCAGCTTCCCCATTGCTATTTGTCAGAAGGTCTCAAAAGGTGGTCCTAATGACCCAATGACACTGCAACCGTCACAAATGTGATCCAGTTGCCAGATATCTGAACTTTGATCATGTAACCATGGAGATACTGCAACAGTTGTGTGAAAAATGGTCGTAAGTCATCTTTTTCGCTTCTGTTGTAACTTTGGTAATTAAAAGTGCAGAATACCTGTACTAGGACTTGTCTGTCCTTCCATTTTTGCACAACTGTATTTCTAAGACCTTTTTGCATTTTTATTGAGACCTTCCCCTTCCCATTACTTCCTTTCTGCAGTCTCTTTATTATCAAAAATGCTATTAGTTTATCAGAGTATAAAATACAAAGAAAAATGAAAATAATGGGAAACTGGGAGAGAGGGAAAACAAAAGTAGATTAAAAAGGGAAAAAGAAAAAGGCATTGACTTCTTTTTAGCGCAGTAGAAGATAATAACATTACAACTTCTACTTTTTACTTTTATACAATAATATATGCTAGCCATTTTTATAATAATGAACCTATCTAATCAGCAAAACCAAAATCAAGTTTCATTTTCTTCATTACAAGCACACAATCCAGGAGCAGTTTCCAAATAAACCAAATTAGATATATTATTTTCTTTGAATAAAACAATTTAACCGTCTACTTTTTTCCCTTGGTGTAGAAAATAATACATGTTTCTATTTGTACTATTCTATGAGGATAAGCTGAAAGGAGTGACTTAAATTTACTGAGTTAATTGGAGTTATAGGGTAGATTTTTACTGGTCTGATATTGAAATAAAGTTCTAATGTAGCTTTGTATTTATAAAGTGGGTTTGAAAATGTGGTTTTTTTCATTATATGTAATGCTTGAGTAATTCCTAAAGCTTATAAATATTATTAAAAATGTATTTGAAAGCATGTTAAGTCTAAAAAGATGTATTAGAATTTAATGATTTTACAAAAATTATTAAAGAAAAGTTTTAAAATAGGATGTTGAGAAAAAGTTTTCCCCCCTTTAAGGTTAAAGAATCTGAAATATTGCTAATACATGAATGATAATCCTTTCTGTTGTCTCGATCGAATTTTTGTCTGCTGTTTCCTTGTTCTTGGTATTTTTCTCTTTCAGTCGTGCTGTGGTGCTGAGCTCCATTTCTGTTAGCTGCTTGGGACACCTCCTAAAATCAAATATAAGTATTAGCCCTCTTACTTAAGGAAGCGTGTCTGAGTGATGGTCTCCCTTCCTCTCCCTTTTCCAGAGTCCTGCGCATCACAACTTCTTCCCGAACACCTTTGAGATCCTGAGCTGTCATTTGCCTCTCCTCCCCAGCTCACCTGCAAGTGCTGGATTATGCTCGTCACGTTCTCCCTTTGCTTCATCATCTGGTTGAATCGTGGCTTCAAGTTACGGGAACGACGGGGCTGTACTTAGGGCCCGGCTGTTCATGCCAGCAGACCCAGGGAACTTTCACCTTCATGCAGAGCTCTTGAGAGGGAAGTGGGACAGCCAACCTCAGCCCACTCCTCTTTTCCACTTTTTTCCTCGCCGGTGCATTTGCTTGGTTTTTTTCCAGGGGACTATGGGGAGCACTGAAGGCTTCCAGTATCGGGCCCTCTACCCCTACCATAAGGAACGCAACGAAGATATCGATCTGTTACCCGGGGACACCTTGGTGGTGAGCAAGGGGGCCTTGCAGGCCCTGGGCTTTAAGGATGGAGATGAGCAGATGCCGAACCAGATTGGCTGGATTCTAGGGGTCAATGAGCGCACCAAACAAAAGGGGGATTTCCCGGGCACCTATGTGGAGTATGTGGGGCCAGTGAAAATCTCCCTCCCGTCCCATCGTCCCAGGGTCACCAGGCCCCTGCCCGCCACTCCTGGAACGGGGGCATCCCACGCTCCGGAGGAACAGGGTGAGTACCTGTGTCAGGGTGCAAAGTGAGAGGAAGGGCTTGCAAGGGGGAGGAAGAAAGTGAACCGTTGTGGCTTCAGGTCAGGCTTTTGAAAAATGCTGTTCCCGAAACATCCAGTCCAGGGAAGGCTACCAACAACAAGAACAACACGGTTCATTGTTCTGCTCCAACCAGTTTCCTAGTTCCTGTTGGCTGGACTTGCCATCTGCCCCCACAGAGCGAGTAGGTAGGCCCAGCTGCTCTCGGTCTCCTGAGCGGGAACAGCCCTGAGGCTTGAGATGCCCTTCCCAGAATAAGGGGCATCTGCAGAGAGGTGATGCCTGGGTGCACACTTGAAGCCAGCAACCAGTGTGGCCTCAAATTATGGGCTTCAGTGTCATGTACAGTAACTACCACATCAAAGGGCAGAGAGGCGTTTCAGGTTGTCTGAAAGCTAGCCAAGGGAGACCATTTTTCTTATTAGGCTTCCCAGCATTTAGCCAGTGCGGAAGAGGAAGTCCTGCCAGGATATGTTGTTGTTCCGTTAAATCGTAAAATCTATTTATATGGGTTTTTTAAAAAAATGGACTAACCAGGTACTAAAGGATATCTTTATTTTCGTAAAAACGCTTATAAATAATGCCAGAAGCAAAGGATCTTAGGCACATGAAATTAAATGGTTGATGGATGGAGATATCCCAATTTGGCACTTTCCAAAAAATGGGAGGGTTGGAATTTCCAGCTGGCTAAGTTGGGATGTGGTCAAACATACATTAAAAAACAGGTAGTATTTGATTGTAGCCCCTGTCTTGAGTGTTTTTGACTATATAATGTGGATATCCTTCTATGGCTAAGAATTTTGGGAGTTATAGTCCATGGCAGAATGGAGGGTGTCTGGTTAGACAAGGTTGGTCTAAAGCAGAGGACTCCAAACTTGTGAACTTTAAGATTTGTGGACTTCAACTCCCAGAATTCTCCAGCCACATAGTATAGCTGGCTGGAGAACTCTGGGAGTTGAAGTCCACAAGTCTTAAAAGTTGCCAAGTTTGGGGACCGCTGGTCTAAAGCCTGACTAAAGAGAAGTTTTCTTTAAACAGCTATCAGTTTTTCTCTCTATATGCAGATAGTCTTCAACTTGCAGCCATAATTGACCCGAAAATTTATGTTGCTAACCGAGAAATTTGTTAAGTGAGTTTTGCCTCATTTTCCGACCTTTATTGCCACATTTGTTAAGTGAATCACTGCATTCTTAAATCAGCAAGATGGTTGTTAAGTGAATCTGGTTTCCCCTTTGATTTTACTTGTCAGAAGGGGGCAAAAGACTCCAGGACACTGCAACCGTCATAAGTGTGAATCAGTTGTCAGGCATCCAAATGTAAATCACATGACAAGAGGCTGAAACAGTCGTAAGTGTGAAAAATGACTAAGTCACTTTTTTCAGTGCTGTTGTAACTTTGAATGGTCACTAAATGAACTGTTGTAAGTTGAGAACTACCTGTAAATGTTTTCTTCCTTTCCCACTACAGGTAGTCCTTGACTTACAACAGTTCATTTAGTGACCATTCAAAGTTACAATAGCCCTTAAAAAATGTGATTTATGATCATTTTTCACAGGACCATTGCAGCATTCTCATGGCCGTGTGATCAAAATTTAGACACTTGGCAACAGTGTTTGTGACCTTCTGACAAGCAAAGTCAGTGGGGAAGCCAGATTTACTTAACAACCATGTTACTAACTTAACGACTGGAATGATTCACTTAACAGCTACAACAAGAAAAGTCACACAATGGGGCAAAACTCAACTGTCTTGCTCAGGAACAGAAAATTTGGGCTCAATTGTGATTGCACGCCAAGAACTATCTGTACCTGAATAGCCCACATCTTTGGGAGATAATGATAATTACAATATCCTTCCTGAAGTTGTAAAACCTTTGTGGCTCCTGCTGCTTTTCATAATGACTCAGCTTTCTTTTTTTCACATGTGACTTACTACTAATCTAATACTTGGTGGGTTACAGGCTGAGCTCTCTCTGAACCTCAGTCTCCCTGCCTTGCTTAGTGACTCTTTTTTACTTCTCGGCTGGCCCTAAAAGGTCTGGACAGGTTGTGAGAAAATACAATAATCTGGGTGCAGTGTTGCCAGTTGAGGCAAATATTTCTAGGAAGACGTTTTGTTTCTTCTCCTTAGCAAGGCAGGTGTGAGATTTTTTTGGTTTAAAATCACCACATTGGAGACATTGAAAATAATTTTCAAAAACTTTCTGCATCCATCTGTGAGCGATGATGGGTGGGAGTGGGAATAGTTTAAGCGCTTGCTGGGGGGAAAAAAAGAAATAATAATAGCACTCAGAAGCAAAAAGTTCTCTTGGCCCATTTCCCCCACTATTTTCCCTTTAAAAAAAATCTTATGAAGGTAGCTTGGAGAACAGAAACAGAATTCTTTACAGACAGCCAAAATCAGCTTTCCTTCCCGTTTCCTTTTTCATCAGCTAATTTTCATTGAAGAAGAGAGGCCCAATGCTAAACCATTGGAGTGGGGAAATGGCCAGCTTGGTGTATGCATTTACACACACACACACACACACACACCCAGATAAAGGAGCGTGCATGCATGCACACACTGTTTCACAATCAGGAATGTGCTGACTTGACATTCTCCGGCTGAGCCAGAGGATTTGACTCTGTCGGGCTCGGGGGCCAGAGCTGGCCCAAGGCCAGCTTGCAAGGAAAATGTCTGGGAGTTTTTCTGGACTTTTTTGAGCGGGGTGACTGATCGTGCTTTAAAAGAGGTAGGAATAGGTTTAAAATTCCTTTTTTTTTTTACTTACAGAGGGCAAAGTAGAGCCCAGGGCAGCTGCAGAGGGCACTCCTGGCCAGGAGGAATTGGCACCTGTTTTACAAGTGAAGCCAACTGATTGCAGATGCCCAGTTGAGTCTGGAAAAACCAGACCTTACTTAAATAAAATCAGGAGAATTGGCAGGTCATAGTGGAAGCTCCCTGCCACTTCTCGGAGATTATAAATGTATAAATACAAAGATTAAAAATTCTGGCCCTTAGCATCTGGACAGGTTCCACCTTTATGATCATCCAGCTTTTTTATTTTACGTGGAGTTCATTAAAAATGTGTGTTGCCTTTTGACTCCTTAGAGCAATCGATAATCTTTGCAACAATCGTTCAAAAACACACCATGTTATTATCCCAAATTGCAGTTGGAAGGATCCTAATCCCAGGGTCACTGATTGGCTATGTTTACACAACATACTTTACCCTAAATTTGAGATAGCAATGTCCCACATACTGCCCTCATATAAACCTGTTTTGCTTCCTGTGATGACCATGTCCCACAACTCATTAAGACAATCAGTAGATCATGTCCCATATCACGCTGAGTCACAAACTTTGCACGTCATTTGAACCTAATGTCATGAGTTGTAGGAACTCAGCCTTGATTCTGTTCATTCCTTTCATTGTTATTCTGTATTAATAATAATAGGTCACAGTAACTGTATTAATAATAGGTTATCCCTGCACATATTTAATTGTCAAATTTTTCTTACGACTAATGAAACCTGGAAATTTTGGCCGTAATTCATGATGGTCATAAAGCAAGTTTCCATGTGACCATACCTGATTGTACGGCCTTTTTTTTTGCAGTAGTTGTAAAGAAAATGCTATGGTCATTTAACGAATACCACGCTGGTTAAGTAGATCCATTGTTCATTATGTGGCTTTTTCCCCCAGAAACAAATTTAGAGCAAAGTATCTTGTGTAAATATAGCCAAATTCTGGATTTTAGCAAAAACATTATAAATGCAATGACATGACCACGGGACAGAGCCATAAATGTGGGCCAATTGCCAAGCGTGCCAAAAATGGGCATGTAACCGTGAGGGGTATGGGTGTTGGAACTTCAAATTCAGATTAGATTTTTAAATAGCTTTTTTGGGGTATGCTACCATTTAAAAGTTCACTAAGCAGCTAGTCATATGTCCACTCTTGTCACAAATGTGACTGGGCAACTTATAATAAAAGTTAATAACAAGTATAAACAATTAGAAATGATTAAACATATCCATTTTCTCATTTAAAAATACTTGATGCTGCTCATATAATTTATAAGATACAACTGGTGAGATATAGTCAAAATGTACCAAAACTGTACTTTAATACACAATTATCAAATATAATTTCTTATCAGGTACAGGTCATTCTCTCCCGCCCCCCCCACCCCCCCCCCAAAAAATGATTCTCATAAATACCTTGCTTACTACAAAACAAGGAAAAACTGGGAGATTTTGGGGGGGAAGAGTTCCATGTTATTTTCAAATATTATTCAAATAATATTTTTATTTAATTAGTTTTTGGTGCTGCCCAGGTTGAGAAGTGGACGGCATATAAATTTAATAAATAAATTTTAAAAAGCCTTCTGTCTTTCTGCCCATGTTTCAGGGGTGACACTTCCAGAACTTTCCGAGCAGTTTGCCCCACCTGAAGTCGCCCCACCTCTGCTGTGTAGGCTGGTGGATGTGATTGAGAAGAAAGGTGAGCCAAAGGAGACAGCTGGGTAGTGTGAGATTTTGGCCCAGAGGCAGCGCCTGCAAGCTACATATGGGATATTGGTATGGAGGGTACCTCTTGAAGCTTCCCTGCTAATGTTAAGACAGTGTGGATGGAAGACCACCTGGTGCTTTATAATGGGCACTGAATTATATGATGGAAAATAAAGAATCAGTGTGACCTAGTGATAAATGGGTTGGGTTACCTAGATTTTTTGTCCATTTTCAACCACAGGAGCTCATGGGGTAGCTTTAAGCCACTCTCTCTATCCAATTTACCTCACAGGGTTGTTGTAGAAAAAATGAAGGAGGGAGCAGAACCCTATTGATGCTTAACTTGAATTCTTGAGCAAAAAAAGCAAGATATAAATGTAAGAAGTAAAAGCAAGCAAATAAATGGCCTGTTGATACTGAATGGAGTATAAATAGTTCTAGGGTAGCCTTTTTTTTTAAAAAAAATTAAATTTGTATTATTAATCCGTTGTTTTCTAGACAGCAAGGACTTAATAGAAGGGAAGAATCATACTCCAGAGCTGGTGGCTCAGAGACGTTCTGGCTTAGGGGGGTTGCTGGTTCAAAAGAGGCTTTTGGCCAAAATCGGCAAACTAATGTTAAATCTTATGTTTATGTTAAATCTTATGTTAAATCCTCTCAAAACCCTGGTTAAGATTTAGCATGTTGGGTGCCCAGACAAAGTAGAGTTGAAGAGAGGAATATATTGGCAACGTACTTCCTGTGGTTAATTCTTTTAAGAGGGAGGATATATTGAAAAGCTGCCTTCCCTCCCTTTCTGGAAAGGCTGATCCCCGGGGATGCTGGCTTACCAAGATTTCCGCTCTGTGGCAAGAGTAGAGGGACCTCCATGAGTCAATCTGGTATAATGATTACAGTAACAAGCGAGGATTGGGGAAGCCAGATTCATAATTTGAGCTGTGGAAGCTCATCGGGTGACATTGGCCAAATCAGTCCCCTTCTGCCTATCCTAACAGGATTCTTGGTGTAGGAATGAAATCAGTGTTTCCTAAGCATTTTAAAGAAAGAATGGGACACCAAAGCATAAATACGAAGGTGCGCAGGTGGGCAAACAGGAAAAAAAACACAGTTCCTTTTCCTAAGCCCTGGCCCTATTCCTTCACTTTTATTTCCCTGCCCCCAAAGTGCAGCGTCCCCAGTTCCCTGCCTCCCCCTCTCCCCAGGAAGGGGAAAAAAAAAAACCTCCTTTGTGAAGCTAATCCAATCTGCTGTGTGTTGCTTTCACAGGGTTAGACAGCAAGATGCTCTACAGAACATCTGGCTCCGAACTAAGGCAAGCACTGAGAACCGGTAAGAACCAGTTCTGCGGGGAGCAAGCAAGGCTGATCAGATGGAAGAGATTAGAGGCTGCAGCAGCAGCAGCAGCAGCAGCAATGCCTGCATTCAGAGCTTCTCAGCAGCAGATCCCGGCAGGGAGGGCAGAAGCAAAGGGGTGAGCGAGTGGAGAGGGGCAGAGCGCTTCTTTCTGGTTGAAAAAGCCGGAAAGCACCCTGTGAGTCGTGAGCCCACTTAAGTTAACTCACTCTAAATTCAAAAGCGGAGGGAGGCCGGATGGTTATACCACCCGTCTTCAGTGCTCTGAATATTTTTCTGCGGGTTTGGGTGGCCTTGTGTTCTGCAGGCAGAAGATCTTAGGACATTGCCAAATTGGCCACCTCACCCTAAGTGGACTGTTTGGACTGGCAGAAGGCCACTCTTGTTCAAGATCTACTTGGATTTTCTGTATGCGTAGGAAGAGAAAACAAATTGGGAAACACGGGACACATTTAAATTTGGGAAGCATATTTTGGGCCCTCTGCTTGCAAAATGGTGGCCACTGGAGGGGGAGGGGAGGGGTCATACATTCACAACATGGCTGCCACGGTAGGGATAATTAGTCACCAACCACTCACGTACCAGAACAGATAAGCTTGCTTTTGGTCACCACCCCTAAAATAGCCCTGCCCTCAAATTTCTGGCTATCTCAGTTTACCTTTGTCAGGAAATGGTGATCCTAGACACGTTCCCATGTTTATTTTCTAAACTCACATTGGGTTGATTTTTTTTAAAAGGACCCAATACTTGATGGTGCTTTGTTCCTGGATTTCTCCTGAAAGTCAGCTTTTGCTTAGACTGGCCACCATGTGCGTGGATGCCAAAATCACCAGCAGCCACACTGGGTGCATCTCTGAACTGTCAGCTGCCATGTTTGAATTCCTTCCGTTGATTTTAGCCCACCCAAGTTAGTTTATGTCATCTGGGAAGTGCTTGTATTAAAAGTGCTTGTGTTGAACTTTAAGGCAACTGGAGCATCAGAAGGCCTAGTAGGTGTCATAAGAAGATCTATGAGCGGCGTCTGCTGTTCAGTGGTGGGATTCAGCCGGTTGTTAAGGCGAGGGAAGGAGAAGGCTGCTTTCCCTCTTCCTTCTCCCTGCTCCTCCTTCCCTTGTGCCGGCTGCTCTGTTCCCCATTTCTCCATTGTAGCGCAGCATCCAGGATCTACTTTGGTAGCCGTGTGTGTGTGTGTGTGTGTGTGTGTAATTTAACAACCGGTTTGCCCAGGTTGAGGTTGGCCATTGCGGGAGGCTCATCCCGCATGTGCGGCAGAGCTGGAGGATGGAGAAGGGCCACGCCTCCCACGACAGCCAACGTGACCCTGGGCGAAGCAGTTGTTAAATTATTTGAATCCCTCCACTGCTGCTGTGGGTAGAGGCTGGATGCAATCATGAGCCAATAATAATCCAACCGTAGTCCAACACGCCATATTTAAGACCTACAGAGTCAAGGAGCCAGAAAGTGATGGTAGAGCCCTTGCTTGAGTCCTGCCTGCGTTTCCCATTGTCGGAATCATCAGGAGAGTCTCGGTGCTGTCATCTGGGAGGTGGAAACTTGGGCAGAATGAACTGGGGTCAGCTTCTGGGTGGCTTCCTGGAACAAATTCTCTCTCACTGTTTCTGTCCCTGCAGACTGGGCTGTGACCGGCTGCGATTTGGAGGCCTTAGATGTGCATTCCCTGGGCGAGGCTCTCAAGGGATACCTGCAAGATCTGCCGACCCCCGTGGTACCTCCTTGCGTGCAGGGCGAAATCTTACGAGTGCTCCAAGGTGAGAAGAGCATTTTAGGGAAAGAAAAGCTGCAGAGGGGAGCTTAGGGAGGAGAGAAGCACGAACAGCTGCAAGCTGGGACAAAGACCAGGAAGTTTGGGACTGGCAGGAGAGGAGAGCCTTTTAAAAAAAAATAAACACTGACTTAAATCCTTTTTGCCCGCCTTGTACCCGGAAAGGCTCTAGCACAGCTTATGTGAAATCAGTAAGAGAGATATTCTTCCAGTGTAAAATATACAGCGTAAAAGAGAAATGGCTGAGAAGGGAAGAAACAAGCAATCAATCAATCTGAGCATCGGCTCTTAATGTTCCCTAATAAAAACATCTCAGAGATGGGAGATGCCATAAAGAGCAGGGCTGACATCATATCCCGATTCTCTGCCTTTGCTTCGGCCTCTGTTTTCTTAAACACCCCACAGTCATTTGCCCTGTAACTTCTGGATTCCCGCCATGGTTCCCAGGATTTAATTTGAACGCTTAGTGGGGTTCTAGGTATGTAAGGAGTGCCAGTTTCCTGAGTCTTCCTAGCAGACATAGACATGTTTCAGTATGCCCAACCTTTTGGTGCAAAGATGCACAGATTTGCTCTCGCCTCGCTCTCTTTTCCTTTTGGAAACTGTCTCCTCTTCCTCTCTAGATGTTACCCAACCGGAGCTTTGTCAAAAGCAGTTGCTTTCGGTGTTGGAGTCTCCAGCCATGCCTCTGCCACACCTCCTCACCTTCCAATTCCTGCTCCGGCACTTTTCCAAGGTGGCTGAACAAGCTGAAAGCAATGGATTGTCTCCTCGGAATCTGAGTGAGATCTTCGGGGTTCTGCTCCTTCGGCTCCCTGCAGCTGCCAGGTGGGTGGCCCCCAAACCCCCTCTGCCTTGGGGCAAGGATGCTCCCTTTTATCAGCACCCCTGAAAATACAACAGGGGGCTGGAAATCCATCTGGAAGGTTGCTGGGCCAGAAGTGGCCAATCCTTGTTTAAATTGGAGCTGAAGTCTATGTAATTTTTGTAATTTTAATGCTTCCAATATTTCTAATTGTTTTTATAGTTCTATTTTTTTTTTTGCATTGTATAGCATTGCCTTGCATTGCCTAAGCAGGGGGTTGGACTAGAAGACCTCCAAGATCCCTTTCAACTCTATTTATTCGATTCTATTCTATTCTGAGTACTTTGGATAGCAAGGTGAATGGCGTATAAATTTAATAAAAATAAATAAAGAGAGGATGGAATGGGGAAGTCTTTTTTAGATGAGAGAAGACCCTCCATCCCACACCCACCCACCCACCCCAAAAAAGACCTCTACAACAGTGGAACAGCCTACCTATGGAAGTTGTGGGTTGTCCATCTTTGGAAGCTTGTAAGAAGATGCTGGGCTGCCATGGTTATGAGCATGGTCAAGTTGGTGTGGGACACGTTGCCAAGAGTAGGATTAGATGGTCCTTGTTGCCCCTTCCAATTCTACGAAGAGACTGGCATGTTTATGGATTTGGATTCCGAGGGGTCCTTGGTGCTCTCTGACCTTGCTTGTTTCTTTTCAGACATTTCATTACCCAATAAGCGCTGATGATGTTACCTTGTTTGAAATATCTGCATGAAAACAACCAAGTTCAAGAGAGCACCAAGAAACCCCACCCCCAAATTTCAATCCTGAGCTACTTATATTCTCCTTTATTTAATTTTGATTCTGTTTAGATTTCCAGTCAGAAGTTAGGATTTGCATGAGGTCGGGGCAGACCAAATATATGGCAGCTTCTGGCATGAAAGGCATGATGACGTTATCTAGTTTGGGTAGTGAAATGCCTGCAAGAAAGCAACCAAGCTCAAGAGAGCACTAAGGACCCCTCTTTTCAACCCCAAACTTACCAAATATTCTCTGTCAGTGAAAGAGGAAAACCCGTATGTTCAGAAATTATTTTACCAAATATTCTCTGTCAGTGAAAGAGGAAAACCCGTATGTTCAGAAATTATTTTACCAAATATTCTCTGTCAGTGAAAGAGGAAAACCCGTATGTTCAGAAATTATTTTCCCAGAGTGAGGAGCTCTGAATTTCTTTCATTTGCTGAGCTGCTGCTCCCATGCGCTCCGATGCATAACCTTGTCCTGTTCCTCCCACAGCTCTGAGGCAACACCTGATTTTCCAAACCACTTCCTGGAGACCCTTCTGCAGACAAAGGACACTGAGCCAGACCTTCCCCCTCCAGGTAGGGAACCCTTGTGTCTTTGTGTAGGGTGCAGGAGAAGGGATCATGAGGAAAGGTTGCTTGGCCAAGCAGACAAGTGGATGTTGTTGGAACATGGCAGCCGCCTTCCCCAGAGATTCCCTCCAGATGTACTGAACAGTCTCATTGGCTAGGAAGTGGAAGGCCAACACATCTGGAGAGCAACAGGTTGAAGAAGGCTAGAAAGTGTGTATGCGTATGCAAAAACTAAATGCCAAAGTCCCTAGTTCATTAAGCCCCTCCAGGGTGGGTTGCAGTGGTGGTATTCTACCGGTTTGGCCCGATTCTGGCAAACCAGTAGCAGCAATGAGCAGCGGAGACCAAACCGCTTCTCTCCGCTGCACCGCTGTGGGGCCCACCCACCCACCTGAGCTCCCATACTCACCTTTATCCGCTGAATTTGAAGCGCAGCTGCTTTGTAAGATTGCCACGCGGCAGCTGCTGAGGCGACTGGGAGAGTACAGGCTTGCAGGAGGTGAGTTAGAACGCCTCCGCACCTGTGCAAAGTGCACATTTGGCACACACGTGCACGCAAAGCGCACCCACCAAGCCACCCCCACCGAACCCGTGGCAAAAATATTTGAATTGACCTTTCTGCACATAATTGGAGAGGAATGGGAGGACTTCCTTGGAGTGGTGCAGTGGCCTAGAGGTGAAGCTCTCGCCTCACAATCAGGAGACCGTGAGTTCAGTCCTAGGTAGAGGCAGATATTTCTCTCTTTGGGCACAATTGAGAATAAATCTGCTGAACAAAATTCCGCATTGGCGACAGGAAGGGCATCTGGCCATTAAACACACTGCTAGTTCCATTCAGTTGCCCAGACTCCACCCCGCAAGGGATTATGGGGTTGTTAAAAGAAGGCGATGAATGGAAGGACTTCCTTGATGAGATACCATGGGGTCTCCATGCTCCTTTTCAAATAGTATGGCGGTCTTCCAAGACAGAGTTGATAGGGTTCCTTTCAGCCATCCTGGTCTTCTCTTTCCTAGCTCTGCCTCCGAAGCCACCCAAAGCGAAGCCTGCAGCAGTCTCTCTAACCAACGGGAATGGGACAACCCTGCAGGATGCAGAGTGGTACTGGGGAGACATCTCCAGGTAAATGGGGGGACCCAAGTGAGCTCGATTGTAGTCATGGTGGGGGAGGACATGTGGGAGGAATAATTGGGTCAGAATGGGACAGAAGAGTCTGTTGAGGCTTTCCTCGCTCTGGCTCTGCTCGTAAACTTTTCAGTAGTTAATTCAATTGTAAATGAGTTTGCCAGTCTTTCTTTTGTCAGAAATGGTACCTCCAGGTTATTTTTAGGAAACTGTTTAAAAGAAGAGATTTAGAACACGGAACGTAGAACAATAGGGCTGGAAGGTGACCTTGGAGACCTTCTAATCCAACCCCCTCTCAAGCAAGAGACACAATTTGAGACAAATAGTTGTCTGAATCATTTGGACCCTGGCAGAAAGCGATGCCCCTTTGTGGATTTTGAGAGTCAGGTGTTCCTTGGCAGTTGAGGTGCCTGGTATTCTCTGTCCCACTTGTCATTTCTTTGGGGCTGTAGAAGAATTGGGTAGAGAGAACGTCACTCTTGGAAGGTCAGGACTGGCACTGGCGTTCGAAGAACAATATTGCAAATCCTGGGTCAAATTCTCAGTGTGCTACAAGTTGCCCCAGTCCCTGTCTCTCCTCCCAACTTACCTTGTAAGTGGGATTGTTATAAGAGTAAAATAAAATCAGAATATTAGGGAGATGAGTATCAAACAGCAACTAAATGGCGGTTCCAGGTGGGTTGGTGGTGCATATATGCAGTGCAAACACAAACACACAATCTTTTGAGGCTTATTCTGTGAATTCCTCCTCCTCCTCTTGTGTAAAGAGGGAATTTGAACTTTCCTTCCCTTTCTCCCAAGACCTACCTACAATTCTTGGTGCCTTCAAAAGACAGCCATGTGATTTTCTGTTTCTATTGGCCCATGGCTAGCCAATCGCATCCATTTCCTTCCCTTCCCTTCTCACATAGAGAGTATCAGGAACTAAATAGAGCAGACTCACAGGGTAGAAAGGATACAAGTGTGGACTGGTTTTCTTTCTTTCTTTCTTTCTTTCTTTCTTTCTTTCTTTCTTTCTTTCTTTCTTTCTTTCTTTCTTTCTTTCTTTCTTTCTTTTTTTCCTTCCTTCCTTCCTTCCTTCCTTCCTTCCTTCCTTCCTTCCTTCCTTCCTTTTTTTCTTTTTCTTTTTTTCTTTCTCTTTTCCTTTCTTTTTTTCTTTTCCTTTCTCTTTTCCTTTCTTTCTTTTCTTTTAGCTGAGCTGGCTGCTTTTATATTGTATAAACAATTGTATTTTACAAATAGATATGGTCACCTGTGTTAAGCAAATTACTCTGGTTGAGAGATTAGCTTTCTAAATGAATCCTGGCACTTACAAGGGCTTCTCCAAACAGCATTGCCAAGATGTTCATATAAGTTTGAGTGTATGGAGATTTTAAGTATTGAAACGATCCAAATCTTCCTGCCTCTTTTTTTTCAGAGAGGAAGTGAACGAAAAACTCCGAGACACTCCCGATGGTACCTTCCTGGTGAGAGATGCTTCCAGCAAGATCCAGGGTGAATATACATTGACCCTCCGGTGAGCCCCAATTTAACTTTGTTGGAGGGCTGACATGATGGAATATGAACCTGGAGAAGCAGGGGGTGGGGGACACACACACACAGCTTTCTCAAATAAAGGCCCGGGTTAAGAGTTTGCATAGTTCCAAACTAAAACGGGGAATGGGAAGAGGCTTAGGGTAGCCACACCATAGAATCTCTCAGGATATATCTAATAGGTTAGAAAATTATAGCTTTAGTTTGGCAAGATTCTGTCCATTAGGTGTAAGTAATAAAGGATTGGACTTGACTGCATCTCACTGTCTCTTCTCTGGGTTTGGGCTTTAGAGAGGATGAGGATCCAGGCATGCACCTGGGGAAGGAGATAAGGCGGCGGGGTAGTGTGTTGCTTCCAAGCCTGGATGACTGAATGTCAGGTCCTCTCTCTCTCTCTCTCGACAGGAAAGGGGGAAACAACAAACTGATCAAGATTTTCCACCGGGAAGGCAAATATGGCTTCTCAGAGCCGCTGACCTTCAGCTCTGTGGTGGAACTCATCAACCACTACAGGCATGAGTCCCTGGCCCAGTATAATGCCAAGCTGGACACTCGGTTACTGTACCCGATCTCCAAGTACCAGCAGGTGAGAGATGGTTGTTACTCACTGTGCACCAACGGAATGGGCCTCCGTCAGAAACAGGATGCCAAATCACCTGAGCACTTCCTGAGTGGAAGGAAGTGGTCTGATCCGAAGTGGGTAGAGATGTTGATTATGGTTGCTAAGTGAAATGTCTTTCTCAAGCAGTGGTCTGATGCTGGATTTTAAGAACTGAAGTAGAAGATAACTATCTCCATCTTCGGTTTGGTGTACGGCTCATTGGAGGACACAGCGGGTCCATGGTCCAAATGGGATTTTGTGCTGGATTTATGATCCAAAGGTTTTGCCCAATTCAGAGGGGATTTTAGCTCCTATCAACTATGCCCCAAAGGTGCTTTTTCAAGAGGCAACAGGACTTCCTAGTTTTTCTTTGAAGATGTTTTGCTTCTTATCCAAGAAACTTCTTCATAAAAACATGGCACATCAAAAGAGAACAAACCCATCAGGACTAGATTCAGCAGTCCATCTGCATTTAAAAGAGAAAAGTCACTCCAAAGACCATTGGTTTGAAATAGGTATCAAAGAGGCCATCTGTGTCAAAATTGAGTAGCCCTCCATCAAACAGAAGGGCAGGAATACGACACTACCTATCTACAGTCTACAACACAGTCCTTTCAGCAGTTCCAAGAAGGCTCTACACCCATTTGCACTATTCAGGTGACCTTGATGACACAGATAAACTTCCAGGTGGCCTTAACAGCTCTTTAAAAGAATGCAAATGACCAGCTATCTGCAAGGAGTATAAATCCTTCCATTCCCCACCATCCAGTCAGAGCTGAAGAAGCTTCTTGGATGAGAAGCAAAACATCTTCAAAGAAAAACCAGAAAGTCCAGTTGCCTCTTGAAAAAAAAATCATCTTTGGGACAACCATGACCTGATTAATTAAGAAACTCCATAGACACTCCTTCCAGTATCAACAAGTTGAGGTAGCTGAGCAAAGCCTCCATATCTAGCAGCAGTCTGTCTTTGTAAACTAATTGTGCAGAAGAAGCAACATGAAGGGGAAAAAATGGTTTCCTAGATTTATGTGCTTCCCTACGCCGTTTCTTTACTACCCTCGCTGCCTTCTCTTTGGAAAGAGAATGCTGAGCTAGTTACCTCAGCTGCTACAGCTGCTAAATTTAAAAAATGGATTTAGATTAATATATCAGACAGTGACATTCGGCAGCAATTAACCACGGCAGTCTTAGATGCTCGCTGTCCCAGCAACCTGGAGGTATTATGTGCAACTATTTCCATTATTCCTACATTTGGAAGGCAGCAGACTTGAAAAGGCTGTCTTTGGTGACCAGACATTAATCTTCAAATTAATCAATGGAAGAATTGGTCTGCTGGCCTCACTAATTTACCAAAAAGATCATGGGAAGGGAGGAATATGCAGGCAATTCTCTGTTGGAACGAAGAAGGGAAAAGTGGCTTTCTCTGAACTGAAGAGGAGCCAAGAATCTTAAAACCCAGGAAGGTTGAATTACAGAAAGTTGCCAGCTCTGCTTTTCCCAGAGCAGTTAAGCTAACTGTCTTAAGGAGGCTTTCTTTCTTTAAAGAGAAACTTGGCAAAATATTTTGGAGTGTCTTGCTTTGGGGGAGGATGCTCCTCATGAACGTCTCTCGTATCATTTCCAGGGATGGTAACGGCCATTCTCTTAATCCTTTGTTCTGTTTTGGCAGGACCAGGTGGTGAAGGAGGACAGTGTGGAGGCAGTTGGGGAGCAGCTGAAAGTCTATCACCAGCAGTACCAGGACAAGAGTCGAGAGTACGACCTTCTGTATGAAGAATACACACGCACCTCGCAGGTACTTAAAGCCTGCCCACTTTAAAACCTTCTTTAAAGACTGCAGGTAGTCCTTGACTTACAACCTAGTCAAGTGTCTAGAACAGGGGTGTCAAATTCAAGGCCCGGGGCCCGGATCCGGCCTGCAGGGTACTTAGATCTGGCCTGTGGGGCTGCCCTGGAAATAATGAAGGACCAGACCGTGTGGTGCCTCTGCCAGCCAAAATGGCCCTCCCGAGCTCTGTTTTCACTGGCAGAGAATTACAGGAGGCCGTTGCAGCTGAAAACGGAGCTCAGGAGCCTGCTTTTGCTGGCAGAGCGTTCGGGCCACCAAAGGTGCCCCCCAACACAAGTGACATCATGCTGGCCACCCCATCCTGGCCACGCCCACCCCAGCCCCCCAAGATCAAACACAACCTTGATGCAGCCCTCAATGAAATCGAGTTTGACATCCCTGATCTAGAACAGCAGTCCGGATCTCCAATCTTTCTGGCATTGAAGACCGGGTGGGGGAGAGGGGATGGCTCAGCACAAGTGGTGGGTGAAGAAATGGAACTGCACATGCTCGCCGGCCTGCATGCACATGTGGAACTACACGCCTGCCCACTGTTTTTGCGGCCCAGTTCTGAACAGGCCAGGGCTCATGGGTTGGGGACTCCCTAGTCTAGAACTTGGTATGTTTATGATAGACCTTCTAGGGCCGTGATGGCAAACCTATGACACACATGCCATAGGTGGCACGCAGAACCCTCTCTGAGGACATGCCAGCTGTTGCCCCAGCCCAGCTCCACTGTGCATGTGCCTCCCGCTGGCCAGCTGGTTTTCTGGTCTCTGCCGTACATGTGTAAGGGGATGTGGGTGCATGTGTGGGAGTGGTGGCCCCCCCGCCCCATTTTTGGCCTGGAAGGCCTCCTGCACCAACCTTGAAGTGAAACTGGCGCGCCCCTTTTAGGGCCTGGAAAGCTTCCTGCAACCTGGAAGCCAAAAATCAGCACATGCATGGGGTGGCTTTCATATTGCATTTTGGCGTTGGGCACTTGGCACCAAAAAGGTTAGCCTCCACTGTACTAGGGAATTCTTACAATCCAGATTCATACTTACAACCTGTTAGGAATATAAGTCACCTAATAGGTATTTGGGTTAGAAATATATAAACCAGGATAAACATTTTAAAACTGTATCTTTAGGAAAATGCAAAACTGTAATTAGGTGTGGTTTCTCAAACGGCCATAAGATGGAGCCAGAAACCTGGTTTGTCTTCGTCTTAGTCTCAGAAGAGAGTGTGAGTAAGTCTCTGTTTCCTTCTGTTGGAAAGTATTGCCTTCCTCCATTTTTTTTAATTGATATTACTGGATTTGATGTAAGTCTGATACTGAGCTGTTTTTGACACTGGAATTTGTTATTGGATTATCCCTGGATTGAAAAACTGACTGATTTACCTGTGAATGACTTTGGACTGCTTATCTTGAACTTTGCTTAAACCTTTCTGGAAGTAAAAACCTACATTTACTGTATAGTGTATTTGTGTTCTGCGTATTATTCAAACACTTCTCTCAAAAACGTCTCCATGTATGCGCTCATTCTCCTAACGGGGAATTACCCCAACACAACTGTTCCCCACCACCACCTGCAGTCACATGACCGAACTTCAGGTGCTCACGTGACTGTAGGTAGCTGTGGGGAACGGTGGGGTACAGCAGCCAGTCAGCATTTATCATCATTTGCAGCATCCCACCGTCACATGAATTACGTTTTACAACAGTTTCTCCGAAAACCTGCACTTACTTCTGGTTTGGGGCAAAACTGCACCTCTAGCAAGCCAAGGGCTGGCTTAACAACCGCTGCAAAAATCAACCCTATCACCGTCACTTTTACTTTTTTTCTTTTTGCTATGTCAGTCCTTTTTATTGGTTCATAATATAAATTACAAAAATACAAAAGCATATAATAGGGGGAAAGAGAAAAGTATAGTGAAGAAGGGAAAAAAGGCATTGATTTCTCACTTTAGACAGTAGAATAAGAAGTAACACCGGACCTCAACTTTTCACTTTTACATACTGTAGTAGTATCAGCTAGCCATTTCTATAACAACAGGTCTATCTAATTAGTAAAACCCCAAATCAAAGTTTCATTTTTCCCTCCACCTCAAGCACAAAGTCCAGAAACGGTTTCCAAGTAGAAACAAAAGTACCTGTGTTTTTTTTTCCCCTTGTATCAAAGCAGACAGTTTAGTCATCATGATTTACACCTGTGGCAGGTGGGCTCTGTTACAGTCGTTCAGGACCACCTGTACCTGCTACTTATTTAATGATGGATTTCCGTAGTACTTCTTCCTGACTTCACCGTCCTCTTTCTCCCTCCTGCTCAGGAATTGCAGATGAAACGGACGGCCATTGAGGCCTTCAACGAAACCATCAAGATCTTTGAAGAGCAGTGCCAGACGCAGGAGAAATGCAGCCGGGACTACGTGGAGCGCTTCCGGAGGGAGGGGAATGAGAAGGAGGTGCAGCGGTGAGACCCCTTCGGAATAAAGCTACATCTTTTCCCCCCCTCCCCCACCGGGCTGAATTTCCACAAACAGAACAGAGAAGAGGGCGGGGCCCAGAAAAAAACACCACAATTTCCAGTTAATTGAAGTGAATGAAGTACAGTTAATAGGGTTAATCCCTGGGTGTTTAATTTTCCCCAGCTGTCAAGTTAAAAGCTAGCATTTGCAGGCAATTCTTGGTGCTGCTCTGTGGCCTTTCCAAACGCTTTTATTGTGGGCCACCATTATTGATTTGAAAAATCTCAGCAGGATTAGACCTGGTATTTGGATGGGAAACTCAGAATTGTAGGTTAGACTGGAATTTTTAAAAAAATCCTGAAAAACACTTGAGACAAACCACTTCTGTAGTGTTTTTAAGAAGGCAATGTGGTTGTGTCTAAACTTGGGAGTGGGGTGGGATTTTTCATTTTTACTATGTTCTCATCTTGTCAAACATCAAGCCTAAAAAGACACCATATTCTTCCAAGCTGAGTTCTTTACTGTTTCACATCTTTAGGCAAAATCTTGCCAGACTAAAGACTCTACTATCTCTTCTACAATACTGTATATTCTGTGAAGCATTAAGCAAGGAGCCATTTTCACACTCTTTCTCTCACACATCATAATATCTGGGCTAAACTGTGTCTTACTTCTCTGGAACAGGGGTCTCCAACCTTGGCAACTTTAAGACTTGTGGACTTCAACTCCCAGAATTGAAGCTTTGCTGGCTGAGGAACTCTGGGAGTTGAAGTCCACAAGTCCTAAAGTTGCCAAAGTTGGAGAGCCCTGCTCTGGAATGCAGCTGCTACTCCTCCCTGCTGGGGATCCATCTCCTCATTACATTCCATCCCATATCCTAACAGAGCTGTTATTTATTAGGTTTTTATCCCCACCTTTATTAGTTTATAAGTAACTCAAGGTGGCAAACGTAGCTAAATACTCCTCCCTCCTATGTTCCCCACAGCAACTCTTGTGACGTGGGTTTGGGCTGAGAGAGTGTGACTGACTGATAATCACTCAGACAGCTTTCGTGGCTAAGCTAGGACTAGAATTCACAGTCTCCTGGCGACTGGCCCAAAGTCACCCAGCTGGCTTTCATTCCTAAAGCGAGATACCAGGGGTTTTCATTTCAATTGTATAGAATGTGAAGAATGTGTATTTGTGTTTTATTTTTATAGTTATAATGTACACCGAAGATGATATTTAATTTTGTTGTATGAGGTACAATAACAATGAAGTAAGGTAAACTAAACTAAAATTAGAACTCAGTTGTCTCCAGGGATTGGTCAAATGATCAAGTCAGCTTTAAGCATTCTAGTCCCTAAGATGGGACTAGAATTCAGTCTCCTGGTGATTGGCCCAAAGTCACCCAGTCAACTTTCATGCCTAAAGCAGGATTAGAACTCATACTGTCCTAGTTTCTAGGCCAAAGGTCTTCAAACTTGGCAAGTTTAAGACTTGTGGACTTCAACTCCCAGAATTCCTGAGCTAACATGACCGGAAGAGGAATTCTGGGAGTTGAAGTCCACAAGTCTTAAGGCTGTCAAGTTTGAAGACCCCTGGTCTAGGCCATCACTTCACCAAACCGGTTCTGTTTAAGACAACTTCTCAGCCTTTCTTGCTTCTCTAACAGCCTGTCCCTATCGTTTTTCCCCTAGGATCATGATGAATTCAGAAAAGCTGAAGTCTCGCATTACCGAAATTCATGACAGCAAGATGAAGCTGGAGCAGGACCTCAAACAGCAGGCCTCCGAAAACCGGGAGATCGACAAGCGCATGAACAGTCTTAAACCTGACCTGTTGCAGCTGCGCAAACTCCGGGACCAGTACCTAGTGTATGTGCTCTTCCTAACCGTCCTGATAAACACAAGCATAAATGCGGTTTAAAATCTGCCTTCCCTAACCAAATGGGTTGGATGTCTGTACATCTTACAACTGGTCACTTAGCGACCAGTGGGCTTTCAACAACGCCCTCATTTGCAGCCGTTCGAAGCGTATTGAGATCCCATGACTGCAATTTACAACTTTTTTTGCCAGAAACCAGCATTCTCATGTCAGGCAAAAAGAAATCGCCTATTGCAGGCAGTGGGTTTGCTTAACAATGGGCCCATTTGCTTAATGGCTGCTTCAAAAAATGTCATAAAATTGGGTCAATCGTGTGGATACCTTGAAATCTGGCGATCAGGTCCTAGTGATAGAAAATTCTGGGTTCCATTAGGGTCAAAATCAAGAGCTACCTTAATTTCCAGCTGCCTTTCTGATAGAGTAATCCTGCCCCCTAGTGGCCTCTCCACAAAATGCAAATGCTCTCATTCCCTAAGCAAGTACAGACTTGCAAAGCTTTCAACCTAATTGCTACTGTGTGTAATAGTTAAAAGCCTAAGAAAGATGCTGACGAAAGCTGTCTAATGAGTGGCTTTGCTTATCTGATATAGCGGGTATGACCTGCCTATAAAATGTTATTTTTCTGGTTAGCTAACAGAACATATTAGCATGATCTTGAGACAGCTTAAGTTTACAACAGTTATTTAATGATATTTTTTTTAAAAAAACTGTTCTTTTAACATTAATTTTTTTCTAACCCATTGGGGCAATGCAAATAATTACCATTTTATAATTATGCACCAATGCTTTCTTGTTGTGGTCAACATTTTCATTTACTAGGCTTGGCTGCAGCCTGGAAGAACAGCTTTGCGTGCATCCCTTAAAGGCTGTTTTAAAATGAACAGTTTTTGTTCCTTTTTTTAAATGCCTCCAGATGGTTGACCCAGAAGGGGACTCGTCAGAAGAAGATCAATGAATGGCTTGGTATCAAGAGTGAAACTGAGGAGTAAGTGGCTCTATTCTTATTCTGCTCCAAGAGGGCTCATCATCTCAAGGTGTGTGTCTACATGAGGCTGTTCTGTATTCAGAAAGTTCCAGATTGAAACTGGTATGTCCAGGGGTGGGATTCAGCCGGTTCAGGCCAACCGGATGTCAAATATACAGAAGTCTGGAAGAATGGGCGCCTGTTTCACCCGCCTCCAGGAATCCCATGGCCCATTTTGGAGGTGAGGGGCGCAGGTGGGCTCTGGTGGGCACATGGGCCCCCGGAAGTTCCTGGAAGAGGGGGCTGTTTCTGGCTTCGGCCTCTGAGCCCAGGGAGGCTGTTCTCGCCCTCCCAGAGACCCGAGGGAAGCCTCTGGAGTCTGGGGAAGGCGAAAAATGCCCCCTCCCCAAGTTCCAGTAGGCCATGCCCACCATGGCCACACCCACCCACCAATTGGGCAGAGAACCGGTTGTTGGGATTTTTGAATCCCACCCTTAGGTATGTCCAGTTACAAACAGACAGCTAATAGGGGATTGGAATGGCATCTTTGTGGCAGAGACTTCGGTGAGCTTCTTATAATCTTCCACAACATGATCTCTCCTATAGGTGGTCTAGCTTTAATTCCCATATTGTGAAGCCAACCCAGTTGGATAAGTGCTTATGATTTATAAGAGCCGTGGAGGCCCAGTGATTAAAATGCAGCATGGCAGGCTAACTGCCCACTGCCAGCAGTTCAATCCTCACTGGTTCAAGGTTGACTTAGCCTTCCATCCTTCCAAGGTGGTAAAATGAGGACCTAGATTGTTGGGGGCAACTTGCTGACTCCGTAAACCACCAAGAGTGGGCTGTAAAGCACTGTGAAATGGTATATAAGTCTAAAGGCTATTGCTGTTTTGGTTGCAGCAGTTCAAATCCTGATATCCCCAGTTAAAAGAAATGTGACCAAGACCTAGCTGGATGGGTTGGTAAGAACCTGGGTCCAGCATCAACCAGAACATCAAGGAAAGGGGTAAAAAGTGATAGTGCTCCTAAGGTGAAATCTAATGGTAGCCAAAGAGTTGGGCTGTTGGCACTTATTTGCATTGTACTGCAGGGACAAGCTTGCATTGTTGCTTGAGTATTGTTTCCCATGGGCATGGCAGAATCCCTTCCATAAGACTTCATCGTTTGAGCTGGAGACTGCTGCAGGATCCTTTTGTCTATAGCAGTGGTGGGTTTCAAAACTTCCTACCAGTTCGAAGAGCTAGCTTCGCTTTGCGTGCGCAGGGCTCAAACACTGCCCTCTGTATCAACGCTGGTGAGCTGTGCTGTTTTTTTAGCTCATCCGAGGCACGGCAATCCGCTCGACCGCGCAAATCAGCTGAGCTAATAAACAACAGAATATAGAGAGGTAAGAGCAAGGGCGGGTAGGCAGGGCCATCCAGAGGTGGTATTTGCCAGTTCTCCAAACCAGTCAAAATTTTCCCTACCGGGCCCACCAGGACCAGTCAGAACCGGCTGAATACCACCTCTGGTCTGCACCCAGTTCAGTGGGCTCCCATACCCCTGAGGGCCCTCTCCAGCCTTCCTGGACTTTAGGCAACCCACACACCAGCAGATTCTTGGATAGTAGTCTCAGTTTGTTATCACATTCTCCCCAGGTCTACTGTTCCTTGCTAGCAGAAGTAAGTTACGGTTCTCCTTAACTTCAGGTTGCTCTCAGTTTCCTATACAGAATAGCAAAACCCACCACCAATTGCTCCACTACAATGACCACAACCACCATTGTGCCACACCCAGCTGCTTTGCTGCAGGGCTGTTATAGTTGTTCTTTTCTAAGCAGCTTGTCTGGCTGGGGAGGGGTCTTAAAGGGACAGGGCACCCTCAGCCCAGAGGCTAGCTACTTTCAAGCAGCCTGCCCTCTCACCGAGTCTCCCTGGGGGGGCTCCATGCATTGGGATGGGACTTGAAGTTGCTTGATGGTCTGGCAGAAGAAGTGGCTATTAACCTTTAGGCGTGCTTCCTCGATTTTTGTATCTGCTTCAAACGACCTCTAGGAAAGCCTCTAGGTTGGTCTTTCTCAAGTGCCTTGAATATAAACAGATGTTAGACAAGTTTCCCAACAATCTGGCTTGAGACCTGGATATTTGCAAGACTGTCTCCTTCGACTGGATCCTGGATCCCACTCCTTTGAATTGGAAAGAATTGAAAAGGGATTGCTGGTTCTTCTCCTGTGAGAGATTTGGGGGTGGGGCAGACGAACATTTCTGTTTCGCTGTGCTGGATTTCATCAGAAATCTGAATGGCTGCATTACCTCTGATGTTCAGAAAAGCCATTAAAACCAAGAGAGCCTTTATTTGTGATCTAGCTGTCAGACCATCTAACACCGTAATGCGAAAATGAATGGCTGAATGAGGTGTTGGTTTTAATGAATTTATTATTTGGGCATTGCTTTTCTTTTCATTTTGGTTGTTGCTGGGCATCACCCAGAGTTATTTTGGAACAGAGGTATATACAATTCATGGTCATTGTTGAGGTAATTCCCCGTACCACAGGGAGTGGTAAGGAATAACACACAACCAGCACACAGATACACTGTATAGTAAAATGTAGGATGTAAACGGTTAAGCAAAGACCAACAAGCAGTCAAGTCATACATGGTTAAATCAGTCAGTTTTCAGTCCAGGGATAATCCAAATAACAAAGTCCAGTATCATAAACAGTTCAACAGACTCACATCAAATCCAAGAATAATGATGATCAGCAACAGTCAATAGAGAAAGGCAGGAATGGCAACACTCTCAGGAACAACAGAACAACCCAGATTTCTGGCTCCATCTTATGGCCATTTGAGGAACCACACCCAGTTACAATTTTAGCATTCCCTTAAAGAGACAGCATGAAAATATCTATCCTGGTTTATATATTTTCCAACCCAACTGTTAGGTGACTTACATTCCTAACAGTCATGAATTAATAAAAGAATCGGATAACACAAATTGAGTGTGGGCTGTACAATCGGTCATGGGCCTTTCGTCTGTATCCTACATCAAGTCAGTGCATCAGTCCACCAGGATAAATATCAGCTTTGCAAGATTTAAAATAAGCTTACCATAAAATGCAGAGGGATCAATATAAGCTCTTGGGACTGAGCTGTAGATCATTTTGTTTTACATAGGCCTGGAATTCCAACACATCTCTTGTCTTTAAGGAAGGAAATTGCTACTTTGTAAAAGGACAGGATGTTTAGTAATATCTCATCATCTTGAAAGTGGAGAATAGAGCATAGTCATTGTTTTGGAGGCAATACTAATCTGCCGCTTCACAGTGCTTTACATCCCTCTCCAAGCAGTTTACAGAATCAGCATATTGCCCAAGCAATCTGGGCCCTCGTTTTACTGACCTTGGAAGGATGGAAGGCTGAGTCGATCTTGAGCTCCATTAGGATCAAACTCCAGGCCGTGAGCAAACTTTGCCTGCAGTATTGCTTTCTAACCACTGTGCCACTACAGCTCTCTATAGGAAGTATCTTAATAGGACACTTAAGATGCTTAGGATCCGCAATAGGAAGCATCTTAAGACAAATCAAGGTGTAGGATTATGCCAGTGGTTCAGGACTCTGGCCGGCAGGTGGTGGGGATTCTCTGTGGGTAGAGTGGCAGTGCCCTTAAAGGACAGTCTTCTGCAGAGCTTCTTTGGGGGAAAACTGGCCAGGCTTCCCCTTGGTGTTCTCACCCTTAGTTCTGCCTTGCAGCCAATACTCCATGATGGAGGACGAAGAAGACCTGCCCCATCACGATGAGCGGACCTGGTATGTAGGCAAGATCAACCGCACCCAGGCAGAGGAAATGCTGGTGGGCAAGCGTGATGGAACCTTTCTTATTCGGGAGAGCAGCCAGCGAGGGTGCTACGCCTGCTCTGTGGTGTGAGTTATCCTAAGTATTTCTTTTTCATTCATTTAAAAACTTCACTCGTTTTAGTTGACGTGCTTGATCGACTGATTTGAATCAGTTGGGGGCCTGTGTTATGGTGAAACTCAAATGCAGCTTTCGTTCCTTTTTAATATTCTCTAAAAGTTGTTTTATCTCACACAGCAAACGATGCCTCTTCCAAGATTCTCTTCTTTTTAACATCTAGAAATATTCCTTGTTTTTCACGGCAAACATCTTCAGAAGTTGCTTAGGAACATGCACCATCCATTTCCACGTTTCTTTTGCAAAAATATAGGGCCACCTATCTTAATCAAATAATTCCAACGCTTAACAAGGATAAAAACAAAACATGCATATAATTTTTTTTTTTTAAAAAAATCCCTGCATCCATTTGAATATGAAAGGGCATTGCATCTGGTCCTCTTATCACCTAGTACAGGGATCCCCAACCCATAGTGCATGGCCTGGTATCAGGCTGCAGCCTCTTTGGAACCAGGCTGCACAAGTGGTGGGCGAGCATGTTTGTGCATGCAACTCTACCTGCATGAGCAATGGGCAAGCAGGCTTGTGCATGAAGCTACTTAGCTACCGTGTTTCTCACAAAATAAGGCTGGGCCTTTTTTTTTTTTTTTTTGACCCCCGAAAAAATGGCTAGGCCGTCTTTTCGGGGGTGACTTAATTCGACCGCTTCTGAACTTTGTGCTTGAAGTAGAAAGGAATGAAATTTTGATTTTGGGTTTTACTGATTAGATTCATAGATCTTTATAGAAATAGCTTGTTCATATTATTATAAAAAGCAGAAAGTTGTGATTTGATATTAATGCCTTATTTTACTGCAACAGAGAGAGTGGGAAGCCAATGTTTCTTTTTCTCTTATCCTCACTTCTCTTCCCCCTCTCCCTCCCCATGTTTTCCTATCTACTTTCCTATTTTGCATCTTATTTTATTTTATAACCCAATTAAAAAAATCTTAAAGCATTAAAAATAGCAATCCTGACCTGCATTTTCTTTTGATACAATATATGCCTTTTTGGTTTGTTTACTTCAATAAATGCAGGTGGTCCTTGCTTAGCAACCTCTTGTTCAGCGACCATTTGAAATTATGATGGTGCTGAACGAAGAGGCTTATGGTCAGTCCTCAATGCACCAGCTATCCCAGCGGTCACATGACCGAATTTCGGAAGCTTGGCTACCAGCCTGCGATTCCACTCAACAACCCACAGTCATGTGGTTGCCATTTGCAATTTTCACTGCTGACTTTCAACGAGCAGAGCCACTAGGCAAGCTGGCCACAAGTGGCAGTCACGTGACTGCACATATAACAACCATGATTCCTTAATGACCGGAATTGCCATCATGAGTCTGTGAGGTTACAAGACTTTTTGACTTTATGCCCACATTGCTTAGCGACGAGAGTTCCCAGACCTGATTACAGTTGTTAACCGAGGACTACCTGTTCTTCCAAGAAAATTTTCAATATTATTCTAAATTCTGCATCTTGGATAATATCCACTTTCTCTTTCTTCCTGTGCTCCCCCGTTTCCCTCCCCCCAATTCATTGCCTTTATGCGGTTCTTTTGTCTTTCTTGAACGATGTTTAATGACCCAAAGTGTTAATTGTTAATTTAATGAAGTTCTTCATTTTTTGTTCCTACAGGGTGGATGGAGACACAAAACACTGCGTGATTTACAAGACGGCAACAGGCTACGGCTTTGCAGAACCTTACAACCTCTACGCCTCGCTTAAGGAGTTGGTTTTGCACTACAAGCACACCTCCCTCGTGCAGCACAATGACTCACTCAATGTCACGCTGGCACACCCCATCCTCTCCCAGCCTCCGCCGAGATGAACACTTGTCTTCCCTTCCCTACCATTCCCCGCTTCCTACCCTTCCAGAACCTCCGATGAATGTCCTGCCTTTCCTTGACTTCCCCACGGGAATCAAAAACAAACAAACAAACCCCCAACCCCTCAGATTTCCTTCTTGTGTTCATCGTTAACTCTGCCTATTGTTCAATACCTTGCTTTCCATTGGTGGCTCTCCTCTTTCTGCTTCCTTTTCCTCCCTACCCTCCTTTCTCTAAAGCTGGGTTGTTGCTTTTTTCTTTCAGCCTTGACCATGTTAAGCTATTTGGCCTTTGGCTCAGCACGCTGGCGGGAGAATTCTGGGAATTGAAGTCCATGCATCTTAAAGCGGTCAAGGTTGAAAATCACTGTTCTAAGCTAACTTTTTCTTTTTCCTTTTTTTTTTTTACATTTGCTGCTGCATTTTGAATTCCTTCTTCACTTTCTCCTAGTGGCTTTTGTTTTGGTGCTAGGGGGTCCTACTTTGGGCACGATCTCTGCAGAGAAGCTATTCTGGGGGTGGGGGTGGGGGGTGTAGAAAAGGTGCTTCGTAGGCTGGCAATCCCTAAGAACTTGGGAAGAGACCATTATTTCCTTTCCTCTTTTTTCTCCCTCCTGGATTTGCCTGGGAAGGGCCGGATGAGGTGGTTTAAGAACTCCTCAGGCCTTGCCTCCGTCTACGTTGGCATTCACCTGGCAAAACTCAGCCTGCCTTGCAGCGACCCTCCTGCCCCCGCTCCCCTTTTTCTGGCTTTCTTTCCGTTCCCCAGTGTACAGTGATATGACAGTAATCTGTTTTTAGCTTCCTATGCAGCTGCTTCTGTTTTTAAATATGCAAAAATGGAGAGCGGAAAAGAAAACTCCCATTATCGTGGTCTTTGGAAGCTTCTCCCGACTCTTTCAATCTGCCTTGCTTTCCAAGCACTTTACCTGCTGCTGAACGGGCGGTGGGGCAGAGGGAACGATGCCCGATTCAAATGCCCTCACACTCCAGCCTTCCCCACATGGCTCCATTTAACCAGGATGCAGAGCCTGCCTCTATCTTTGAACCCGGACGCTGAGGCTAGCAAGCCATGCTGGAGTTCCTCAGCCTTCTCATGACACCAGGGGTCAGAACATCCTTTCTGACAGGGCTCCGCTTCAGCATCCCCCAACCTGTCCTGCTTCTCAGGGCCGTACCTGTCCATATTTCTGGATGAACCTGGAGACCGGTGGCTTGACTGCATGCTCTTTGGCATAAAGCCATAAACTCATTTCCAAACTTGTGCCCAAAAGGAAGGGGGAGGGAGGAAGTTCTCGGTAGTTCTCACTCGTAGGTTTTCGTCTACCTGTATTGCCTGGCCTGATTTACGCAGCGCTGGTTTCCATTTCCAAAGGGCTGGTCTAAAGCCATTTGATCAGCACAACCCATATCGCACACACAACCCTGTGGTTTTTGTCTCGTGCGGGCACATGGCACCGAATGCTCTCTTGGTCTGAGCCTGCTTTTTTTTTCTTCCTCTTTCATCTTCCTGTCAAAGCCCCTTTTTGATGCCATTGCTAACCTCCAGTAAAGGATGGAATTATTATTCTTTAATTTTCATTGTTTTTTTCCAGTTAGCAAGGAGGAGGGCTCTTTCTCGGTTCACGGCCATATGCCCCTCTGGATCTGCATGTTCCTCCCCTGCAGAACAGAGTGAGCTCGAACGAATGGATTCCAGCAGCAAAAGTTTTTTGTGTGTGTGTGTGTGTGTGTGTGTGTGTGTGTGTGTGTGTGTGTTCTCATCCTAGATATATGCAATAATACCAAACACCTCTCTTATTTCCCTTCCTCACATCATTCCAGCCATACTTTCCAGGCTCATTCACTTTAAAAAAAAAAAAAGGAAAGAAGTGTTTATTACATCATTGTAAGCTTCAGTATTTGCGTCAGAATTTGTTACTGTAAGATAAAAAGAAAATGAAAAGTTTTGTACGGTACTTCAACATAAAAAATAATAAAATGAAATGTGTTAACGCAAAGGTGCACATACTTATGTTTCTCTCTTTACTCCTCACATGGTTAAAATGTTTAAAATGGAAAAAATAGTTCAAGGTTTTTTTTACAATTTTTTTCAGAGTTGGAGGATTGAAGGTCTGTCAAGCAAGACCAAGACAGAGCAGTGATCACTTTTAAAGAACATTTGTTCCTGAGAAGGAAGTGGGTAGCTTGATGCTTTTTGTAGAAAGAAGAAGTGAAAAATGATGTCTCTGCATATGTCAGGGTTCTCAAACCATAACGAGTACCAACCCCTGAGACTTGCTATGCTAGTGTTTTTTCATAATTTGATACAAAAATTAAAAACAAAGTTACCCAATTGCAGCAGTAAATACACTTTTATTCCTTGAATTTAAAATGTTTCATTGTGGCCTCTTGGCTGGCAACTTTAACTAGTATACCAATATTTAGTTTTTTTTTTCCTGGGTTGGTACATACTGTATTATCTTGTTATGACAATTTATAAAATGGCCAACTATGAATTCTGGGAGTTGGAAGATCACAGGTCATAAAGTTCTCATAGTTGCCCACACTTGATTTATAGGATAATTTAGGAAGCCTATTCCCCAAATCTACCCCAGTTTTGCTTCTCTTTTTTTCCCCATACCTGGGGCAGTGTTTTCTCCCATTTCCTGAGCTGGCAGAGTGACCCTTAACAGCTGACAGGCAGACTTGGCCTTCCTCGGCCATCTTGTTCCCCATTTGCTCAGGTAGTGCCAGCTACTGACCCTGTTTCACTGGCCAAATATTGCTTTTGCCTCAACTCCCCACTGTCACTGCCTGAAGATCCCAATGCGGGCTGAGAAACAGCGCACTCCCATTCTCGAGAGACAAGGCTTCCTGGAGGCTGGTGGCACGCATCAAGTCAAACCAATTTCTACTATCGTCAGGAGCCCTTTGGGGTTGGGCTGAAGCAAGCTGCTAGTATGGTTCGCCGGCAGCCTGTGCAGATGGCAGCGGAATTGGACAGTGGCGAAGAACGGGGACCAGTCTGGGAGTCTGGGGAGGACTCAGACAAGGGTCCTGCGCCTGATACAGAGATGAGGCAGGACCATATGGGAGTGGGATGCTGAGTCCGGAGTCTCCAGAGTCTGGCAGCAAGGCAGAGGAACAAGGGGAGCCTGTTCCCAGTGTGTGTGCACAGAGCTGCTAGAAGGCAAGAGCAGCTAAGACAAAAGGAGTGACTTGAGAGTAAGGCTTGGAGGTGATTGTCCCTCGCATAAGGTATAAAGGACAGGCAAAGGTAGAGAAACCTTTGCAGGAAGCAAAGTCGTTCACTCTGTTTGAGTTAAACTTTGAAGCTCTGTGTGGACTTTGTGTACTTTGGTTGGTTTTTTACAGTTAATTTGGCACTTTAGTTCTTGGCAGCAATTCAAAGGAGAGGAGGGGGATGGTTATCTCAAGGGACTGTTTGGGACTCATTACTGGCTGGGAATGCAGATAATTCCCAGCGTTGAAATAAAACGAGATGTTTGGGCTAAGCGTGTGCTTAATTACTGTCTCAGGAAGCCTCGGTCAGAACAGCTAGGCTGCAATCTCACTGGGATGCTTCTTTGGCTCCAACTGGGCATCTTAGTGGTGCTCAGCCAGACTTTTCTTAATTTATCTGCTGTTTTATTCAACTGTCCTACTATCTGTGGAAAATTACATGGAAGGAGACTCCATTAAGTCATTCATGCCCTAGTAGTCACTTCCAGATTGGACTGCTGTAATATGCTCCACATGGGGCTACCCTTGAAGAGTATCAGGAAGCTTCAACTAGTGCAGAATGCAATGGTGCAAGGGGTCATGTGTGTTCTGCTTTATGAACTGCACTGGCTGCTTCTGGGTCCAGTTCTAAGTGCTATTTCTGACCTTTTAAAGTCCTTCAAGGCATGGGGACAATTATCTGAGGGATCACCTGTCCCCAATTACATCAGCCTGTCCTGTTAGAAACAGCAGGGAAAGCATGTTATAGGTTCCATCAGGTAGGAACTTGCTGGGTCCCAGGAGTTTGGCCTTCTCTGCTGTGGCACCCTTCTAATGAAGCATGCTCCCGCACCCCAAGTTAGGCTCACTCTCTTTCCCTATCATTGTTTAGGACTGGGGTCCCCAAACTTGGCAACTTTAAGACTTGTGGACTTCAATTCCCAGAATTCTCCAGCTAGAATTCTGGCAGTTGAGGTCCACAAATCTTAAAGTTGCCAAGTTTGGAGACCTCTGGTTTAGGAAGTCCCTTAAGACCCAGTTATAATATCAGGCCTGAGAGGTCTTTATGAACCAGAGACATTCTTAGATATACTGTGATTGATATTCTTGCTCTTTCTGTGGAATCTGTATGTTTTATTTTTTTTTATAATATTCTTGTTTTGATTTTTATCCCTTTAAAATGACTTTTATGAATGTATTTGCAGTTTTATTCAACTGTTGTATGCCGCTAAGAATTGCTTTGTGTGAGAGGACAGTCACAGAAATGTGATATATAGATAGAATACCTGTATTTTTTTTAAACAAAGGTATTTATTTAAACACAGGCAGTCCTCCACTTACAACCATAATTGAGCCCAAAATTTATGTTGCTAAGTGAGATGTTTGTTGAGTTTTGTCTCATTTTAAGACGTTTCTTGCCACGGTTAAGTGAATTACTGCAGTTGTTAAATTACTAAAACGGTTGTTAAGTGAATCGGGCTGCCCCATTGACTTTGCGTGTCAGATGTTGGGACAGCAACCATCATAAATATGAGTTAATCAGAATAGAGCTAGAAGATACCTTTGAGGTCATCTAGTCCAACCCCCTACTCAAGCAGGTGACTGTATAGCATTTCAGACAAGTGACTGCCCAGTCTCATCTCAAAAACCTCCAGTGTTGAAGCACCCACAATTTCTGAAGGGAAGCTGTTCCACTGGTTAGTTGTCTTCACGGAAGACAACTAGGAACTTAGGAAGTTTCTCCTTAATTCCAGGTTGCTTCTCTCTTTGATCAGTTAACCGCCCATTGTTTCTTGTCCTGCCTTCTGGTGCCAAGCACCTGAATTTTGATTACGTGACCATGGGGATGGTTGTTAAGTATGAAAAACAATCACAAGTCACTTTTTCAGTACTGTTGTAACTTCAAACAGTCACTTGACAAAACGAACTGTTGTAAGTTGAATGCTTATAAAAATTGTCCTGAGGGTTAAGAGATTGAGGCAACTGGTCAGTTGTGTAATTTTTCTGCATTATTTTTCTGGTTATGCTCCGAACTTTTTTAACTTCCACCAATGTATCTTGAACAGGCCTGAGGGGAGGAGAGAGGAGAGATCATCCATGTGAATGTGGAAATTTTACTTCTCTCTCAATCTGGCCATTTGTGGAATTTGCCCTTAGCTTGTTTTTTGGCCAAGGGTCTCGTAGCAGTCTCTGGCTCAGGTTATTTATGTCAGGAACCTTCCTTTCAAAATAATTCCTCCTGCTGCCATATTGTCATAAGATTAACTACTGATTTACTTTTTGCTTTTGTGTTTTTTGGCCATTTCCCAGGTTGCTCTTGCTGCAATTTTTGCAGCGTTCTTACTAGGCCCTCTTCCGCTCATCCTCCTTCTGCTATTTGCTGACAATCACGCCGGTATCTAAACAGGTTTTGTCATCTCCAGAACATTCTCTAGTCAGCGTTTCTTATTCTTGGCAACTTTTAAGTAATGTGGACTTTGACTCCCAGAATTCCCCAGCCAGTACACTTTAAAGTTGGTATGCTCCTCAATTAGGCAGCAACAACACTGATTTTGGGTAGCACGCTATTCCTTGCTTTTTTTTTCTTCTAAACCTCCAATTCTTCCTTTTTACTCCAGAGTCAAAAAACCCCACTACTTCACAAAACAATTAGCTGGCCTGAGTCCTGTGGCATCCAAACCAGAACATTTTTTAAATGAACTTGGTCCAAGTCCACAAAAATACTTACTTGCCCCAACTTATACTGTAAACAAAATATATTGCCTGTATCTTGTAAGGGTGGGAAGCCAGACCCACCTAATAACCGTGCTACTAACTTAATAACTGCAGCAATTCACTTAACAACTTTGGCAAGAAAGGTCATAAAATGGAGCAAAACTCACAGCAATTATCTCATAGCAACATAAATTTTGGGCTCAATTGTGGTCGTAAGTCGAGGATTACCTGTATTGACTTTGCTTGTTGGAAACCATCTGGAAAGGTTACAAATGGCGATCAGATAATAGATAACAGATAATCAGTGTTGGAAAGGACCTTATAGGTCATCTAGTCTAACCCGTTGCCCAAGTGGGAGACCCTATACCATTTCTGAGAAATGGCAGTCCAATCTCTTCTTGTAGGTCTCAAGTGATGGCGCTCCCACAATTTCCAGAGGCAAGCTGCTCCATTGGTTGATTGTTCTCACTGCCAGAAAGTTTCTCTTTATTTCCAGGTTGAATCTCTGCTTGTTTGGTTTCCATCCATTATTCCTTGTCTGCCCTACAGGCGCTTTAGAAAATAGCTTGACCTCACTCCTCTTTGTGGCAGCCCCTCAAATATTGGAAGACAGCTACCATGTCTCCCCTGGTCCTTCTCTTCACTAGATTGGTCATGCCCAGTTCCTGTAACAGTTCTTCATATGCCTTAGTCTCAGGGGTGGGATTCAATTTTTTAAGAACCGGTTCTGTGGGCGTGGCTTAGGTGGTGAGCATGGCTTGGTGGTCATGTGACTGAGTGGACATGGGTTAGTGGTCATGTTATTGGCTGGGTGTGACCAACTCAATATCACTCACATTGAGGCACATATCTCCTCGCCTGGCCTCTCATGACTGTGGGGATGCTGCAACAGTCGTAAGTGTGAAAAATGGTCATCAGTCACTTTTTTCAGTGCCATTGTAACTTTGAATGGTCACTCCACACAAGCAAAGTGCCAGCAAAGGAGGGAAAAATAACTCCAGAGACATTCCTGAGACAGGAAGTCTAGTCCTGCAAAGAATGTAATAAGGGTTAACGGAGAGGCCGTTTCTGTAAGCAACACCAGAATGTTTCCTTCCTGCCTTCCTTACAGGATTAGGCCAGGAATTGCTTCTAACAACCGGTTCTCCAAACTGCTTAGAATGTTAAAAAAACCGGTTCTAGCGAATAGGTGCGAACTGGTAGAATCCCACTCCTACTTAGTCTCCAGTCCCTTAATCATCCTGGTTGCTCTTCTCTACACTTTTTCTAGAGTCTCAACATCTTTTTTATAATGTGGTAAATCCTAGACAGTGCAACTGTCATAAATACATGCCAGTTGCCAAGCGCCTGAAATTTTTCACATGACTATGGGCATACTTCCCCAGTTGCGTGAAAACTGGTCATAAGTCACTTTTTTAGTGCTGTTGAAACTTCAAATGGCGACTGAACCAAAGCCAACGTGGTGGATGTGACCATGCCAACAAAGCTTCATCTTTATTTATATTTATTTGTAATAGTTGTACAGTTGTCCCTCTCTTATAAAAGTGACTCTGGTTCACGCTTAATTTAAAAAACATAAAATAGTCACGATTAAACAATAGTTTTAAACAAGGGACACAAATAGCGAAGGATGATATTAACCCACAGTAAGAAAACTTCTGCAAGCATCGCATGCAACATACATTAAAAAAAAGAAAAGAACCGTTTCAATTTTGCAGTTTCTATCTTGAGTTTTTTTGGTGGATAACTTCTGCCTTTTCTAAAAAAAAAAGTGTTAGAATTTTTCAATTCAACAAAGCTTGAAACAGTTAAAGAAAAAAAGGAAATAGAAAATAAGAAAAAAGAAGTAGAGCAGGAAAAAATAGAATTATGATTTTTACCCTTATTTTTTTATCTGGTAACTGCCATCTTATTCTGTCTCCTTCCCAAAACTATAAATATGAATTCAGTCCTTTCTTCTATCCATAAAAACTCCAGATAAGTCTTCTATCAGCGTTGCCAATTCTGCAAGCTCTGTTACTTATATAATCCAACCCTCTACTCTGGGTACTCCATTATTCTTCCATCACCCTTCTTCACTTTTTAGGAACACCCCAGCGGGAGCTCCCATAGGGATACTCTTTGACTTAACAACCATTCATTTAGTGGCCATTTGAAGTTACAACAGCACTAAAAAGGTGACATAACTCAGCGATCCACAACTTTTCCAGCTTGGTGGCCTGGCAGGGAAGGGGGGATAATTCTGTTTCAGTAGCAGATGGAAGCGTGCTCGGCTCCATTTGTGTGAGGAGTGCTTCAGGTGCGAGTGCAAGTGTTCACCACTTAAGCAAATGGAGCTTCGCGCATGCACACTCGCTCTCTTGTGCTGCCCGTTTTCCTAACGAGCTATGGCTCGTGGACTGGGGAGCCCTGTTATAACACATTATATGTAGGTAGGTGTGTGTGTGTGTGTGTGTGTGTGTGTGTGTGTGTGTAGAAAAAGCAGAAGCCGCAGAGATCCTGGGAAGATCCCAAAAAAAGTCTGCAGGAAAAACCTCCACCCCCTTTTTCCTACTGATCATTCCTACTAGTCATTCTTTACCGTCTCCAGCTCCGTTCTCAGGGAGAGAGAAAGAGAGAGAGACTTTTGGCTTCATGCAAGGAAAGCAGCAGAAGCAGCAGAAGTCTTTCTTTCTCTCCCCCAAACTCCGTCAGAAATGAGTCTTTGCCGGCGCAGCCTCTTGGAGCAGGATGCCTTCCAGGGTCCCAAAGACTCCATGAAAACAATATGAACATATCCAAAGGGGAAACTTCCCTCTCTTACTTTATCTTACACAACTAGATTTTTTTCCCCGTTTGCTAATCTTATTTCCATAAACTGGGTAGGTAACAGTTTATGGATTAATTTATTGTGGAATTAGTTTTAAAAAGTGTATTGCTGTTGCCCTGGTTATACGCTGAAGAACCCATTTTTTTCTTATTTTCAAATGTCCATCTTGGTGACAGAAGTGTGCTTTAAAAAAAAAAACCCTGTGGGTTGGGTGATTCAGAACATTCTACATTGTTTCAGATGTTAGAGTTGTGAAGTGATGTGATATTTTCACTTCAGCAAACATCAGACATTTGGTTAACCAATGAATAAACCTATGTTTATGAAATCACTCTGCAAGAGACTGTGGCTTGTCCTATTACTTTGGTTTTAGATTCTCTTCTGGAGTCCAAACATAACTGTCTTGGAATCAGCAAAACTGTCCCAAAGATGCTTTTCCAAAGGCATTTTGTTTTTCCTTGAAGATATTTTGCTTCTCATCCAAGAAGCTTTTTCAGTTTGTACCTGGACTTTGTTTTTTTCCCTGAAGACGTTTCGCTTCTCATCCAAGAAGCTTCTTCAGTTCTGACTTCAGAACTGAAGAAGCTTCTTCAATGAAAACGGAAATGTCTTCAAGAAAAAACAAAGTCCAGTTGCCTTTTCAAAAAGCATCTTTGGGACAACCATGACCTGGATGACTAAGTATCTCCATAGACAATCAGGAAAAATAAATCAAATTTTGCCCTGCATCCAATGACTTCAATATCTAACATCCCTCCTTTGGTTTCCACAGACAAGCAGTATCAACTGCTAACTGTGTGAATGTGGAGAAGAACAATTCATTTCACATGTTATGGTGCATACCATATCCTTCAACATGTACAGAGGAAGACCTCATACTGGTGAGAAAAATTTGCTGTTGATGTGATCCAATACTGGGAAAATGTCATTTAGCTTTAATCCTACTTATTTTACATACCCTTTATATGCTATATTTTTATGACCTATTTTATGTCTTTTTATTTACTCAGTGTTGAATGTTGTACGTCTATAACTTGAAGGTCCTTCTGACACGAATAAACAAAGATCAACTATCAAACATCCGCACATCATCAATAAACAGTAAACACTACAGGGATAAAGCAAATATACATAGACCTAGAGATCTCTGCATTTGCACTCTGAACCTCAGTAGTAAATGTACTGACCGGGCAGTATCATTTGGCCTTGGGCACAAAAAGTACAACTGATGTCACCGCTCCAGAATGGGGGAAAGGGTTAGAGAAAAGAACTGAATACAAGCCCAAACTTTGTGATTAGACTAAATATGAAACATCAAACCATCTACCAATAAAGCTGCAGTTTATCTGAAAATCCACTAGATCATTGGTGGCAAACCTTTTTCGGCTCCCATGCAAGGGTGGGATTCTACCGGTTCGCACCTATTCTCTAGAACCTGTTGTTAACATTCTAAGCAGTTTGGAGAACTGGTTGATAGAAGAAATTCCTGACCTAATCCTGTAAGGAAGGTAGGAAGGAAACATTCTGGTGTTGCTTACAGTAACTGCCTCTCCGTTAACCCTTATTACATTCTTGGCAGGACTAGACTTCCTGTCTCAGGAATGTCTCTGGAGTTATTTTTCCCTCCTTTGTTGGTACTTTGCTTGTGTGGAGTGACCATTCAAAGTTACAATGGCACTGAAAAAAGTGACTGATGACCATTTTTCACACTTACGACTGTTGCAGCATCCCCACAGTCATGACAGGCCAGGCGAGTAGATGGTGCCTCGATGTGAGTGATATTGAGTTAGCCTCACCCACCCAGTCACATGACCACCAAGCCATGCCCACCACCAAAGCCACACCCACAGAACCGGTTGTTTAAAAATTTGAATCCCACCCCTGCTCCTGTGCCAATAATTGCGTGCGCGCTCGTGTGCTCACGTTCGCGTGCCAGCACCTAGAAGGCAATGTGTGCTGGCCCTCCCACACCCCCTATGCATGTGCGTGCGATCCCCTTGTCAGGCACCATGCGTCTCTACGCCTGCACGCTTGATCACCCCCTCGTGCCGTGCATCTCTGCGCATGCATGCATGATCCCTCCGTGCACCACGCATTTATGCGTATGCACATGTCTCCCATGCACCCCCGCCCCTCCCACGCATGCATGCCAGATACCTGACAATCAGCTGTTGGGTGGCGGCGGTGCATGCGCAGTGGGGCTTTTCCGGGTGAGGTCTCGCATGCTGGGGGAAATGGCTCTGCGTGCCACTTCCGGCACATGTGGCATAGGTTCACCATCACGGCACTAGGTCATACAGATACTCATCCAATGAAACTATACAATGTCATTTGATCATCAGTTATTGTAGAGAATGGGAATTGGGACATTCTAGGAGCTCTGGAGACACATGGATAGGGGAAATACAACATAACATGGGAAGAAGCTGAAACACAACAATCTTTGCCTTAGTCACATTCAGCATATTTGTGCTGACCTGTGAAATACAGTGTCATATGTTCGTTGAGTTATAATTCCGTGTCAATCATACCACATGATACTTGGGGCTTCTGACATGGCTAAATATTGCATAGAATGTATTATGGAAGCATAAATGTTATCATTAGCACTCACAAACTCACAATCTTTCTGGGATTTGATGATTTGGGTGTTTATATAATCTAATTTCCTGGGCTCCAAGATCACTACAGATGGGGGCTACAGCCAATAAATTAAAAGATGCTTGCTCCTGGGGAGGAAAGCTATGGCAAATCTAGACAGCATACTAAAAAGCAGAGACATCACCCTGCCAACGAAAGTGCGTATAGTCAAGACTATGGTTTTCCTAGTTGCAATGTATGGCTGTGAAAGTTGGACCATAAGAAAGGCTGAGCGCCAAAGAATTGAGGCCTTTGAACTCTGGTGCCGGAGGAGGAGACTCCTGCGAGTCCCTTGGACTGCAAGGCCATCAAACTGCCCAGTCCTAGAGGAGATCAACCCTGACTGCTCTTTAGAAGGCCAGATCCTGAAGATGAAACTCAGATACTTAGGCCCCCTAATGAGAAGGAAGGACTCATGGAGAAGAGCCTAATGCTGGGGAAGATTGAGGGCAATAGAAGAAGGGGACGTCAGAGAATGAAGGGGGCTGGATGGAGTCACTGAAGCAGTCGGCGTGAGCTTAAATGGACTCCAGAGGATGGTAGAGGACAGGAAGGCCTGGAAGAACGTTGTCCATGGGTTGTGATGGGTTGGACACAACTTCGCAACTAACATCAACATAGTCTAATCCAGCAAGATGACTGGAGATTTCAGGAAACTTAAGTCCACTCATCTTGAAATAGCTAAGGTTGAGAAACACTTGTCTAAACCTAGAGGAATGGCCTATTGTTTGCCTAATGGCAAACATCCTTGCATTTACATGAGGAAAAGGTGGAGGAACTTGAATAGCAATCCTTTGGTTTCTCACCTCAGCTTGCATATCTGCCACATCCACTACATCTATTCTTGCAATGCCTTGGATTATAGTTAAATCACATTCTTCTACATGTGTTTTCTTCATTTGACAAATAGGCAACCTTGAATGATCTTTCTCCTAATGTCCTGCTCTGTGTTAGCAAACTTACACAAGGACACCAATTGGTATCTGGCCACCAAAAATAAAATGAATCAGAATCAGAACAGAGCTGGAAGGGACCTTGGAGGTCTTCTAGTCCAACCCCTGCTCAAGCAGGAGATCCTATGCCATTCATGTTCTCTTGGCTCTTTTGTGTTGCTCGAACTCCATGTCCTGAAACCCCCAGTAATAATGGTCAGAGGTAGTGTTGTTTGGTTGTCATCTAGGTTGTGCTCTGGGTTGGGCAAAGTTGATGCATATAAAGCGCCTTTTCTTTTGCAAAATGACAACTTAGGATCTGTTTCTTTGAAGGCTTCTCTTCTCCCTTCACTCTATTTTCCAACTTTCCATCTATCATTCCCCATGATGCTTCTGGCAGCAGAAACCAAGTTTTGAATAGGAAATTCAGGAAAAAAAAAAGAAATTTGGTACATAATACCTGTATACTGCAGTCAAGCTAAGGTGTGCTGCAGAGATGCTTCTCCTCGGGGTCCATATAGACAGACACATTCAAATGCAATTTAGCCCCTGCAGAAAACTCAGTTCATCCTTTCCCC